>NC_072736.1:28977381-29288919 GCF_026930045.1 Uloborus diversus
GGGTTACCATTCCAACTATCAAAATATCACCAAACAGGCAGTGGCTGCGTTCAAATGTACAAGCAATTTTCACTCGCCATATCTTGACGGACGATTTTCTAGTTCTAAAATTATTAAAACCATCACATTTCGAAGTTATTTTACAAGAGTTAACATGTTTAAATTCAGAGTAAAAGTTTCTGAGGTCCCTCGCTATAACTACAGTAAAATAATTAAATCCGTCACATTTCGCAGTTATTTTACAAATGTGTATTGGTTCAAATCTAGAGTAATTCTGTGGTCTCTTGACAACCAGTTTTGAACCAGTTTTGAGTCCTGTCTGTTGATCGGAGTTTTCAATTTACCAAAGGAAGTGCTGTCCCGATAAATTCAATTAATCGAAGTTCCAATGTAATTGGTTCTAAAAAAAAAGCTAACTTTATAAGCTTTTGTCCTTTTTCTCCACTTTTTGCAGAAATCAAGTTTGCGAAGTTTCATAAAAATGAGATGACAGTCCTCAAAACTCGCTTCTAGGAAAATAAATTTTAAATTTCAGCATCCACTTTTGCTATATTTTGTGCTAAATACAGAGGCCAACCCCTTGCTTCTAATGAACATAGAGACAAACATTGACCAGTTTTGTAAAGTTATGAAAGTGAGTAATCCAGTATATTTATATTTAACAAATAAATGTTCAATTTGGTTAATTCATAGGTATTTCAACGTATTCAGATACCTTTAAAAACTAAAAATAAGCAATGGGTTCGTTTCCAAAATTTCAAAAGTATTTTTTCTGAAAGAGCATGCTTAAAAACATAGGATCTGACCTTTTTTTTAATAATTTGTTTAAGTTTAATATTTTTAAAAAATTACTTAAATCGGTATCCTTTCATTGTTTATGCTTCTGCCGATGACATCACAAATGATGAAATGCCACTCAGTGTTGCCATTCACAGAACACAATATTTAATTCGCATCTGTACTCACGTGTATTGGCAACGATATGGTTGATAGCAAGCGTAGAGTGCAATATTTAATTCGCTTCTTGATTATCATAACGTGGAAACGTGGTAGAAAGATGCGCCAAATTGCATCATTTGTGACGTTATAAAGACCACGCCTTGTTTTCGAAATCGGACATTTTAAAAAAATTAAAAAATAACTGTTGGGAACATGAAATTATTTTTTGAATCCATGTTATTTTTTTACTCAATCAATTTTAGGGACTAAAAGTAGTACTTTTGACTGAAGAAAACCACCCCATTGTTTACAAAGCGATATAACTGCTAACGCGCAAAATTCTCCCCTTTAGCCTTCGGTGCTGTCTTATTTTTACTTCTAGGGAAATATTATCCAGTTTCGATAGAAGAGTGAAAGTTAATTGCACCCAAACCTAATCCAATTCCATCGGACGATCCACTTTTGCAGCAAATCTCCGTTTCCAACCTGTGATTGAGTAAGCAGAAAGATCTAATCAGCGCCAACTTGCCCGATATCCGGGCTCTCCTCCAAGTGCATCAAGTAGTTCACCTGGGAGCATTGAGTTTTCACTTTCCACCATTGTTCCGAGTTTTTCATTTCCTTGTTTACCTCACTTAGTTGATTGTTCTTTTCTTTGAAAACGAATCGAAGACACTCAGCGGGTTCAATATTTCTTTTGATTTCCTTCAATTGCCGGGGAAACTACTACTGCCTCTTGTGCCCGAAAAGGATTGTTGGTGAAACCAATTTCAAATCTAATTTGCGAAGTTTTATGTGTTTGTTTATCAAAAACATGAGCAAAATCATGATAAATATTTCATAGAATGAAGAATGATTGTGATTCAAGTTACCCTAAGTGGACCACTACGCCATAGGCGCTCATACGGTTGATTTTTGAGGGGGGGGGCAAAGTCATATTTTAAGTTTTTAAGGCTTTAATTCAAAGAATATTCTAACTCGATACATGTTTCCTACCAACTTCTAACTTCCTTCTTACCTGATTCCGATGAAGATTCTTCAGATCTGTTGTCCTCATTGTTATGGGTATTTTTAGGGATATTGTCCTGATTTTAAATGGCATTTTAAACCATTGTTGTCTTTATTATAATATTGGATATGTTTTGTAATAATTAGTGGCCCTTAGGAACATTATTCTTCCAATCGCAATCTACAAGGGATTCATATTTTCACTTTCATTTGAAGACAAATCTGTGACATTAAATACATTGTTACAATTGTGAAAGTAATTTCAGTGTAGAACAGAATTGTGTTTAAATTTTCACGCTAAGAAGTTTTTAATTACCATTGATGTCAGTCATTGATGTCTTTCGTCGAAATGTTTTGATACTTGCAAAGAAGTTATCTTAAAAATTGGTAATACTAACAGCTACATGGGGGCTTCAACCCCCCTTTTGTGAGCGTCCATGCACTACGATACCCTAACGAGGCTGCCAATCTTTTCTTTTAAAATACCTGAAGTTGTGTCGCCTGTCTGTCAAAAGCTTCATAAGCACAATAGCTGCTGGAAGTTAAGAGTCAAACAAGATAACAAAAAATTCGAAATTTTACGATTAATTCATTTTGCCCAGTTTCATCTTTGTAAAAATTTCATAATCGTAGATATTAATTGAAATGTGAATCAATATTCTTTTGGTCTGAATCTTCTTTTAGCCAATTCGGTTGACAAAATCCAGAGCCGAACGCTGGTTAGTGAGAGAGTTGCCGCAGGCGGCGAGCAAAACGAGCTGTGGAAGGAGCCTTCGAGAAAGCTAATGACTTATTAAACTTTAATTTCATTCTTAAAATTGGAATTGAATTGTGAAAATATGACGTTTTTATCCAAGTCTGCATTTGTACCAGTTGAAACATTTTTCTTTTCCGACAGGAGGCAAAAAATGGCAACACTTAACTCTCTTGTGACGCTCACAATCAAAGAAAGTCAGATATCTTAACAGAAAACTTCTAAAGAACAATGAAGTCGAAAAATTAATTTATCGACTAATGAAAAACGTCAAACTCAGTGAGATTGTTTGCGACTTAAGTCTAGAAGCGAAAATGTTCGCTTAATAGCTCGGAAAAAATATTCAGTCTCATTTTTTCTCTTAATTAATGATTTGAAAGATTATTCTTATGGAAAACTTTTTTTGTTTCTAATAGAATTAATCTGAAATCATTTAATCAAATACTTTTCCTTGCGTAAGAACGAGTTTTCTAAAAAATAGTTTTCCCATTCAAGATTTGATTATTCATCTTGGAGATTAATTTCGGAATGCAACTTCCCATGTAACTTGCAGATCTTTCTTCGTTTTTAAGTTTTAGTTTAATTGTATTTAACTGCATTATTCTGAAATTAAAATTATTATTATGCATCAACTATACATGCGAATAATTACTCTTTTTAAACTGGATTTTAGAGATGGATCAGGCAAATTTAATATTTTTACAAAGTACTGCATTGTAAGTTATTTTTTAACTTGGAAGTAAAATCTGAATTATTTTCCCGGAAGTTATGCAAGCGTTATTTAGGTATTGAGCAAATAATTCATATTGACTATGAATTATTTACTCGAAGCAAAATGGACAGTTTGGCTTTGAACAAATAAAGCAATCTCGAATTAACGCAAAATTAAAGTTAGCAAGATAACTTAGCAGCTAGTTCAAACTGACTATGAATAGGACAACAAGTAAAACAAAATTTCTTCATAAAGATTTTATTTATCTGTTCAAAAAATTACGTACAAGAGGTAATTTAATTTTATTTATTTATCCATTTTTGGCCACCATAAGTGATGATAGTGGTTCCTCTACCCCTCCTAAAACCAAACCCTAATAAGAGCACTACCAGCAGAAAAGAGTGGCTCCCGTTTATACCCGAGTTCCCTGTTTTTTTGAATGAAAATGCATTCTTTGATACTGTGACAAAATTGCTCTTCTCTACTCGCTGACAAGAAATTTTACTCTCTCTCCCCGCTCTTTATCTAAGCCTGATTGCTGAACAATTAACATGCATTACTTTGCACAATTTTTACTTTCGAGGTAGAGCGTGCATCCCTTAAATAAACCTCAGAAAAAAAATCAGAGATAACTAATTTAAAAAAATAAATCTTTACTAATAATACAGCTGAAAGTCTCTCTGTCTGGATACGTGGATCTCTGGCTGTCAGGATCTCCGTGACGTGCATAGCTCCTAGACCGTTCTGCCGATTTTCATGAAATTGGGCTAGGAAATAGGTTATAGCATGATGGTGTGCACCTCGAAGCGATTTTTCGATTTTTTTTCTATTCCAATTTTAAGAAAATTTTACCGAGCAAATTATCGCAACTTGGGAGAGTAAATTACGAAATTATCATAACGTGGAACCGTAACATGAGCAAGCAAATGAACATGGCAAATTGGCAAGAAATTCATCATCCATTATTTGTGAATATACAGGCGAACCAAATGACCTTTTAATTTTCTACTACGGGCAAAGCCGTGCAGGTACCACTAGTAAATAAATGAAAAAGAAAAGGCAGTCGGGGAACTGGTCTATAGAAACTATGCTTTTACTAAGGGATATTGAATAACAAAAGCTTAAAATGCTGCAATTATATTAGAACAGCAAAACGAATTACGTTTTGGTTAACATAGTTAAACTTATCAAAATTATTTATTATATCCTGCGCAATCATACAGCATAAACTTTAAATGTATTTGCAGTTAGCAACAGAAAAGAGGGAGAGGGATATTTAAAGAAAGAAAGAAGAAGAAAAAAAGAAAAATTAAAAAAATAAAATACATCAAAAATGATGAACTTTGAAACATTAAAATAGTATAAAATGAATGTATATGAAATGAAAATATTAAGTCATTTTAAATTGCTTTTTCTATAAGTTTCAAAGAAAAAAATTAACTTTCAGTAAAGAAATTTTTTTTTCTGATCAGCAAGTTATTTGAAATTCAATTTTTCTTATTACGGTTTTTTTTTAAGTCATTGAATTTACAGCCGAATCTCCAGATTTCTAATTTATGTTAAGGACTTTAATTTGTGCTTGAAAACCTAATGCTTTAAAATGCATCGAAGTATTCTTTGTACAATCTCAAATTCAGTTTACTTACTTTTATATGATTTTCCTGGTAGCTCGTTTTTTTTTTCCTGTGTCGGATCTTCGATTTTCTGCGCCGGGGAAAATTTAGAAAATGCCACCCTTAATCTTCCTTCAAGATTTATTAATCGACCTTCAAAAATCACGCTTATACGTACACATAGAGAAATAGGGTGAGTTTGAATTTGAAGTGGTTTTGCTTAAATTTTTCGCATTGTTTTATTTTTGGAAGTAAAGAGATTAGAAAACAAGTGAAAACTACTCAATTCAGTGATTTAATTATCGTAAATCATTACTTTCGCTATATTTGTGAACCGGTCAAGAAAATTTGAGCCCCTCAAAATATTTCAAATTTATATATGAGGCAGTTAGAAGCAAAGGAATGTAAGTGGCAAAATTAAAAATTTGGAGATAACCAGTACAAATGGTAGGTGAACCTCTACTCTGTCTTGGGGCAAGAGATTGTACTAATTGCCCTTGTAGGTGCTGCTGTACAGCATGATTTCGAAAAAAAAATTCAAAGAAAGCAAACTTAGGAAGTTATCTATAAACGCTTTTTACTCAAAACTTGAAAATGTCCACTTGCATCCCTTTGCTTCTCACTGCCTCATATGTATAATCAACTATCGGTTTAGTTCATAAAAAACGCGAAACTTTTAGCTCGCGAAGTCACTGAAATCTTTATTTTCGAGAAATTACAACTCTCAAAAATAAGTACTTGTACAGTAGCGACACATTGACATTAAAACTAGCAGACGATATATTGATTTTCAAGAATTATTTTTAAAAACTACTGGTATTTTTATTCTTCCAGAGCAATGCGTTTTAATCCACATAAACCAATATTTTTCTACGTAATAGACTGCTGTGTTTTTCTATAGAAACTTATGTTTATCTATAAAATTTGTAGAAAAATAATTGGGAAAAACATCAATCCGAAATAGGGTTCATATTATTTCAGTATCTCGAAAAAGTTTCAATCTACGATTCGATTTCCATTGGATTTACTATCCGGTTTACATTTTGCTTTGCTCTTCGTTTCAGCTTTGTTGTCAAGAAATGAATACCTGCACTAAAACATATTTACGTAAATACAGACATTCAATATTCAAAATATGTATAGTAATGTAAAAAAAAAAGCTTATAGTCTCCTAGTCCAATAGCGTATTTCATGTTTAAGGGACCAAACATATTTTCTGTACATTGAGATACAACATTCAAGACAAGTCGTATTAAATTTTTATGAGATTGATAAAAAATTTAATTTATTATTATTTTCATTTAAAAAATAAGAATATATATATTTTTTTAATTTTATTCCATAATTTTTTTAAGCTTTCATTTTATTTTTTTAAAATCATATGCATTTGAGAATAATAATGTCCAGATAAATACATTAAAGAAAAGCTTTCTGATTTATTTTCTTGTCGTTCTTTATTAGCATATTTTTGTATTATTCTGTAATTTGACACTATAATTACGACGGTCTTTGTACACCTACAAAATACGACAGGGTTCATTTTTACACTCTGAGAAGAAATCTGCATGTACTGAAAATTTTCCAGAAATATTTTATATCAGCTTCAAAAATTCTGGTATTATCTTCTTGTTTCTAGTACAAATGTTATTGGTTCTGGTATCATTTTGATACTGGGTTTTGCAATTTTTTCCAATAAATATTTGTAAACATTAGTTAAAAATGAACACGTATTTTTTGAGCAATCACGATTGCTTATTGTTTTCACTTGACCGTCCATGATGTTGTGGTTCCTTTTTCAGCTTGGACCAGAGGCCTCTGCAGCACCACCGCCCACCGGCTGGCGCAGCTCCTCTGCGTGTGTGTCCTACACACACATGCTCATACACATACACACTCACACACACGCGCCTTTATACACATACATACACGCCTACGTGCACACACGTAAGCCTATACAGACACTCTCAACTATACACACGTAACCACCCATGAGGAGGGATGTGCTTGGGGGGGGGAAGGGGGGGGGCGTTTCTAGAAACAATAACTCCAATGAGTAGGGTCTTGTCGCAACTCGTGATTGCGAAAAACATAATTTAAATTCAAAGTTCCAGAATTTAGATTAGAGTTGATTGGGGAAAGTGGGTCACAGGTCTTTTTTTTTATTTATTTATTTATTTATTTATTTTTTGTTTCCAGTGGGGATGTATAAGAAGCCATTAGACCATAACCAGACCTAGTGCGCTCCCCGACAAGGCATCAGTCTTTCATGTGCCACCATTACGGTGCTGATGCATGGCTCAAGTAGTTTTTGGTACCCTATTTCCACCAGATGGAGACACCTGGTCTCTCTTTGATGCGAAATTGCACGAGGAATTAAATTTTGCCGAGGGAATTCAAAACCAAAAGAATATCCAAGGGATCCTTTACATGCTACATGGGCACTGATGATTTTCTGCATTTCGAAAAATCCACCGACTGGCCACCTCAGGCACGCCAGAAGGCACCAAGGCGTAGAAGACCAGCGCCTTACCATCACGCCACAAGCCGGCAAAATGAACATATTTATAATACATATTTTATTTAAAGGATATAGAGATTTTAATTATAAATAATATATAATGAAATATTTTAATATAAATTATATAATAATAACAATGAGGTATTTAAACCTCAGTTAAGAGTTGAAAATACTCTTAAAATAACCAGGGCGGTCATTCCAAGCTCGTCAGCTTGCGAGATCGAGATTCTCTCGCGTGATCGGTTGTGACATTTCTACGTCACAACCGATCACGTGAGCGAAAATCTCGATCTCGCAAGCTGACGAGCTTGGAATGACCGCCCTGTGCTGTTTCAGTTGTACTTAAGAAACTAGAGGCTAATTCTCCCTTTTATGTACAAAAGCATTATAAATGCTTCAAAATCTTCCAATGATACGTTCAAAGAGACATTTTTGAGTATCTGCTCAGTTTCAACATTAGTAAATGTATTTGAATTTCTTTATTTGTTTTTCTCAAAGGGGTCAAAATGACACATGTCCAGTCCACTCTTCTAGGTATAGCCCTTTATTTCGGGTTTTTAAAAGAGTATAATTTTCTTGTAAACTTTATATTATTACACAGCACAATGATTTAGGAAAAGTCATGAAAGGATTAAATATTTTTTGAAAATACAGACAAACAGAAAAATGTGCTTGGGGTCAAAATGACACCTTTCGTAATTCTAGTGTTAAGTTAGTGGAATAAATGCTTAAGATTTATATTTTGATAGGTAAGTTAAACACACCAGTAGTGGCCAGTGCTTCACTAGTGGCCACGTCAAGGTTACTGATATACTGTGAAGAAAGAAATGAACAATAACAAGAAGGTCTGTCTAGAACTAGACGAGCCTACTTTCCCGTATACCCATACTAATTTCTAGTACCTGATCAATATTGTCAAAAATAGCTAAAATCGCAAATGTTTTCAAACATATTTTTCAAAATACTTTAAGCTGATTTCTAGGAATAAAGTATTCCTCACTCATCTAAAAAATTAGATGCGTAAAAAAAATATATATATAATAGCAGCAACTTTTAAACATAGCAGCTAATACACTTTTTTCCATTAAAAAAAATCTTTAACAACTTTCAAAACAAAAAGCAATAATTAAAATTAATAAGCTCATTAAAATAAATACAACATATCAACAAAAAAAATCGTTTCTTTTTCTCCTGTTGCCAAAAACAATTTTTTAAATGAATTAATCCACTTATCAAAATAAATAAAAATAAAATAAAATGTTAACTTAAAGAAATAATTTTCATTGTCAAAAAAAGAAAAATCGTCTGCGCATATCTTTATGTAGAAACATAAATGACTTCGAGTTTATTCGCCGAAAACTGAAGGCCTAAATTAAAACTACAGCGTAAAAATAAAAACAAGTCAAATCAACAATAATTATTTCACAGTCAAAACCATAGCTGCGGAGTCGGAGTCGAATATCTAACAATCGGAGTCAGTCATTTGTCCTCCGTGTATAAATTTTTGCCAAAGCTACGAAGTCAGAGTCGAAGTCGGGGAGTCGGAGTCCGATTAATTGTCGGGCCCAGGAGCCGGAGTCAAGTGTCCCTAAATTCTCGGATCGATGTCTGGAGTTTGGCGTCAAGAGCTATTTCCAACAAAATTTGCTTGAAGTAAATCCGCCTTCAAGTACGGAATCTACGTTGACTTTCAGTTTCCCCGTAGGTGCTAATGTTAAGGGATTTGAACTGTTCAAAATTGAACAAAAAATAGTTCAAATCAAAAAGTGAAATATGGGAATGAGGTGTCCTCGCCGAGATCTTTCGAACAAAAAAACGTTTTTTCGAATCGGACTATTCATTCAAAAGTTATTAGGGGGGGGGGACAGACAAACCGACAGACCGACAGACATTTTTCCCCATCTCAATATCCTACTTTTCAATTTTTAATTTTTCAATATTTATTTAATTATTTTATTTATTTTTGACTTTTTTTGTTTTTCGCGATATTTTAAAGATGCATTAAGCCTTCTTTCATGCTTTTTTCTTCTTTTTCTGACTTTTACTGGGAAAGTAGGCTAATAATGTGATCAATATATTGGTACTTAAAGTAACCATCATATTGAATTAATTTTATTCATCAGTTACTTGAATTTAAAGTATAAGTAATGTAAATTCTTCGGATGGGAGAATGTCAAATGGCCACTAGTGAAATTTTCAGATTTTGGAGTGGACACTATGTATCAAATTTGAGGTTTGGGAAGAAATGACTAAAACATTGAAGTTCTGGCATTTTTAGAAAACGGGACGATTAAGAAAGAGTTGGGCTATAATACGTTCATTGAGTTTAAAGTCAAGTAATTAATATTGTAGATCCACAGTTTAAAAACATACTTCACCACTACTTGTGCGTTTACCTAAACTTCAAAAACAGAATGTAATTTGGTAATCGATGCAGTTTTCGTTTTAAAGAAGTGTTGAAAAAGCACTTTTAAGCAGTACTTTTCATTGCAAAAATTTATTACTTTAAATATGAAAATGAAATACCACATATAATTGTATCCATAAAGGACGTTACAAAGCAAACTAAGTCGAATAGCAATGCGCTCTTCACTAAGAGGGGAAAAAAATGAAATAAGGGTAATTTCAGTCACTGATTCATCTAAAATTACTATGGGGATAGTTTTTTTAAAAAATGATTAAACTATATAAACTATTTACCTAACATTGTATATTACATGTTTACATTCCTCACCCTACTTGAAACATTTTAAAATGAGAAACTAGCTTTAAAAAGACGTCCGTGAAAAATAAATCACGCTATAAAAGTATCTCTCAAACATTTCGCATCTCTTCTGCTATAAAATGTTACATAAAAGCATTTTAGTATAAAACATTACATTGAAAATATAAGTTATGGGCTTTAGTTATTCAGCTGGTGGCAAGTCCAAGTGAGCTTTAAATGGAAATCAAAGAGCCAAAACACATTCTTGCAGTTTACAATCAGAATCGAATTTTTCGAGCAGGGAGGAAAAAATCGATCTTTGAAAATGTTTCCTTGGAAGAAATTCTTGCTATTTGTTCCAGGTTTGTTTTAGCACGTATCTAGTGTAAAATTGTCTTTTACAGGTATTTCCTATGTTTTAAATGCAATCGAAAACTATTGCTTAGTTGTTACTACAATACTGCTTAACCCATTCGAACGGTGGGACATTTTTTCATTTACACTTTATTTCAAGAGTTTTAAACTCTAGCTGTAAATTTTTATTCATTTGAAAATGGGAAACCATTACGTTACGCATTATAAAGTATCAACGTTTTTAAGAAAAGAAAATGCATTCAAAAAGTAATGATTTGTGCATGTTGCGTTTGTGACTGTAACGGAAAAATGTACAAATCATCATTCTATAATTGCGAAAACATTTTTTAGACATAAACAGAAATAATCAACGTTTTTAGCACAAATTATAGATTACTGCATACACGTGTTTCGGGTTTCAAGAAACCCCTCTTTTAATGCATAATAGTAATATAAATTTGCAACAGTCATTCTTAACTCCGAATGAAGATGATCGGTTGTATTGGACGTTTTCAGAACATACTTTTCAATTCGTAACAATGAACGTAATAACGGGCCGCATGGATCAGTTTCGTGGACTGCGTACAGTCCGCTGGCCGAAGATTGAGCTGTTCTAAATGAAAAATGATTACATTTTCGGTCAGATGCCGAAAAATCCAAAAGTAACTACAAATTAACTTAATCCTTAACTCAAAAACCACTAAATATAGTTTTCTCTCTTAAAAACTATGTTATGTGCTAAAGTTTTTCCGCTTGTTTTTAAAAAATAATATAAGGATTTGCAAAAAACAAAAATGAAAAAAAAAAAATGAAAAAAAGGATCTACTTTTAGTAACAAGTCAGTTCATTCCCCCTCGCAATGGTAACAAGTTATTTATAAGTAATGAATAGGAATTTCCCCCCAACTGGTTTGGTTTTTCTGCGTTCAAGATAAACATGTCAAAAAATGCCATTTGATGCTAGTTACATTGAAAACTTTTTCCTTCTGAGATTTCATGTTATTTCAGCATCTTCCTGTTTTTCTACAAGTTAGAAAAATAAATTTCGATGAAAGAAGACTTAGAAAAGTAATTCACTTTTTCTTCGTATGATTGTAGAATTCTTTTATTAGATGCTCATACTTACACACATTTTAAAGTATTGTGCTTGAGTAACATACTTCTCATACTTCGTACATTCTTCTTTCGACTTCTCATCAATTAAACATGTTATTGCCAAATGCATTCAACTCTCGATTACTTGAAGTCCAAGGGGACCGGCTGAGACGTTCGAGTTATTGGTAGTTAGAGTTATGGTAAATTTGCACAACAGTCTCAAGAGTTTGGGACCCGATGGAAACTTCGAGAAAAAGGAATATTCGAGTTATAAGCTTTGAGTTATTGATATTAGACTGTATATTTTGAAAGAAAAAAAAAATAGAAAAAGAAAAACATGATTAATTATTGCAAATTAAAGTTTTTGCAAACGTAAATACATTGAAAATAGCGCCCCAAGAAGGAGGCATTGGATTGAAGTGAAATTTAATATGCATAATAATGCAGGTGAGAGAGACACTTGATCCGAAAATTTAGGCAATTAAGCAAATACAGGCTGAGAAATGAGATACAGTGCTACTTCAATAGCGCCTTAGACCTCCTTTTGCAGCAATACATGCCGTAACACGAACCGTCATTGAGCTAATTAAACGTCTGATGTTGTCCTGAGGCAGTTGGACCCCCAAATTTTGAACAGCCACTTCTAAATGTTTCACAGAGATGAACGGCGGTGTCTGGCGTTTCAGCTATCTCATACATGCTCTATACGGGACAAGTCGGGGGAGCAGCTGACCATGGAAGAGTCTCAAAAGGACGCAAGAAGTTTTGATCAACTATAGCTGTATGCGGGCGAGCATTATCTTACTGGAAAATTGCCCCTGGGAGACCATTTAGGAATGATCCTACATGTGGTTGCAGAATGTCATTAAAATAACGCTGGCCCGTTAAGGTTCTATATACCACGCAGTGTGTAGTGCGATAAAATGGGTTGAATGGTACCTTTCTCCAGGGCACCTCCGCATCCGCTTGCGGTTAACATCTGACCTCAAAACGAATCGGTATTCATCACTGAACACCACCTTTTGCCATGCAGTGACATCCTACATCGCTCTGGCTCCGCACCATTGTAGACTGAATGCCTATGCTTTGGTGGAAAAGGGAGTACGCGAAAAATGCGCTTAGACTGCAGTTCAGTGCCACAAGACGTTTAGAAATGGTTCGAGGAACAACTGCTACCCCTACGTCTGCTTGTATAGTGGAACGAGTGACTGCGGGATTCACGAGTGCTTGCCGCACGATCCTTCGATTATCTCTCCTCGTCGGTTTCCTGGTCGCTCCAGACCCGATTTTTTGCACGTAGGTACCATCTCGTGTCCACTGCCTACAACAGTTTCTAACGGAACGCTCCTAACGATCCACCTGAGCAGCAACACGGCTCGTCGACCAGCCTGCAATTTTCATGCCAATGATCAAACCTCTCTCAAACTCGCTTAACTGTAAGAAACGCTTTTTAACTCATCCACCTGGCATCCTTCACTCAGCTCTCCAACAATCGGGATGTAATCGTAACATTTATAAATCTTATATTATGCACTGGTTTATATAGCACCTTTTTCCCCGATTGCACCGATACTATATAGGGTAAACGGTCATACTCATTGACACCAAACTTGGATAATTTGCATACCAGGTGTCACTCTCCTATGCAAATTTCGCGGTTATACCTTTCTTCTTTCTTGAGGCGCTATTTTCAATGTTCCTGAGTGTTGTCTAAAAATTACAAATTTGCATACATTTTACTTCACCTTTTCAGATATTTTATTTCTTCTCAGATTAAGTAGAGTCGGTACTCTTGTATTCGCGTAATAATTAATTGCTGAACTTGTGTACCTTTTTCTGAAAAAGTTTTAAAGACAGAAACTTACCATTTTCAGTTTTTTAAAGAGATATTTGAGAGTTTACTGAAGTGTTATTTTAAGGCAATTCTGTTAATTTCAAAACTAAGTAAATTTTAACGAATATTAATCACTTTTTAAGTATAAAAAAAGTTTTTGACCATTAAAGCAGCCGTTTAGGAAAAAGTGTGAGTCCAAATGTAAGATTTCACTTCATTATAATTATGAACATATAAATGAAGTGTGATGAAAATTTAGAAGTAATATGTGAAGTAATTTTCTAGAAAAGTAACATAATTTTTTGTTAAATTGATGTTTTTAGAAAATCACGTTTGAAAATTATACGCAATTTTTAATATATCTCTACCCTCATTAATGTTTAAATTCAGTTAATTTTAATCTACATAGAAACATGAATTCGGTGTCCCTTCAAAGCTCTTGATTTGAACGAATAGGTTTCTGCGTATTTTTTGCAGAACCTTATTAAATTACTATGACACGAGCTTTTTTGTTTGCGTGTAAATAAACGCGAAAAAACGCGTTTTAAATAAACTGGTACTTATGTTAGAAACGTGTGATTTCAACTAAAATAACTGCAAAACTAATTGAGGTATTTTCTGAACTTGGATGCGTCGTTAAATCGTAGTTTTGCGCTTTTTTTGAGACATCATGTATTTCTCTAGATGGTTTTATGGCGGAAAGATATTATAGACAAAAGTTTACCTAGCTATAAGGGCGTGGGAGAAATAACGTGTTTTTCTTGCCTACAATTTCGAAAGTTTTTTTTTTTTTTTTTGAAAATCTCGTGAAGTTATGGACAGAATTTTAAAAAGTTTAGCAAAAACATAGCCCAAAATTGTCGATGAATTTTAGCTCAAAAAACAAGATTGTGTGGTTATTTGCATTTGATATTCAACTAACCTGAAAAGAGTCTAGTTTTCATTTGAGATTATGTTTAAATCTATTCGCTACTTACTGTTCGACCCGTGATCTATCTCAGTGTTTTATCGTAGTTGAATGCAAATACGCGTACACCGTGGGGCTTACTGTGTTTTCTGCGATTTGTTTCATTTTAGCGAACATTTTAGCAATCATTAACGACTTGTAAATGTTTGTAAATAAACTTCCTGGCCGTTTAAAAAGCTGAGTCATCTATTTTTGAAAGATACAGGAAGTAAAGGCAAACTGATAACAATTTTTGCGCCCAGCATGGAGCCTCTTCAGGACTTTCTTTGGAATAATAAGTGACCTTGGAGGATGTTGCCTATAAACTATCTAGATTTGGAATTAAATTTATGATTAGAACAGTTGAAGAAATGTGAATACTTACCGCACAAGCTTCTAGTTATTTTCTTCACTTTTACAAGGCTTTATGTTATCGAAACATCATTTCTTTTTGTCATATTAAGTAAGAAAAAATTTTGTAACCCCAAAAATGCGAAACAAGTTAAGTTTTTAAAAACGTGAACGGACACAGTGTCACCTCAAAAATGCGAACCCCGTGTTAACCATTGGTGTAAGGTTTCATCTTTAAGTTATGGCGAAATAATTTAATTCTAAGGAACGTTTAAACTAACCAAATAATCTTTAATTTAAATTCCGTTAGCTATCTTATTTGTCCTAAAACCCTGGGAACATATTGAAAATTATGTGTTGCAATTGAATTGTAAGTAATATTTCACGTAATTTTAAGAAATTCTTAGAGAGAAAGACACATTATTTTTACTTCACAAAAAGGCAAATGTAATAGAATTTTTGATGCCATGGCGGGATTCTACTCCTTAATCCTTTCTTTATGCCAAAAAAGAACTTTATTTTAATATAAGAATGCTGGTACAATATTTAGAAGAAAAATCTAAGACAAAACTGGGAAGAATAAAAAAACAAAAAAACAAAATTCATTTTTCTTTTTCTTATTTCTTTGTCTTTTTTATGGTTAGGGAACAACTCCCAGAAAAACAATCATAATTAACGAATTTTTTGTACGTATGCATTTTTGAAAAAATATATATTTCAATTAGATGCAGATTTACATGTATATAGTTGGGGCAAACGTATCCTGGCATCTATATGAAGGCTACGCATATCCTAGTAATAGCATTACGACGCTGCCTGGTAAGATTTGCTCAATTACAGTAAATTTTGTTTTTATACGGGATTTTTTTCGTATTTAATATTATTTCATCTTTTAAATTGTTTAAACATTTTGTCCTCTTATGAAACTAATATGCAGAATATTTTGCTCTTTGGTAGCATGTGTAAAATTTGGAACACTAGATTTTTCTCTCTTGGTGGAATCCTTGTCAATTCAGGCAGAGAAGTTACCTTGATAATCTCAGGATTGTTTGAATTTAACATGTGCTTAAAATACAGAAAAATGTAAGTTAGATACATATTTTTTTTTTCCACTATCAAATTGTCCCCTGAGATACAGTCTGCCATAGATGGCAACCTGGCCGTTTTCTCTCACTTGCGATTTTCGACAAACTCCTTAAAGTTCTGTGTAAAATGGTACAATTTATGTATTTCTGCGTCTAATTTTACTTCTAGGCTATTATTTCTGCTTAAAAAAATGTACCATTTTGAATTGTTGTTTAAGTTTTCTTTCCACAGTCCTTTGAAAAAAAAAATCTTTTTTTTTTAATTTTCTCAAAAGTACCAACATCAAATTTATTTATTTATTTTTTTAAATCTTTGATCGTGAGTATAGCAAAAAGTTGTACCTTGGGACACTTTTCATATTTTAATTTTTAACATCAATTATTCAAACAAAATTTAAAATCTAAATGTCTCATTAAAATACCCGAACATATTTCTATGCAATATATATATTTTTTAATTCAGACAGTTTGAAAATTAAATATTGCCTGCCATTTAAAGTAAGAGTTTCAAGCTATCCCAAGGTACAATATCCTAATGTACCATGGGACATTTACTGTTGTGTCATGAGAAAGTCTTCATGGTTCAGGAAATAGACAAATACTTAAACCTATTTTGCACGAAAAAAAAGTGTAATAAATAAAATCATGAATATTGAATTAATGAATTATTATTTAAAATTAAATGTGTTCAAAAGACTACATAAGATTTGAACATTTTTCCATGTTCCTAAACATATCCTAATTATTAAGAACCATGTATATGTTGTACCTTGGGACGCGTGCTAAGGTAAAATATGTTTGGCTGTCCCAAAGCATTATCACCACGTGGTTTAAGAAAACCAAAAATGGTGGTCAATCTAAATGCACTATCATTATTTGCTCATAACTATAATATTTTAAGTCATTCTCTTTTACAACTAAATAAAATTCAGTTGCTTTGTTTTAAAAATACAAAGGCAGAAGATGAAAAAAAAATGAAGAAAATATTTATTTTGGAGTCATAAAATTTTCTTTCTCTCACAAAACCGTCAATTTTACTCATGGATTATCATGCTGATTATTACATATGGCACCGTTAAGTGGTGAAGGTAACTATTAGAGATTAAAATAACATGGCCGCTAAAAAAAGATTCTTAGAAATTAGCAGTGTCCTAGGGTACAGCACTCTCCCCTACTATATTTCCTGAAAAGGAGGGCTTCCGCTTCCAAGTTTAGTAGGTTTTAGAGGCGTTTGAAAAAATCAGAGTTTTTCAGGTGTATGGTGTCACTGTGTATGTAAAGGTTGATTTGAAAATTCAAAATTTTATTTAGTAGCGAGTTCCAGTAGACTTTTAATTTAGTCATATAGCCTCAATTTCATTTTTAGCTGCCTCTTCATCCGGAAATCTTATTTTTTATGAAAACAAGAACGCTGTCATAAGCTGATTTCCCAGCCGAAATGTTTCTCCACTCGCAAACTTCAGCATATAGTGCTAAAAGATTGTCTTATAGTAGTGCCTTTTGTTTTCACAAAAATTAAAGTCCTACATATTGTGGCAATTAAAAATGAAAATGTGGCTGTATGACTAAAATAAGAATCTTCTGGCCACTTGCTGATACATAAAATTAAAAAGTTTCGAAGAAATTGTTGCGACCATAAAATTCTATTTTTTTAATAATTCTAGTTTATATTATTCAAAAATATCACATTTATTGTAATTAGATCACTAGTTAATGACGGTTTTAGCAGCTTTAAAAAAAATAATTCTTATTTCAAATTAAAGTTGAAAAGCAATTGTTTCTACATACTTGATACATTACTTTAAAAAAAGATGGTTGAAGAACGAAGTATAAGATTACTATTTCTCACCCTTATTTCCTTCTCTAAACTCTCTTAAATTTAAATTATTCTAAATGTAGAGTTAGATCAACAGTGCTTTGCATTTCTTTCCTTTTTTTTCTCTAATGTATATCTCTCTCTCTCATTTCTTTAATTCGTTTCCTTTCCTTCATTTTTTTCATTATCTTTCTTTCTTTTTAATAAATTTATGTTTCATTCCTTTTTACTGAAGTTCTCATTAATTTTTTTTAATCTTGAAACTACATTCATCTGTTATTTTTTTCGGAAGATAAAATTTAACTTTTTTTATAGTTCTATTTCAAAAATGGCTTGTGGGCCACCTTTCGAGAATAGTGTTCCATAGGAGGAACAAATGGTGCAACCACGTTAAAAATGTCATAATAATAATAATAATAATAAGCAAAACGATTTTACTTATAGAAGAGTAATACGATGTTCAATTTAAAAAAAAACTTTGATTACAGAGAAAATACAAATAATAATAATTTAAAAAAAATTTAATTTTGACATCTTGAATTCAAATTATGTTTTTCGCAATCACGAGTGTGTGTGTGTGTGTGTGTATGTAGGCGTGTGTGTTTGTGTGTGGGGGGGGGGGGGTATGTGTGTTTAGGCATGTATGTTTGTGTCCGTGTGCGGGCATGAATGTGTGGGTAGTTAAATGTATGTGTCTGTATGTATGCGTGTGTGTATGTGCTTGTGTGTAGGTGTGTGTGTAGGTGTGTGTATGTATGCGTGTGTGTGTAGGATATGGACGCAACCTGGAGACAGTTTTCGCTAGAGGAGCAGCATCGTGAGTTCGGTCGACGGTAGTATTGGGCAGAGGGAGGCGGGGGAAAATAAAATCATAGCATCAAAACAGTCAAGTGAGAACAATAAGCAATCGTGATTGCTCAATAATAATAATAATTGCAAAAAAAAAAAATTCGACCCTGCTGCAACATGGATCAACTTGTTTTTGAAGAAATTTAGAAAAAAAATATAAGTTGAATAATATTTAATACCAGAAAATAATATAACATAGTGAAGCACCAAAAATTAAATCTATGCATAAGTTTACATATTTTTTGTTAAAGTAAGCCACTTAGGGAAAATATATGTAACATTGCACCATTTGCAAAACGTAAAGCTGCTTAATCTATTATCGTTAGAAATAACCTTTTAGAAAACGTATCTTAATTCAAATTAAGCGCATCAAATTATGTTCTAAAACAGGGGTTCTCACTAACTCATTTTGAATGCTGCTTAAGAGATGTCAGGGCTTTCAAATCACGCTTTTTAAATCATTGCATGTTTTCAGAAAATTGAAATTTGTAAACGAAAAGAATATGAATTTGTACAAAATCTCTATACAGCCCTGCTAAGCACAAACGTCGTATCTGCACTTTTTTTTTAAAGGAGTTTTTGTCACCAGGTGGATCTTTGTGATGTATTTTACCAAAATATAATGTTTTCAGGTCAGTTGAGAACGGAAAATATTTATTATTTAAAAAAATCTGAAAAAATGGACACTGGATCAAATACATGGGTGATTCTCCATAATCCTAACAATATTATGCCCCCGTAACCTAACACAAAAATTGTTTAACCTAGAAAGTGTTTTCATTTTTTAATAGTCAGAAATAACTTATCTGATGATATTCTACTCTTATTAAAACAATAACTCATTTAGTTTTTTCTACTAAAATTTTTGAATTACCAGAAAGTCACACTTTTGGCGTGTCCCCATTCGTTTTTCAAATGGACTTAAATTATTTAAAAACTTTATATCATCATTCCACAAATTCAAATTGTAGTACAAAATTAAGCATACTTCAAGGTGTAAAATCGCATTCTTAAATAAATTTAATTATTTAAATTATCAAAGTACATCGTTTTAAACTTTGTCCCCAGGTTTTCATGTCATTCTCCTGTCCTAGGAATGAGTTCAATTATTTTAGATTAAAAATAAAGGAATTTTTAATCTGCTGTTCTATAAAACTGTTTCTTATCACTATTTTGTTGGATTCCTTGAGTATTTTGTTAATATGATTTGTCTGCTGTTCTCATTAAAATTTTGAGGTTCAAGAATAGGGTATGAAACATTTTCGCTGTCATTCTCCTGGACAATATTTCTGTTTTAAATAAACGAAAAATTTTAACTCTGCTCATAGTGTGTAGTTGAATTAAGAGGTTAGAACAAAAAAAAAATAACGTTATTTACCTTAACTATAATCCTGGGCTTACATAACAGGCAAATTGTGTGGAACTTGTCATACTCCTGTCCTAAAAAAAGTGTCATACTCCTGCCCTAAAAAAAAGTCAAACTCCTGTCCTAAAACCATCACTCTCCTAGCATTACATCTCAAGCATTGGTAATGCATCCCGTAGAATAGAAGGATTTACTTCCATTACATTGGTTTGAAAATATGATTGATTGAAAAAAAAGAAAGTTAAATTTGGAAAACGATAAATAAAAATTGTATCAGTGGAATAATGGGGTCGTTTCCATAATTCTAACAGTATTTTTTTCTGAAAGAACATGCTTAAAAACATAGGATCTGACTATTTTTTAAATAATTTAAGTTTAATATTTAAAAAAAATTACTTAAATCGACGCTCTTTCAATGTTTATGCTTCTGTCCTATAACATCACAAATGATGAAATTCCATTCTGTGTTGCCATTCACGGAGAAAAATCTTTAATTTGCATCTTTATTCACGTGTATTGGCAACGATATGGTTGATAGCAAGCGTGGAGCGCAATTTTAATTCGCTTCTTGATTATCATAACGTGGAATCGGGGTAGAAAGATGCGGCAAAGTGCATCATTTGTGACGTCATCAAGACCACGCCTTGTTTCAAAAATCGAACATTTTAAAAAATTAATTAAAAAATAACTGTTGGGAAAATGAAAGTATTTTCTGGGTCCATGTTTTTTTTTGCTTATTCTATCAATTTCAGTGACAAAAAGTACTACTTTTGACTGAAGGAAACAGCCGCATTCTATTTATTTACTATTTTTCTTGTTGTTGTTCAGACGAAGCGTTCCAAAAGAGATTTATTGGTTAGACATTTTTTATATAAATGTTGCTCGAGTAGGTAAGTGAAGTTGCTATAAATTTCGCAATTGCTTTAAATTAAAAGTAAACTACATGTTATTAATATTGCTAATTCTCTTTTTGTTTTATGTTCGTATTTCCTGAACTACGAAACGATTCGCAGGTAATAAGAAGTTAACTTTTCTTTTTGTAAATTTTATCATGCTGTGCATGGCTAACTTAAAGAAAGTTTAAATGTAGCAATCGATTTTTTTTCATCGAAATGAATGTCCGTTATTCGGAGTATAAACTATTCAGAGTGAATAATATGGAAAAACCTATATGGGACTTGTCCTCGAAGAAATGGGGGGTGTCCGTTAAGGGAGGCTTTTCATAAATTATGTTTTGTCATTTAAAAACCATACTTTTTGATTTAGGCTTCAGTTTTCTTTATTACTTTAGTTACATTTTAAATAACCCATGAAGAAATTCATTTTGTGATTCTCCTGGTGCTGCTTGTCAGTCTCTTGCTATATGAGAAGTTGACCCCCTGTTTTGAGGGTGTAGCACAGTTAAACTGAGTTCCCTCTATTTTCGCCTTAATAAGTTCCTAACAAAGAGTAAGTATAATTTTTTCCAGCATTTTTTTTTAAATATTGTCACTGGAAAACGTCAGGTTTTTTGGAGAATCACCCACATGGACGTACAAAACGTTATATAGCAATATCTCAGTTTGAGCTCTACTGCAGATGCCATGTTTGTGCTTAGCACGGCAGTATAGGTATTCGGTTGTTACGGGCTGCCTGCAATAATGCAACCAGTCAGCAAAAAACAAATTGAAACAGTTCTCTAAAGAACTAATTGTTAAATGTCATAACAAAAAATACTTTCTTAAGTACTCAACGCAACTTCATCCACATTGTTTTGAGAGAAGACATTACAGATTTCGGTGAAAGTTCAGTGCAACTTCGTTTATCCGGACTAACTGAAACCAAAGACAATCCGGATAATTGAAAAATCAAATAACATGTTTAATACGAGTAATAAGCAAAACTTTCCATCACGAAAGATGCAAGTTGTAATACTTGAAAAATATTTTTTGTTGCTTAAAAAAAAGGAGTTGGAATAACCATAGGCACTTTTTACATGAGGGCCCATAATTACACCAACTACTCCTAAGGAAGATGGTCACTATCATATGTAACGTAAGAGCGTGCGTGACAAAAAGTGTTCTTCAAAAAGTAACTTAAGATCTCCGCTGTATGGATATCACTGTGAAATCGTTTTTAACTAAACATAAGACCATGAAAAGAAAACGATTTCACAAATATCTTAAAAGTTTGCATTCCGTAAAAAACGGCCAATTTGCACAATAACTCACGCTACATCATATACTACTTGAAAGAATGTTTCAAACTGCTCTCAGCTATATAAAATATAGTAAATGGCACCATATACTGTCCCCGCCGACTGTCTTCTGTACCTCCCCTAGTCACTAGGAAATAATGCCGATATTTGCACCTGTGTGCAGTTTTACAGCTTCCGATAACCAAATTTTTGGCGAAGAGTTTAAAATCGGTTTTTAAAATATTTAAATGAATAGCATGATTTATTATTTGATCGAAAAATTCCAAACTACCAAGTCCTGATGCTGATATGCACCCTCGCACAAGAACCCCTTCACCGTCCTGATAAACCGATCCATCTAAGTTCTTAAGATTAAGTTCCTAATTTTTTCTTCTGTTTACAATTATGCAACTATTTAACCAAAAATCTTGACTTCATTTCTATCTGTAAGTAAGACGTAATTCCAAAACGTTTAGAGCTTATTTATCATTGATTTTGCGACGAAAAGCGAAGCTTTCTGTTTTTCACTCGGCCAAGAAAATTTCTGCGGGAAGAGGTCCCATTTAATCCAGCTAATCAGAGAACTTGACGAACAATATTAGGTGAAAATTAAGTGTAAAAATTTCCATTTAACTCTGCAGAAACCTTTACAGCAATCAAAGGTGTATCTTTCATGCATTTTTTAACTGTAAATCTTCGATCACGCTTTGTCAACTTCGCTGGTTGACCTTTTCTTACCTTGTTTTCGGTCCGATTCTTTTCTTTAAAACATTTTATCAAGCACTTTACTATAGAATGGAATAAATTAACTAATTTAGAGACGTTTCAAACCAATTTACCGATACTGTGAGGAAAAAATTCAAATTTCGAATGGTATTTGTGGTTTTTTTGCGAATACCAGCCATTTTAAAGTAATAAGCACAATATTAAGGAATAAATAAACAAAAAATTAAAGCCAAATGACTTTTAAGAGTCAACACAATGCAAAAATAATAAAACGGTATATGATAAATTTCAATCATGAATTTATTCGAAAATATTTGAGTGTACGAAGACTTTTGTGGCGTATTATTCCTCTGTGTCTTAGTTTTTTGACTCATTTCAAAAAGAAGATCCGTCAATAATTTGAAAAAAACTACAGGGTTTTATTTAGAATGACATAGGAATGATGTGAAAAAATATTGGACTTCATATTCAAATTCAGTTTTGCGTTATTTCGATTTTACTGAAAAATTTCAAAACGTACGAGCACTTTTTTGGAGCCACTATATATCACAGGCCTAATTTTCAAGCCTTTTTTCTTTTGAGTAGATAATCTGATGCTAGGGTTAACCATCACACTTTTAAAAGGCATGACTACTTGAATCCTTTAAGTATTTAAACCAACAGTTTGCTCTTTCTTTTCAAGAGCTAAAAAATAAATAATTTTAAAAAGTGTTCAGTCCGCCAAAAATGCGCCTTTTAATTATTGCATTAATGCAAATGAAAGTTTTCAAGGGATTGAAGTTTTCAAATTAAAGCCATTCGCGTACTTTCCTTTTCCTCTTTCTCTTAGATCGATAGTAATGCGTAACTTAAATTAATTCCAGAACTAATTAACTTCCGACTATTCTAAATTTGAACCTTAATGATGACATGCAAGAATCTCAGGCGAATGCTTCGAATTTTTGGCATTTCGAAATTCTACGGAGCAGACATGTTTTTCCTTGCAATCCAAACTTCTTGGAGTTAAGAAACTTTCTGTGGTGTGAAATAGAAGCTACGGTTGTTTTTGATTAAGAGTTATCAGAAAGATACTAACTGAGAATGATGCTTTAGTAATCACACAGACACTTAAGAATTATGGTTGCAAAGTAACTATATTGATCATAATATTAAACTTCATTGTTTTCATTTCAACCTTCTGCTTAGAAACTTTCTGTGGAGAAAAAATAAGGCTTATTATTCGCGATTAAGAGTTACCAGAGAAATACTTAATGAGAATGATTCTTTTGTAATCACATAATGATACTTAAATGTTAAGACTTTAATGTTTCCATTCAATTGTTTTTCAATAGACTTTTATTTTTATGTGTTATTCAAAAACTTAGTGATGTCTAGAAAAACCTTTCTGAGCTTCCTTGGAAACAAAGCTTTATTTTCGAAAATAATCAATAGTCGTTGTATTAGAGTCCTATTTTAATTTTTCAAACATGTGTATTGTCCTTTTGGGTAATTTTTACTTCCTTTTACAAAAAGGGAAGTATGGTATTCGCGAAAAAAATTTCACTCAAAAATCGACCTTAATTTCCATTTTACTCACCCCGAATGCATGTTGAGTTTTTTTTTTTTTCCCCGACTCGACCACACGTGCATAAGGGCCTAACAACTTATAGACAGGCTGAAATATCCATTTTCACGATTCCCGAGTTAATTACAACGAGTTTTCTCGTGACGTCTGTATGTACGTAATGTATGTGCGTGTGCGTATGTGTGTATGTGTGTATGTATCTCGCATAACTCAAGAACGGTGTGTCCTAGGAAGTTGAAATTTGGTACGTTGACTCCTAGTGAGGTCTAGTTGTGCACCTCCCCTTTTGGTTGCATTCGGGTGTTTCTAAAAGGGTCTCTTGCCCCTTTTTGGGAGGAAATTGTTACTTCCTTTTACAAAAAGGAAGTATTCAATTCACGAAAAAAATTTCTCTCAAAAATCGGCCTTAATTTCTATTTTGCTCACCCCCGAATGAATGTTGGGGTTTTTTTTTTTTTCGACTCGACCACACGTGGATATATGCCTAGGAACGTACAGACACCCGAAATATCCATTTTGACGATTCCCGAGTAAATTACAACGAGTTTTCTCGTGACGTCTGTATGTATGTATGTATGTGGGTATGTGGGTATGTATCTCGCATAACTCAAAACCGGTATGTCGTAGAAAGTTTAAATTTGGTACGTGGACTTCGAATGGGGACTAGTTGCGCACCTTCCCTTTTGGTTGCATTCGAATGTTTCTAAAGGGATCTTTTTCTCCTTTTGGGTGGGAAATCATTGTTAATTTTGATATAAACTCAAGTGGTGTTGTAATTTGTCCGACACTTAGCGATATATCGCCAGTATTTTGATTGCTAAGTTGTGTCGCCATCTTGGCGACAAAGTTGGCGATTTTTTTTTAAAAAAATCTGATTTCAATTTGGCCAATGTTGTGTTATTTAGAGAGTAAACTATTGAATCACATTAAAATTGCCAATAATGGGGAAATGACATTAAATTGGAGTAAAAGGAAGTCATGTGATGCACACATCAACTCGTTTCTCTTGTACTCTTGTTTATATTATTCAGTACATTTGATTTCAAAAGATTATGGCCTTCAGAGTTCCAATGCGGCGCTTTTCCCAGCAGGGTTATAGTATCAGTTCGCGGCTTTTAATTTTACGGAATAAGTTAGTGATATTTTGCACTAGGTTGGAGGGAAAGCATGAAGTACAACGGATCCGAATGGCCGGGTGCAGAAAAGTCGTGCACCCATACCCACTAGCTTAAAATCTTAGTACGATCAGACAATGTCTTTTGCCTACGACGGCATGTCGAAAATTCGTGATTTTGGCACAAAAAAAAACTTTTTACTGATTATTTTTGGAAAATATAAAGCTCAAAGTGCCAAAAGGGCTAGGGGCTAATTAGTTAGGCAATTGTACCATTTAGAAAGTCATAAAATAGACTGATTTTACCACATTTTTGACTCTGACAATCGACACGAAATACTGCACCTCGTGGATCACAAGGTTTGTTAAATATACTTTCGACTTTTAAACGGAGTCACTACTAGAGAAATCTTGAGACACGGTGATAATGGGGGCATTATTTTTTTTTGGGGGGGGGGAAGCATTTGTGTTTCTTATAGGACACACAGTAATTGTGTATCAATAGTACGACATCAGAACAATCTTTTTAAATGGAATAAGAGCGAAAAAGGAAAATGCACTTCTGAAAAGCGTTAAATTTCTATCCGATCGTCGGAAGCAAAGTATCTAGTCCGATAAGTCTAATATTGCATATTTTTCAAGGCCAGCTTTTATCGTCCATTGAGTTGTAAATATTTTTTTTTAAAGCAAAAAGTCACCATTCTCCGCAATTTCTAGATATTTCCAGCTTAAGCACTATTAATACTAAAAGTACATTAATACTTAAATTAAGTTGCGTTTTATTAATGACACTTTGTTCTTGTTAAAAAGCCCTACTTTAACAATACCTGTATCGTACTTACTTTTAAGCTGGCGTATTCCCGAATTTAGAGATGTTGTAATACTTCATTCTCACATTTAATGCCTGGAAACACAACTGGTTGCCCAGAGTTTTACTTGCGTGAGAACGCCGTACCTGCGATTTGCATTTTATAAGGATATTTGTCAAGGAAATGTCTTGAAACGCGATGGAATTCCAGTCGGAATAGAACATGTGTAGCAAGATTGTTAAACCTACATTACGCTCTGCTCAATGGCGCCAAAATGATAATGTATGGAACACAAACTTAATTCCGATAACAACATGTGTTCAGCTTAATTTATGCATGGAATTTCAGCTTTGAAACATGTACGATGGTAATAGAATTACGCAACGGGTTTTGAGACGTCTTAGCAAGGAGTTCTAATTACATTCATTACACCTCTTGGAAATTCAGAGTCATCTGCAGTATGGATAATTTTAAGGCAATTTTAGCAATTATACGTGGCTAATTATAAATTACTTTTAGAGTAAACCTAAGGAACTTTAAAATAAATATAAATAATTTATTTTCTTACCAAAATAAACGGATTGCAAAATGGTAAAAAAAAAAAAAAAAGCTACCAGAAGTTTCGTATTTTTTGCTGCAAAGAGATATATGAACATATAAAATACATATTTTTGGGTTACATATGTTTTCTTGGATTTGTTAAAATTGTACGTTATCTTACCTCCCAGTTTTTTACATTGGCATTTTATGCATTAATACACCAATATGTATATTGACCAACTACATACACAACAAGAGTTTCTGCAAAGGAACTACAAGATTTTGAAAATCAATTCAAATTAACGATATGAGTTGGGTCAAAGATGTTCCTTTGCAATTATGCAAAGGAATTAGCAGCCAGTACCAATCTGCAATTTCTTAAAGACCGGAAAAATCTTAAACTGCCGCCTTTATCCATCTTTTTCAAGTTTTTATATCAATTAAGTTTCAGCGAAACCACATAAATAGTAATAATTTGCCCTCCCCCCCCCCCTCCGACAGAAGTTACCGCCCGGTGCAAGGGCCCCGACTTACTCTCCCTTTAATCCATCATGTTTTTCCAATACTGGATGGAAAGGAAGCATTGGATGCTAGTTTCGGCAAACAAGTGTGTTGGAAGGCCGGGGCCTATTTCTTAGCCTCCCGAATCCCTAAACGACTTCCATGAGTGCATGTAATAAATCAGACATTCCAGTTGTCACATCCAGAGACTACAGTTCCGTTCTTGAACTCCTCAGTTTGGATTAACAGAGGTGCCCACCCCCCTAAGGGCAAGGGCGCAGCGCTCTTTATATATCGCTAAGACCTCACCAAAAACAAGAGCCCCCCCCCCAAATGTAAATATTACCCCTCAAACCCGGGGTTACATCCAGAGACTGCAGTTCCGTTCTTGAACTCATCAGTCTGGATTAACAGGGGGTGCCCACCCCCCTAAGAGCAAGGGCTCACCGCTCCTTATATATCGCTAAGACCTCACCAAAAGCAAGAGCCCCCCCCCCCCCAAATGTAAATATTACCCCTCAAACCTGGGGTCACATCCAGAGACTGCAGTTCCGTTCTTGAACTCATTAGTCTGGATTAACAGGGGGTGCCCACCCCCTAAGAGCAAGGGAGCACCGCTCTTTATATGTCGCTAAGACCTCACCAAAAACAAGAGCCCCCCCCCCAAATGTAAATATTACCCCTCAAATCTCCCTAAAAAATTCAATGGAAATATCTGCGCCATGACCACCCCCAGAATGGGCACCCCTATGATTAGTGAGCTGGGGGCAGATGCGCTGGCGGAAGGGCGGTAACATACTGCTACAGACTTCATGAGTCTTTTTTTCTGGACATAAAATAATGTTTTTTATAAGAAAATTCTGGATGTGGATCATCTGAGGCATTGGAAAATCACTTGAGAGGCAAAAAACATACGAGACATACAGGTGATGACCTAGCAAGACATTGATTCGCGTTTGGATATGTGCACAACCACAAACGAGTCACACATTAAAACTTTCTAAATATTGAAATCTTGATAAATGAACCTTTACGTACACATACATTACATTAACCTAACTTTATGATTGTATTAAAGAAAGTTGCTTCAAAAGCCTGTAGTTCTTTTCTGCGGACGCTCTGTACTTTGACTTAAAACATATCATGACAAGAATATCATCATATGCCGAGATATTATTCACTGTTTACATTCACTTTATTAAAACGATCTTAAAGGTATCGGCTTATCACAGTGACACATTTCATTAAACCAAAACTTCCCAATCCTATCAACTTTTTCATCTGATCGAAAATTACCCGTACGGAAAAAAAAGTGCCAAGTAGTTTATCTCAGGGGAATCATGAACACCGCGGGGTATTTATCCACTTCTTGTCTGGTTCTTCGACAAGAATAAATATCTGGTATCCAAGGTTACGTCAGGTGCATTTGTACTTACTATCAATAACACAGATCCTCTGGCAATTTCCGCTTTGCTTGGCTAATTTTGAAGGATGCTGGTCTTGACGATAAATCTTTGTTTTTGTCATTCTCCGTGATTTCCAATTCGTCATACAGAGTTTAGTGCGAATTGGAAACTTAAGTAAATAATAATTAGTTAAGGAATGCAGTAAGTTTTGTTTGATATGATTAGTGTTGCGCTAGAATGTTGCAAGGTATATTATTGCAGAACCCTGCACTAAATGCATACAAATTAGTGCGCACTTATCACTTTGAACCTGTAAATGGAGATTTCAACTACACGTTTTGCAAGTATACAATGTATACTCGTAAAACATGTAAACTATATACACGTTAGTTTATTCTACTTAAGTTAAATTGTCAAGATTATTTGTTGCCTTACACAATTATGTATAGATGAAAATTATTCCATGAGTTAACAATGAAAAAGAATTCTATTGTATGTCTTGATGCTTTTTGAATAACTTTAGAGCTAAAAAAAAGTTCCAGTGGACTCTATATGAACGCTCCCTAATGTGAACACCCTGATATTCTGAACACATTTTTATGGTCCCGGCGAAATTCCATAGACTTAACATTGGCTGGTCACTTTACTCTGAACACCCCAGTATTACGAACAGAGGAAGAAAAATGTCATTTTTATTTCCCTGTTTATGTAAATGAATTCCCCTGTTTATTCCTTGTAAATTTTTATTGAGAAAATCGATTCATCTCTTTTGATTAAGAAATTTGATGATATTCATCAAGAGAGGACGATGACAGTTATCACAATTATTGTTATAGTTAAGATGCTAGTGTGAAAACAAACACCTGGTTTTAGTTTTACTCTCAACATAGCATTAATTTACCAACGATTTTCTAACGAATTTCAGAAATATTTACTTATTTTCTTTATTATGCAATAATGTTTTTCTTTCATAGAACTAAGGAAAATTGAAATGAAATATCATCTTCTTGGAAATTCTGTTTAGACAAGAGCTTGAGAACGGAACAATCTGAAGAAAAACATTTTTTTTTATTTACAAAACTTAAAAGTTTATACGTAAAATCATTAGGGGAGACTGGGGAGACTTGATCCCTGGGGATACATGATCCCATAGCCAAAAATGTACTAAAATCATTAAATAGAGATTTGAAACCTAAGAATTATGTTAAAGTTATACTCGTACATGAAATCTGGCAACACTTTGTTTTTTTTCTGCCATTTTGTTTTGACTTAAGAAATGATTGTCTGAATGTGTCAAGGGAAACTTTTTTTTAGGAAAGCATTCTGAAGTTTGCATTATCCAATATATACGACTCAATAAAATACTGAAGTGTAATGTTAAAGTTTAGACAGTCTTTTATGATTGAGACATATTTTTAGTAAATTGACACTGATTGTTAATAATGTAACAAGTATGTTTGTAGAAATCACATATTGGGGATACTTTTGATCCCTTCGTTTAGAGAGATAAATGATCCCACGGATCAAATGTCCATATGACAATATAAACGCAATGAAAACAATATAAATATTGTGTACTTAGTTGACATTAACATTAGACATTCAAAACTACATTAACATAATAAAATTTATCATAGTATGAGTCATAGATTTATATAATCACCGAAGTAAATATGCTAAACAATAAAAATATCAGTTCGCACTTGCAACCAACATAAAACCTCAAACATCTAAACATAAACTAACTCTGCTAATGAGTTATGTTTTGATCAGCCATATGAGCTTGAACAAGTTGAAATAGATGTCAGATCCTTGTTTGAATGAAAAAAAAATGATTTAGCTATCGTTAGATTTACATCAAAAAAGTTAGTTGCCCATTATGTAGACCCATTAGCGGATAGAACGCTAAGTTGGATTTCTTGAATTTGAAATAAGTTTTCTAAAGCGAAAAGGTAACATGCTTAATCAATCGATTTTTCCTGAAAAATTGACTAAAGTCTAGTAAATGAGAATGAATGTGTTAAGTAGCACACATCCAGATGGGTTGAGTTGAACTTTAAGAACTACAACAAACGTGTTGTCCGCATTTGCCTTTTCAGGTTGTGGAAATATATGCTAGGCTTTTTTTTCTTTTCTACAAGTAATGCTGATACTTACATTTTTCATCCCTCTTTTATAAAATTAATTCAATTGATATAACTCTTAATTTTACTATTGCTAGACAGAAAGCAAATAAGTTGACTTTTGTGCTTGTCGTCCTTTTTCTTTTTTTATTTGTTGTAATTTTAGCTTCATCACGCTACTTTAAAAAATTGTTAGTTTTATTTATGAGATATATTGTTCGCAACTGTATTAGAGAATAAATTACTGATCAAAAGCGTCATAAGTTCATTTAAGTTGTTTACATTTTTTTTTTTTTTACAAATGTCCTAGTGGAATTTAAAACAATCTTATTTTGTGTTCACTTTATTATAATTTAATAAAAAACATTAGAACTAGTGTTATTTTTTAGAAACATTATGCAGAAAACTAAAATCCATAAATAAAGCTGATCTAACTAAAAGTTTATGTATTTTCTCAGTGGGATCAAGTCTCTCCCATGAAGGGATCATGTATCCCTTGATGCGGCTATATTTGATGCTTTTATAAAGTTTTTGAAAAATAATTATTTTACCAAAACTATGTTTAATATCAATTAAAAAAATACTGTCAGATAGAGGAAAAAATTACCGTTCTTTACGTACTTTTTTCTGAAGAAACGAGCTGATATGTCCATCACATGACTTCCTTTTACCCCAGTTTAATGTCATTTTTCCATTACTGGCAATTTTAATGTGATTCAATAGTTTATTCTCCAAATATCACCAACAGTGGCCAAATTGAAACAACTTAAAAAAAAAAAAAAAAAAAAAACTCGCCAAATTTGTCGCCAAGTCGGTGACAAAACTTGGCGACCAAAAGACTGGCGATATATCACCAAGTGTCCGCCAAATTATAACACCACTTGAGTTTACATCGAAATTAGCAATGATTTTCCTCCAAAAAGAGGGAAAAAAATCCCCTTTGGAGCATACGAATGCAACCAAAAAGGAAGGTGCACAACTAGACCCCACTAGAAGTCTACGTACCAAATTTCTACTTTCTAGGACTTACCGTTCTTGAGTTGTGACATACATACGCACATACATACATATTTACATATAGACGTCATGAGAAAATTCGTTGTAATTAACTCGGGAATCATTATGGATATTTCGCGTGTCTATACGTTCTTAGGCACTTATCCACGTGTGATCGAATCAAAAAAAAAAAAACTCAGTATTCATTCGGGGGTGAGTAAAATGGAAATCAAGGTCAATTTTTAAGTGAAATTTTTTTCGCGAATACAATACTTCCTTTTTTGTAAAAGGAAGTAAAAAACGATAATTTGCAGCCGAGAAAAAAAAATGAAAACTAAAGTGGGGATCAAGTATCCCCAGTCTCGACTAACTACGTAAAAACAATGTTTATAATGTGCAATATTTCAAAACTCATGTCATTAAAAATTAATTGCTGAACTATTGAAAAGGTAGTACATGTCACAAATAAAAAACATTCGTGATGAGTTTCAGCGTAAACAATTCAAGTTATTATTGATAACATGCATGATTAATTTTCCACATTTTGTTTTCTCTTTATCTTTAAAAATTATTTTTGGATAATGTGTCATAGATGAAAGCAAAGCTTTTCCCAAACCATACATTTAACAGACTGCTACTCCTTATGTCTCAAACAAACTTTATTATTAATAGAGCAGATCGGCTTACTTTTAGTGGTTCGGCTTCATGCTTTTTTTTTTACCAAATGGTTCCGGACAATCAGGGATAAATCCACGTACATGTGTTATAATATAATGTGTTATACTATATCATAAAAACTTTTTTCATAAAGTCTTATGATGTGTTTCTTGTCAGATTAGAAGATAGTTATAATTCATATAAGGACGATATAGATAATGATTCCTAATAAATAATGGGATATTAATGATGTATTTCCGAAGAAGGCTTCTCAGAACACGTTGAATAATATTTCCATCTTTTGTGTTTCGATACTGAAGAGATTGGACTCGATGGTTTCAAAAGTGAGTGTTTGTTGATGGAATATTTAATTATTAATAAGAAATATGTCGTTTTTTGTAAAAGCGGTGTATCTGCATATTCTTGGAATGCGTATTTGTTTGTTAAATGGTATCACATTTTGTTATATCTTTTCACTTTTGGAAAGGTAAATAACGAATACTAGCTGAACACTTGTAATTTCTTTTCATAAGTAAAAATTTGCGAAGAGCTTTGTATAATAAGCAGGGGCAGATCCAGAAACTTTTCAAGGTGGGGGCGGTTGTTTTTGTTTTGTTTTTTTATTGTTATTTATTTATTTTTTATACACCTCTTACTGTAAGAGTATCTGATTTATACCTTCTGCGCAGGAATAAAAGGATTTCCACACTTAAATTTAAATTAACTAAAATATCGATATTCAGCAGAGGAGATCCTCAAACCTATTTCTTTCCTTTTCCGTTGATAGAGGTATTCTAAAGTTGCATTTTAGAAATGTAATTTCAGAATATTTCCGGAAGGATGTTTCGAAACCTTTTCCCTCTAACATCATCGAAAGTCGTCTAAACTTGCTCTTATTGGAACTTCAGTTTCCAAAAATTACCGAATGAAGGTCACTGAACTCATTTCTTTCAAACTCCTTCTCCTAACATCGCCAAAGACCGTCTAAAGCTGACTTTTTTAAACTTCAAAGCCAAAAAGTTTCCAGGAAGGAGATTTGAACCGGATATACTTTTCCTTAACGTCATATCAAAGATAACCTACACTTTTGTCAAAAGACCACAATTCAGAAAAAATGCCCCCATTGCCCCTCCCTTATATCTGTTTTTAAAAATAAGGCATGGTAAGTCATTTACAATGAGATATTTTACATTTCCAATACAAATGTAACAAATTATTTCATAGATGTAACACACCTTTCATATTGCAAAAAAAAGAGCTGATGTGTGCATCACATGACTTTCTTTTACAACAATTTTATGATAATAGTGCCTTGGAGTAAGCAGGGAAACACTTTAAATAATTTCACCCCTACTTCGTCACGAACCGATACAAAAAAAGGCGTTTTATAGAATAATTTTCCCAATATCGGCAATTTTAACGTGATTCAATGAAGAAATCTCGAAACATGGCCAATAACACCAAATTGGAACCAAATTCGAAAAAAAAAAAATTATTCAACAAATTTGTCGCCGACTTGGCGACTTCAAGCTTGGCGATTCATCGCCAAGTGTTCGCCAAATTATAACATCACTTGAGTTTGCATTGATATTAACATTTATTTTCCCCAAAAAGATGTAAAATACCCCTTTAGGACCATCCGAATTCAACCAAAAGGGAAGGTTCTCAAGTAGATCCCACTAGGATTCTACATATAAAATTTCAACTTTCTACGACTTACTGTTTTTGAGTTATGCTACATACGTACGTACATGCATACATACGTACGCACAAACGCACATACAGACGTCACGAGAAAACTCGTGGTAATTTACTCGGGAACGGTCAAAAAGGATATTTCGGACGTATATGCAAGTGCGGTCGAAAAAACCAAAAAACCTCAACATTCATTCGGGGATATATAAAATGGAAAGTTAGGCAGAAATTTAAGGGATTTTTTTTTTTTTTTTTTCGCGAATACAAATCTTCTATTACTATGAAAAAGAAGTAAGGAGTCACTTATTATTATTTTTTTTGTTTTGTTTCCAATGGGGCTGTGTAAGAGAGTATAGGCGTCTGGGCCATAACCAGACCTAGTGCGCTCCCCAACAATGCATCAGTCTTTCGTGTGTCACCATTAAGGCGCTGATGCATGACACAGTAGTTTTTTTTTTTTTTTTTTTGACGCCCAGTTCCCACCAGATGGAGGGACCTGGGCTCTCTTTTGATGCGAAATTGCACTAGGAATTTTTAATTTTGCCTAGGGAATTCTAAGCCAAACAAATACCCTAGGGATCTTTTACATGCCGCATAATTATACGACATGGGGGCTGATGATTTTCTGCATCTCGAAAGTCCACCGACTGGCCACTCCAAGCAGACCAGGACCCGGGTCCACAGGCGTAGAAGGATAGCGCCTAACCATCACGCCACCAGCCGGTCGTAAAGAGCAACTTTCAGTACATGGTCTGTGGTGTCGGTTTCGGGGAAATGAAGATTAATGTCGTAATTCAGCTTGATATCTCAAAAATTTTTGAATTTGTGTAGAAACGTTGTCTACCAAATACTGAAAAGGTTCTCATGACAGGTGACTTAAAACAACAGTTATACTGCTTTTTCTATATATTGGTATAGAAAAAGTACCCTTGATACCAGTGCTGTGCTTTGAGGGGGAACGCTGCTTCCCGAAATGTAAGAAAACATGCAAATGTAATGGTTTAAACCAGGTTTTTTTGGTTTAAACCAGGTTTATTTGGTTTTAAACATTGTTTGTAAGAAGAAAGATTTTATTTTTTGGAAATTCCGGAATATTTAATGATTTAACTGTTAATGAATGTTTAATATTCACATTTGTACCTAAATACTTGATGAATAATTAAATGTAAAATTAGCAGCGCTTTCTATAGGAGAAATATTGTTTGAAAATCTTTCTCCTATAGAAATCGTTTAAATCAAAAATCAAATTTAAAAGAAAACATTGTTAATAAAACGCTTGGTTTAAACCAGGGTTTTAAAAAACAACCTTCTATTCAAACCACCTTTTCTTTTAGTGAATACCTCCAAAAACACCAAGGAGAGTTCCCCCAAATGTTGAATGAACATTATTAAATTTGAAACATTATTATTTTGTTAACCATTCGCTGTCACCCTGCTGTTATTCACAAACATAATAGCTGTGAGTATCTGCAAATGATTACTTTAATCTTAGGACGTTTAAACTGTTTTCAGAGATAAAATTAATTTGAAAAATAAAATTACCTGATTTTGAAACAAAAGTAAGTCTTTCTCAAGTTTAGAATATCTGTAGGATATTATAGGTACGGATTGCAAAACCGGTTTTCAGTATTTCTGAAAACGTGATGCGGAGTACCGGTATTAGGAATTTCTCAAAAAAAAAAAAAAGAGTTTGTTGTCACATTTCATAATTTTGTTCAAAAAGTGCAATATTTTTAAAAACCTATTCTAAGAAATATATAGTGAAGGATTAAATGTCGCGATATAAAATAAATAAAAGTAAGAAATATAAATTAATTGTCACTGAGCCTGTACTCATTGTAGTGCGCAAATTTCCTTTGCAGTTGAAAATACTCTTTTTGCGCAATACACCTCCTCTAGTTACCTAGAAGTCCTTCATCTTCAATAATGCGCTCTTTTTGCGTTCTAGTTTTGGATGAATCACTTTTTTATTTTAATTTTTTATGTACATGTGTGTGTGTTTATTTGTACTTTTAGTAATTTTTCATTCAGTAACAATTCATTTCCAGTATTAACATCATCTTCATGGATTTTCTTTTGATCAGAATCGGTTTGTTTTTCATTAACTAACCTTTAAGTTCAAAATTTACGATGAGTTTTATTAAATTTGATCTTTTTTAAATTAATATTATTGCTTTCGTTTTCTTTTCAAAATTCTTTACAATTATGAAATATCTGAAATTATTTTCCAGTCAATTATGCATTTCTTCTACGCAAAATTTTCAAAGTGCTATAAAATTGCTAAACATTATCTCGCCAAGCATACAGATAAATAGCGAAACTGGACAGCACACCAATTACGGAGACAACAAAGTATCATTTGTTATACTAACAAGAAAACCTCTTTCTCAAAACTTAGTACTGTTGAGGCAAATGATTAAAAAAAAAAAAAAAAAAAATACATCATAAAATATTGCTGCAATTGATGGTTAGAATAAATTTTTTAATTTCACAAACACATTTTGTATTTACATATGCAAATAACTTTTGCAAATGGGCAAGTGAGTGATAAAGGAAATGGAAAAAAATAAAAACGTAGTGCACACAAACGCTGGAAAATGCGATTCATCATACTATTCAGTGATGAAAACATCATTTTGTTATCTATTCGCTATATCCTATAAGTTCGTACTTTTGAAGACAAATCTGTACACCACTAGATTGATTTTGGTACTGTCTCATCAAAAGAGAAATTAACCAAAAAAAAAAAAAAAAACAGCATATATCAATAAGTTAACTTGAAATTTCTTTCATTACAAACTTTGTTTTATTTTCAGCCAATACCGAAAATGCCTGTATTTTATCTCAGTCAATACCAGTAATTACGAGATTGCAAAATAGCTCGAAATACCGGTAGTCGGTACTCCGGTATTGCAATCACTAGATATGGGGTTTCAAGTAACTTTCAGTAAAACATCTTGCACATAGTAAGCTCGTTACAGTTCGAATAGTTATTTTAAACACTGGAAAAGATGCTCAACCAAGAAAGCTTAAATTAAACTCAATCAAATCAAATGAAATAAACTATTTATTTTTTTAACGAATAAATTTAAAAAGTAAGCGGGTTTAAAACGTAAATCTAGGAAATGATCTCAAAGTCACCGTGGTTATGTGCGATAGAAAAGCGGATATAATGTTTCTGCACAATGTGTGCATATATATTAGTTACCGCTAAAGTTCTAAACCTTATTTTTATGTACACATTATGAATCAGCTAATATTCATACTAACTGACCAAAGTTTAACATTACGAAAAAGTTGCATTTAGTCCAGCAAAAGATGATACTGTTGGGGTTTCTGAAGCTGCCTATTGGGTATTGTGTCGATAATCTAGGTAATTTTCAGATTACTTAAATAGTTTGAAAAAATGGAGCAGTTTTTGACAGTTGGATGGATCACCCTATTTAATCTTCTTATTGCCTAGATAATTTGAAAAATAACTGGTTTATGTACGTTAGCGGTAAAATATAGTGGTTTTCTTCAGTGTTGCAGCGAAGAGGGTTAAAGCACCCCACAGAGGCATTGGTGTTAACATAAATGCCTGCATAACCAAACTAATACAGTAGTTTATGCATATGAAAAAGCTGTTTTGATCCAAAAACCCTTTAGAAGGTAATTTCGATCAAAAAACCTCCTCCAAAACGTATTTTTGATCACAAAATCGCCCCCAAATGGTATTTTTGAACAAAAACTCCCTCAACAAGGTATTTCTGGCTGCGCTAGTCGTTTTCTTCAACATTTTAATTTTTAGTCGTAACTAAGCATTATTTAGTATTTTTTCTTTCTTTTTTTTAATCAGAAAAAGTGTTCACGGCTCCCATTTTTAAAAAAGTTTTATTTTATGGAAAAAGAAAATGATTATTCAATTTCGAAAGTAATTTTAAGATCTTTAGAACAGCCTGTTATTTGCTCTCGCCCACTTCCCACTAAAAAACTCTTTAGTTTTGTCGTTAAGACAAGAAAATAAATTATTTTTAACGTGAACGAAAATGTTGTAAGTTTTTAAAAAAGCGTTAATGGAAATAAAAATCTCTAATGGATATTTTGGTCCTATTAGTTGCTGAGACTTTTATTTAACTTGAAATTTCGATACTCTTTTCATCACAATAAAATAGCTTTTTCTTTTCTCTTCTGTTCTTTTTTTTTTTTTTTTTTTTTGCTTATCATACTCTTCCAGTCCTATTTTTTCTTTCTTTTTCTGATTTTTTTTAAAAGCGTTAAAAGTTTGCATTGTTCTTATTTCAGTTCAAGTGCTACATCCATTCTTAAAAAATCTCCCCAGATACCGAATGTGTCTTTTATTGGCGTAAGAACACAACATGACAACTCTTTTACAATGTTGAGTGTGTCAAACATTGTTGATGACACTTGAATGTTGATGACATGTGTCATCAACATTCACATGCCACAGTTTTTGGCGAAAGACCGAATGTTTCTGGTGGATACCGGTGAACCACGACATTTTCCAATTTCAGTCAATATATGAAGGGCTACGGGGAAAACCGATCAAAGTTCATTTTTCTAAAAAACTCTGGTCAACCTATGGGAACACGTAGATTATTACAGACAGTATTCAAGAGAAATATTATTCAGGCAAGAATCATCATAGTGAGTGAGTTTTAACAGGGAAGAATGAGGCTAACTTGGAAACGATTCGAGATTTCAAGCTCAAAAACGTAATGAGGGAAATTTGGGCAATGTGGACTATGATCATTCTTCCCCGTGTCCCTTCATTGTATTATGAAAATCCGAAATCTGATAAACGTCGACCTTAACCAGTGAATATCATTAATAACATACCAAAGATTTTAGCGAAAAGGTGAATATTTCCAGTGAATCGCGGGTGAACCTCGGCATTCTCCAATTTTGGTTAATATATGCTACAGTGAAAGTCTGAAATCTGATTCAAATCGACTTTAACCAATGAATATAAATATTTACATACCAAAGAAATCTGTGAAAGGACGAATATTTTCGGTTAATTGCAGCTGAAATCCGATAGTTGCCAATTTTTCAGTCTTTCACGGTAACATATGATATATGCTATCGTAAAAAACCAAAATTGGAGAATATCGACTTTCAGCTGCTAATATCGGCAACTACCAGATTTCGGACTTGTAATCAAAATAAACAAAAAAAGTCATCTTAGTGTTAAGAATTCCTAAAATTCTATTCGCAATCCAGATTTGATATTAGGGGGCCATTCATTAATTACATAAGGGTCCCGAGTGGGAGGGGGTTGGAAAAATCTTTACATACCCTTACTTGGGGGAGGGAGGGGACAGACCCATTCCTACGTAATGTTTTCGAAGTCAATATTTTATATTAGAAATCGCGCGGTCAAGTGGTTAGGCAGGGATCGTATTTAATTTGCTTCTAGAAGGTAGAAACGTATTAGGATGAGCTGTTTTTTACTTGTTTTTCAAAGAATGAATAGTGCAAAATATAACAAAAGAATCGCACTGTGTATGGCATGTCTTATTTTTAATTCGTCTCGCATCAGATACAAAAAATTTGTCGGAAAAACTTTCAGCCTAGATTTATTTTAGTAAATATTTCTTTGCACAAAATTTTTTTTAAAGAATTTAATAATAGTGAATTTAATAACTATTCCAGTGATGTAAGATTCGTCATTTATTGTTTTGGAAAACGAAATAGAATCTCACATAAGATAGGCGGAAGAGGTTTGCAAAATCTTACTTACCCTTACATGGGGGGAGGAGGGTCAAAACTTGCCAAAAGCATCCTAACGTAATTAATGAATGACCCCTTACATCGCACATTGACAACCCAAAACTCCTCGTTTAAGTTCTCTTTTGACTACTGTCTACTTTCACTTAGCTTCCCCATTCATTTCTCAATGCCACTTGGCTTGGGCTTTTTACGATTGCCTTTTATGCCTGTATTATGACTGCAACTTATCCCCACCGACCAACTGAAAAACTATTTTCTTAAAAAAAGTAAAGAGTAAAAAAAAAACTTTTTAGATTGGGGGGGGGGGGGGGTCGCTTCAGCCAATTTTCGTATTTTGTCAAAAATAGGCGAATCCCTTTTTGGTCGAGAAACCTTTAATTATCTAGTTTTCTATCTAGCACTGAAAATGCGAGAATGGGGTTGTTTCCTTCAGTCATAAGTTTTACTTTTAGTCACTAAAGTTGATTGAATGAGCAAATAAAAAATAAATAAATAAATAAATAAATAACATGGGCCCAGAGTATTCTTTTATCTTCTCAACATTTAATTTTTAATTTTTTAAAATTTCCGATTTTACAAACAAGGCGTTGTCTTTATGACGTATCCAGTGATGTACTCACCTTAAGATCAGCCATTTTGGATCGAAGCGCGTGTTTGAGTGGTTGTCTTTTCTGGCAAGTTATCACGTTTGGTGATTGTTCACTGCGAAAGATGCGAAAGATTATTAGCTGCATGTGAATTGTGTATTAAATATGATATTATTTACGGCAAATTTGGCGAAACACGAAACTTTGTTGTTGTAACCCTAGCTCCGCAACAATGAAAATCCGATCCAAAATGGCTAAACTTAAGCTGATGCGTCGGCCTATCTATATAGCAGCTCTAACTCACTCCACTGGCGCGCTGAATGCTGACGCTTGCTGTCTACCGCGTTTCCAGGTTATGATAATTCAGAAGCGAAATAAATAGTGCGCTCAACGCTTGCTATCAACCATATCGTTGCCACTACGTATGAGTAATGAAGCGAATTAAATATTGCGCTTTGCGCTAATGGCATTTCATCATTTGTGATGTCATGTGCAGAAGCGTAAAAACTGAAGTTGGACTTGCTCAAAGATTAAAATAAGTGTTAAGAAATACTAAACTGTGCCAAATTATTTAAAAAAAAGGTCAAATCCTATGTTTTTAAGCATGCTCTTTCAGAAAAGAATATACTTGAATACGACTCTATTGATTTTCTGAGGTTGAATTGCTTTTATGTTTTTTCTTGCCTTTTTTTAAATGAAATATTTTATACCCGGCACTGATGTAAAAATGTTTTCTTTACTTTATAATAAAATGAAAATGGCTTAATGGTGCGTTGAATACTGTGCAATTATGCTCGAATTTCGCAAGCAAATGGGTAAGACATTTGAACTCTATTTCAGATTTGTTCCTTCATTTGTTCCCATGAAGTTTCGAATAAGTTCTTTGTTATTTAAGTGACCATCTGTTCCTCTGTCTATGTTTGTTTAGCTGTTTAAGAGAAAGGAAAGCTTATCTATTTTTTTCGGCAGCTGTTAAATGCTGTAGTTAAAAGTGGTCATCAAAGCACTTCTCCCAAACCTATTTAAAATAAATAAATACATGCGAATAAAGAATCTAGTTATTCTAATGCAAACTCTCAGTTCAGTATTGCAGTGATATAATTGGCTATAGGAGAACGATCCATATCTTTAGACCTTTGTCAAAGCGAGCTGAAATAATTGCGTTTGCGCAAGGATAACTTGTCGCAGAATTGGATATACATATGCAGTCGATGTCGTTTCCATATTAAGCATTTCGACTGACGCTGTTGAACTAGAGGATAATAATGTTGACACAGTTACTGGTTGATATGCCACGTTAATTGTTGGGTAATAATTAGTCAAAACACTCTGGTGACAAATCATATATGACCTATTAAGTATTGTATTTATATAAACTTAAGTGCAAGTAAGGGCATCATGATAAGCAAGCGATCGTGAAAATTTGGCAACAAGTGCTGCAACGCAAAAAAAAAACCCCACAATTTTACATAGTTACAATATACCTGTTTATGTAATAAAATACAAGATGAAGACATGACAGAAAAACAAACCCCGCCAAAATGGGACTTAAAATATTCAAAAGAAGAGTTTTTCTCCCCCCCCCCTCTCTCTCTTCTTTCTGAAAAACAGTCTTCTGTTTTGATTATTCCTTTCATCTGGGGATTTTTGAATGCATTGAGTAAAACTTTGCTGTCTAATTCATTGTGTTTTAAAACTCTCGAACGTAATAGATCAAGAGCCCATGAGTGCCAGACCTACGTCATAGTATAAAGGCACACAATTTTTCTGCGCGAGCACATCACAGCAGGTAAGAAAGGCTCGCTATTACTTAAACTGAGTCGCGCTGGCTTTGGCAGAAAGCAGGTAGGAAAGTTGCGTCAAAACCTGAGTCATTCCAAGTCAAGAGAACCTCGTAGTCACCAAACGACCATCTCTGATTTGAACAAATTTCTATAAAGGAGCACAGGCATGTCTTTGAAACTCACCTATACAAAATTTCAGCTTCCAAGACCCAAATCTTGAGGATCTAGGATCGATAAAATAGGAGGCTCCAAAATGGCGGATCAGTTTTGTGATACGAATTTCCACGTTTATCACGGTTTCCCTATTGGATGCCATTTTGGAGCCCATTTTTTTTTTTTTAGGTATCCTATATGCTCATAATTTGTGTTTTAGAAGTAAAAATTTGCATAAATTAGTTTTAAAGGGAGGTCTGCACCTCTACAGAACGTCCTCCAAATCAGAGGCGGTTGGATGTAGGGCCCCTATATATACGAGCCGATGCATCGGCTTAAGATCAGCCATTTTGGATAGGAGCGCGTGTTTGAGTGGTTGTATTTTCTGGCAAGTTATCGTGTTTAGTGATTTTTCACTGCGAGCGATTATTAGTGACACGTGGATTGTTTATTAAATAAATTATTATTTTCGGTAAATTTGGCGAAACCCGAAACTTTTCTGTGGTAACCTTAGCAGTGCAACAATGAAAAATCCGATCCAAAATGGCTAATTTTAAGCTGATGCGTCGGCCTATCTATATAGCGGCTCTAGTTGGTTGGGGACCATCATTAGGTCACGTGACATGGAATGAATTCATGATGTTATGCTTTTTGCAGCAATTTTACGCACCTTTGCTACTTGTTTCCCGCCAAAGCCAGCTCCGCCTAAATAATAGCAAACCTTTCTTACCTGCTGTGATGTCCTTAAGCAGGAAAAGTTTGGTCCTTTTATGATGTAGGTCTGGCACTCATGGGCACTTGGACTATAAATATTACACTGCCTCACAAATTTTAGAACTAGTCCTAGGTATTAACCACGGATTGCATGGAATTTTCAAACTTCCAGATAAAACGAATCTATGTAAATAAGGGGGAAAAGTAAAAATTATGCCCGTATTCCGCTCATTTGAATGAGACTCTGATTCTGCAAAAGAAGCTGACATCGGTAAAAAATAATAGATTCGTCCATTTCCGGCTGTAAAACGAATGTTTGTCTTTCCATACAATCCGTGGTCAGACAGTAGCAAGTATAAAATTATTTCTTTGACAAAGCGTATTCCAAATTATTAAATTAATATTTTAAAATATTAGAAAGTAAATCATCTACGTATTCCCGTTGGAAAATAAGCGCGATTTACTATTGTTCTATGGCTTACATGGCATGATAAATAATGAACCTCGAAAAGGTCTTTTGCAAGTGAGCGCTATACTGGAATATTATTCCAGCCTTAAGGAAATTTACGCGAACATCAATTTCGATCACGAAGCTAAGCAACCGAAATCGTTTCTTCAGTTAGGGTGTTATTTAGGATCACAAGAGTTTAGTTACACACTGAAAATTTATATTATTTCTGTTTCTTGAAACTGTATCTAAAAGAGACCAAGCGAATGACTATTTCTTAAAGGATCGTAAAGAATGTTTTACTCTCAATTCTGATTTCAGGTGTTTTTCCCTTACACAGCTGAAGTGGAATCCGTTTATACGTTTAAAATTAAGGCATCTTCTTTTCAAAATAGAATGCATTCATTACTTTCATTTTGTTTTTGCCGTTAAAATAATTTGAGAATTTCGTATGTTTGAACATGTTCTTAAAAGTTATGGACTTTTTGAATTTTTCCATGTTTATTTTATAACTGAAATTATGTATTTATATTTGTGTTTCTCCGACCTTTCTCAGTAGTTATGCAAAAACTCTATTATCGACGTTTTTCTTTCATTGTATTTAGTCAAATACACTCAAACCTGTTTTTGTGCGATATATTAAAATTTCAATCATATTGGGACTCAATTGACGAAATTATATATAAATCCAGTGTGAGCTAGTATCTTCAAGTGACGACAGGGGCACCCCGATAAGAAACACCCGTGACCTCCCAAAAACATCCCTGTTCGGGAAATTTTGTCTGACTATTCGGCAAAATTATCATCACTTGGTTTGTTTTGATTTCTTTTAAAGAAGCGTTTCGTAGTTATATTTCATAAGTTTTTGGGTTATTTTCTACGTGAGACTTTTTTTATGCAGTTCCTATCCGCCGCAAGTGAGGAGAGTCATCTTGAATGGGAACGCGCGGTTGTTTTTTCTGGCAAGATTTCGTCTTTTAGCGAGATTTCATTTCGAGCAATTTGTTGAATGAAATATTAATTTAGCAAAGTTTGTTAACGTCCTGAAACTCTATTCTTTTAACCTTAGCGACTTGCTCACTTGTGACGTCAGCAGCGAAAATGAAAACCACGTCTGAACGTCTTTTAAAATTATTTTTAAGAGCAAAAGTAATTTACGACAAAAAGTAACACACCCCATGCTTTCGACTACGCTCTTTCAGAAAACAATATTTCTGAAAAATTAGAAGCAATCCAAATGAAACAGTGTAACAAATTGCAAATGAATATAGGTGGGCCATTGCACAATTAAAAAATAGATTTTGTAAAAAATTAATTAATTAATTAATAAAGATATCATTTACTTGTTTTGGAGTTACAAGAAACTCGTATTTCAGATTGAGGAAAACTAGCAAAGCAAATTAATACAAAAAATAATAAGGGACAAAAAAAAAAAAAAAAAAAAATTGCTACCCGTACATTTATCGACTGCTGTGCTATACAACTATTTCTTATTTATTCGCAACTCCAGGGCTCGAATACACTACCTTGCGGGGATTAACAATACTACCGAAAAAGGTAAAACATTTTGTTCCACGTGTTTTCTTTGGGATCAATTACAGACTTCAGACAGTTTGCGAAGTAATCTAAATTCAGAGTTGGAAAAGAAAGCTTCTCACAAACACGATGAAAAATTACTGTCATTCATTAAGCTTCAAAGTAAGTTATAAATTACAACATTTGTTTGTTTTACCTTTTTCATCCTCCATTAGACAGTGGCTGCAGCGCCCCCTATAGCTTATTTGAGTTGCGAATTTATTGTCAGCTGAAATGCCTTTTGCTGGGATTTAATTTAATTATTTGTCAGCGCTATTTATTGTCTTGATTTTTTTTTCTTTCGAACGGCAACATTTAAAAAAAAAAAAAAAAAAAAACGCAGTTCGAATGTTTTGATCGAATGTGAGAGTTTGTTTCAGCTCCCGCTGTCGACTCAGAATGTTACTTTATATTATATCAACTAATAAATGTAATTGCGAGTTTTTATTACTTTCTTCTATATCTAATATATAGAAGAAAGTATTGGATTCGTGCAAATTTTCGAATTTCGAATTTTGACGGATTCGAACGTTTTGAGGTGTGCTGAGTCCATTTCGACCATTTTTGGAAAATGTCTGTCTGTCTGTGTGTATGTGTGTGTGTATGTATGTATGTGTGTGTGTATGTATGTGTGTCACGTCTGTGTGTGACCAGTTTTTTGTGGCCGCTCTACAACAAAAACTACCGCATGAAATCGAACGAAATTTAGTACACATATGTGCCCCTATGTGAACTTGTGCCCATTAGTTTTTGGCGCGAATTCCTCCAAGGGGGGTGGAGCAATGGGACGTTTTTCGAGTTACGCGTGCTTGCTATTCCTCAGGAAGTTACTGGCGGAATCAAACAAAATTTGGTCCATATGTTGGTATTAACAGGAACAGGTGCTGATTCAATTTTGGTGTCAATAACTCAAACGGGGGTTGAGCTATAGAACGTTTTTTGTTGTCAATTGTGACTGCTGTATCTCAAGAAATAATGAACGGAATGAAAGAAAAATTTATCGGCAAGTAGCCCTTAGTGGGTATAAGAACTGATTTTATTTTTGTGTCAACAGCTAAAAAGGGGGCAGCGCAATCACCCGTTCTTTTTTTCCATTTTGAGTGCCCTATCTCAAGAAGTAATGCTACGTTCTGGTTGAAATTTAGAATATATGTGAATCCATATGTAAACAGGCTTTGGTTCTGTTTTGACGCCGATCGCTCCAAGAGGTGTTGATTTTTTTTTTTTTTTTGCGAATAAAAATATTTTTATTAATGCAACAATAAGAAAGATAAATCGTAATAGATTGTCGTCTGCGTATTTCTCGTGATTTTAATTGTATGGAAATGATAGGAAATATTATCTCAATGATTTAAAATTTTTAACTGTTGCCATCTTATGTTTGTTAACAAATAAAATATTTGTAATTCATTCAAGCAAGGCTTTTAAAATAACTTTCAATTTTCGCTCTTTGCTTTGCTTTTGCAATAATTCAGACATTGGGATGGTCGTCAAGTTTTTGCATGTGTCATTTTGTTTTCGTTGGGAATATTGCTTCCTCGTCAAGCATGGGGAGGGATCAGAAAAAAAAAATATAGAAGAAAGTTTCGTGATGGCCACAACATACTAGTTTTATATAAAACTTTACAAAAATGATTCATTTGTTCAAGAAAACATTATGCTGACAAACAAGGCTAAGCAAAAACGGTACTTTTTTCTTGTATTTTTCTTTGTTTGATCTGAGAAAAGATTTCATGTAGACCCAGATCCCGACTACTTTCATTGAAAATTTAAGACTTATTATAATCCATTTTTTTTAGCTGGATAGAAATGTTGCTCGAATGGTTAAAAGGCAAAATTCAGCTCCAAAGGTGACACCCAAATTCTGAATTTTCTCTGCATTCTTACCGGGGAAGGCAATCTCTTCTGCTTCAATGTGATTGACTTTAAACAATTCTCTAGACTTTCTCCGGAAATTTACGCAATGCGTCAAGAACCATTCAATTTCCTTTTCTGTCGGCCATACTAGTGCTTCTTTTCGGTTCAAAGAGATAGAGAAAAAAAAAATAGAGGCGAGTTATATCAATTGTTAGAGCAAAATACGTCTGGAAATCAATAGCACGAAAACGATATGCTCTTCGTTCCAATTGATTTGACGCAGGAAGGAAATTTAAAGTCAGGTTGTCACATTAATTTTACTTTTATCCGTTTCGGAACTTGATGGAACTTCATTAGTGTTGAAGCGAGGAAGATTCAAGTAAACGTATGAAGCCGTTTGTGGATTTAGGGAACCGTAAAGTTAGATAAGGAAGTGAAATATATCCATATTATTTTAATAGTTTGCTGTTTGTTCAAATACTGTATCTCATTGTTAGCTGTGTGTTAGCGTATATTTGCTGAATCTACGGCTGATCGCGAAAGCTACCCGTTTTTTACAACTGTCTTCTGATTTTCTTCCGCTTAAAAAAAAAATTAACTGAAATTATTTTGGAAACTGCTCCAAACCTTCAAGAGACCGAGGAAGGCGAAAAAAGTGGGAAACATTTGCAAAAACTACTCTGAATTAGAGGATTTTTCTCTTTCAACTATTTTTTTTAAATTACCAAAAGTTTTACTAAAAGTGTTGGGAAATATTAATATTGTTTACCATTGCCAGGTTAAAATACAATTTTAAAACTGTTTCATTCATTTTTTGCGTTTTCGTCATGAAATATATGTAATATTTTTGCATCTAATTTTTTGAAATTAGAGGTCCCCCCCCCATTTTTGATTAATATTAAGTTTTGCTGAGTAAATACAATGTGTAAAAGGAAGAGTAATACAATGTGTGACAGAAAGGCTTTTATCGGTTGTCTTTACATCCAAAAACTCACTTTTTTGCATTGAAAAAGGGGTTCCCTGAAACTACGAAACAAGTTTATGCAGTAATTTAATAATTTCAGCAGTAAGACAGTGTTGATTTAATTTTAATGAGGGTGTTTCCTTCATTAAAAAATACTACTTTTAGTCATTGAAATTGATCGAATAAGCCAAAATAATAATAATAATAATAATAATAATAATATGGAGCCAAGAAAACCTCTCCCAACAGTTATTTTTTATTTATTTTTTTAAAAGTCTGATTTTGGAACTAAGGCGTGGTCCTTCTGGTGTCACAAGTGGTGTACTTTGCCCCGCTAAATATTTACGCTTTGCTGTCAACCGCCTTGCTAGGACATGATATTTTGCGCTGTGCGCTAATAGCATTTCCTCACTTGTGATGTCATTTGCATAAACGTAAAAAATAAATTCCAATCTGCGGAGTAATTAAAAATAATTTTTAAAAAATATTAAATTAGTCAAGTTATTTAAAAAATGGTTAAATCCTATGCTTTTAAGCATACTCTTTCAGAAAAAAAAAATACATTTTTAAAATTTCGGAAATAACCCAATTTTCTGCACAATGGTGTTTTTTTTTTTTTTTTAAATACAATGTGTGTTTATTTTCATTAAAAACTTAATTTGGGCTGGAGGGGGATCGATTGAAGGAGCGCGAACAAGAGTCAGTTGCCTCCAAACGCTTGGAGGGTTAGCATCGTGCGAGAGAGCAGTGCGTGTTTAGTGATCTCGTCGGAGTGAAAATGGAGCGTACCATCGAGCAACGTGTTAACATTAAATTTTGTGTCAAACTCAAGAAAACGCCTACGGAAACTCTTCAAATTATCAACGAGGTTTACGGTGAGGAAACTTTATCCAGAACTCAAGTCTTCTAGTGGCACAAGAATTGCCGAGAGGGCCGCGATGACGTCCACGACGAACAGCGCGCCGGACGTCCATCAACCAGTGACACGGACCCAAGTGTGCAAAAGGTGCGTGATGTGCTGAACACTGACCGTCGTCTGAGCATCCGAGCAATCGCAGAAGAGGTCGGGATCGATAAGATGACGGTTCACGACATTGTTAAGAACGATTTGGGCATGAGGAAGATTTGTGCAAAGCTGGTGCCAAAACACCTGAATGACGAGCAAAAAAAGCGTTGTGTGCTGGATACGGCATCATCGGACTTCTTCCTATTCCCCAAAGTCAAGAAAGTACTAAAGGGGACGCGGTTCGGGACTCTGGAAGCTGTTCAACTCGCTACGACGAGGGCTCTAGAAGCTTTACGAGTTGCAAACTTCCAGGGGGCGTTCAGGGACTGGAAAATCCAGTACCAAAGGGTTGTCAACTTCCATGGGGACTGCTTCGAAGATTTCTGGAGAATAAGTGTAGAAATGTTGCCAATAAATATGTTTTCTAAGCTCAGTCCGGTTACTTTTTATACAAACCCTGTATCTATTGTGCAATATTAGTTTCTGATAAAAAAGCGATAGAACGAAGCTCTTCGAACTGAATGGGTGTACAGACAGTTTTTATTTTCAACTGTTGTGTTTTTTGTATAAAGAAAGAGAGTTCCAAAATAGAGAATGACTCTTCTTCAAGCAAATGATGTCAGATGTTCTACGAAAAATGTGCAGCTGTAAAGGTGCTTATAAGTAGAATGCTTTTCAAAATCATATTTAAAACATAACTTTAAATTCGTTTATTTAAACAAACAAAGACAAACACTCCTATTAAAATAAACTGCGAAACTCTCATATCCAGAAGTTGCATTCATACTTATTTACCGAAGCACCAAGCGAACAAAACTAAAAAATGCCTCTAAGATATTTGCTTTGTCTTTTCCCCAAAAGTATTTCTTATGATCATAAATATTTCTCCGTTTCTAAAGTCAAACTTTATTTTTTGCAGACAAAAATGAATCCCTCTATGGACGTAGAAGAACTTAAGAAAAGGTACTGTGGTCGTCTACAGCATTCTCTTTTTGTATCATTACTCCTCATTTGCATATTTTACGGTGGCGTTTTTCTCCTTCTTGTTACGCTTATTTATCCACATGTGAGTATTTCTATTTATCTTACAAAAGTTTATTTTGTATGAAGTAAACACTTTTTTCAGGGTGTTTTTCATTGCAATGTGTGATTTTTTTTTTTACGTTTATCTGGATTATTCAATACTTTCTCTACTTTTTTTTTGGCAAAAATCTTCATCCTTTTCTTCTTTTTCTCAATTAGCGAATCAAAATACACCCCTCCCCCCGCCACCCATTTGTTATTCATTTCTCTCCATTAATTTTTGAGCAAAAAATGAATGGAAAATAATTATACCATGCAAAACCATTAAAATCGTTTTGTTTGTAGTGAACGTAGATAGTAAAGGGAAAAAAATGGAAAAAAATTACTTATTTAGCTCGTTTAAATTAACAAGACGAACTGCAGTAGAATGATGGGATTGAAAGTGGTCTTGCTGTTGCTTAGGGCAAGACGGGTAAAATGATCATGAATTAGCCGATTTTAATTTTTTATAGCTTAACTTCTAAGACTACCTAAAATATTTTTTTTTCTTGACAGATACTAACTTACAGCGTCTGAGAATAATTAACTTTTTCTATTTGCTTATTTTTGAACCAAAAAAACTTTAATCAGTGTTTTTTTTTAAACTTGTTGCGCGCACTGAAATACCTCTGCACTATATATATATATATATATATATACTAGCTGACCCAGCCACGCGTTGCTGTGGCAAAAAATTTGGATTAAAATAAACATTTACTCATTATTTTGATAGAATCAAATAAATATTTTTAATAGAGCTTAAAATGGTATAGCCTATTTTAAAACATATGAGATTGATAATGGGTGTGATTCAATGTAAAAACGATTCATAAATGTTCCTGGAAAATTATGGACAGCTTATGTGGCCAATTTCTGCCAGTAACATGTCATGCCAAAACCCGGAAAGTTTTCCGATAAAAGTTAACAACCTTCCTGAAATTATCTCGGAAGCCTCTTGAAAAATTCAAAGATCTTTCTGTTTGAAGCTAGTCGTGTTTCTGGAACTTTAGTGTAAACTTAGGAAGGGATTAAAAAAAAGGCTTAGCACCTTTCTGATTTATTAAGGAACTTCTATAAGCAGTAATGCAAACATAGCCAAAGCTTAGCCAGAACTGCAAGCAAGTATCGAAAATTTTTACTCAGTAACGTTTCGGATTTTTTTTTTTTTACAGTGCAGGCAGAAGAAAGTACTTATTGACTTCAGTAAGTACTAACTAAATTTTCTATGGAAAAAGCACTGTACTTACGCTTAGTAAATTTTGTAAGTATGACTTCGGCCAAAAAAAAAAAAAAAAAGCAAAAATAACTTGAAAGTGATAGTAAATATCGAAACTGATTGTAAAATAACCGAATATATAAACTAAGCATAAACCAGCATACACTTTTAGACTCTACACTACATTTTATTCACCTCAGCTTTCTCTATAGTTTGTAATCAATAACTTCTTTACAAAAAACACTAACTAAATTAAAATCATGTAAAAATTAAACTTTTTCAATGAAGTAAATAACATTGACTTCGAACTATTGTTTCTATTATTTGAAAACTGTCTAAGCACTAAGTTGTGCTTAATGTTCTTGCTTAACCAGTCTTTTTCTAATACGCAAAGAATGATAACTTTCCACTTGTGAGTACGCGATACATGGTTGCCCATGAGAAAAATATTTATGTTTCAAGTCCAAACAAAGGAAGACTTGTTTATTCTTGAGATGTATTTATGAAATTTGCGAAAGCTAAACGAAGCAAAAATTGAAGCCTTTCAAATGTGTTTGAAAATTATGACGCTATTAATGGATTACGTTGCAAACACAAACATTTCTCCTTTAAACGTTCCCGTCAATATTGTTGACTTTTGATGAAGAAATGTGTACCTTTGCGGAATTTAGGTAGGTTTAAATCGCGAAAAAGAATAAATTGTTGAGCCAATTTTCAACCGGAAATCGTGAAGTCGCATTCCTAGTGTATCGAGGGAATTTAAAAATTCAGTTGGAATGTTTACTGCTTTGTTTTCATCGACAATTGTATAGGCTTGTTCAGCATCAATGGGGAGCTTTTTTTTCCAGCCGTCAGTAATAGCTCATTATTCGCAATAATTGTAGTTAAGACAGCGTCATTGCTCTGTTGTTAAACGTTGCAAATCAGTGTTAACTAAGTCGGTGGCCCAACTATCAAGTGACGGCATATCATAATAACTAAGTGGAAAATTGTAAAATCTGGATTTGGACATTTGTGTGTTTGTTAAACTTTATGAAATACGTCTTCAAACGTGAAATTTATATAGTTTCTCCTTAAAAAATGATGATTGTGTTGGATAGTATGTCGTCAAAATAGACTCTCAATTAGTTCACTTTTCGTCTCAATGGCAGTGTAGAAATTGTCTGGCTCTTTGTTGTACTGTATATTTTGATAGAGTTCAATTTCACCGTTTCCATTACCCAGCAGTTGCTTAGAAAATACTTGTGCGATTAGATTATTTTGCGTTTATATTCGCATGTTCATGGCCAATCGCATTATTTCGACATTACGCTATAAAAACGATTGTTTTAATCAAGCGTTGATTTCATCGGAATAACTGGTAGTGTCTGCCGGAAATCCCAGGAGTATTCAGACATTTTTGCCTAAAAATTTATCGTTGCCGTTCAAATCTTGCACAATCCTATGATGTGCTTCGAATGAATGTTTTTACTCATGTGAGCCTTAGTACACTTATCGAAAATTATAATTTCACTCTCTTGCAACACTACAGCCATTCTGCGTTTTTTATTTTTTCTTTAATGTTACACATTGCGTTTTGTTTGTTATGAATATCTAGTAGGCAACTTTAAAGCTGAATGTGCTGTTCGTCTACCATCTGAAAAAAGTAGCAGCAATGCCTGACGATGCAATTGTCACTGCAATTTTCTGTTGCGAGCGTATCTTTGCAAGAATTAATGATATTAAAAATCTCTTGGGGAACAAAATAAAGAAAATATTTATTTTCCGCTTAAATTCATTAACCTTCCTGAAATTAACTGGAATATTTTTGAAGAATTCAGTAGTCTTCTTGGTTAAAGGCAGTTATGATTCTGGCACCTTCAGCGAAGCCTAACGCAAGTTTTATATAATAGCCTAGAACCTTCCTGCTTTCCTAAGAAAGTTCTCAAAGCATTAATGCACGCTTTGCCAACGCGAAGACAGACTCTCAAGCAAGTAAGTCGAACGTAGTTCCTTTGCAGCTCTTGCAAAGCTTCTTGATCCAGATATCTTTTCGCACTCATTGGGTGTTGAGTCAATCTGGACAAACCGTAATCGCTCCGAAACCGATACACCTATTAAATACGTTTAGTTAATCTTGATACTGGTGGAGAAAAATATTTTTCACAACGGTGTGAAATCTGCAATTTGTAGCAATTCAAGGAAACGTTTTGAAAAATATAGTTGATTTTCTCAGGAAGTAAATAATAACGTGTACTATCCGAAAACGTTATATAGAAATTCTAAGCTAAATTTCTGAGTTTTTTTATCATGGTGTTTTTAGCACTAAGTCATACAATGTTACAGTTATATCGATTAATTAACTTACACCGCCATCTATTAAGAATTTTTAGAACTAAACAATTAATTCACACTATTATTGCATAATTAATATGAAATTTGCGATAAAAAATTATAAAAACTATCCTATCTTTTAAGTTGGACCAAATGACACATAGATATGAAATTTGAGAAAAATCGGTTGAGTAGTTTCGGAGTTTACCCCGAACAAACATCGTGACACGAGATTTATATACATATATATATATATATATATATATATATATATATATATATATATATATATATATATATATATATATATATATATATATATATCTGTGAACTTTCGTTTTGCAGTGTTGTTTTTTGATTTGTGTAAAGAACTGTTGTACAGAGCGCCCTCTTGTGGGAGAAACACTTTGCCAGAATGAGAAAACGCGAGAGACGGCAGTCGGATGCTTGAGCGAAAACAAGCAAGTAGTGTTCCAGACGGGAGCTCTGTTGAAAATCATGTTGTAGTTCCAGATGGGGAACATTCAGTGTTAACTTTTTTGTGTTTTTGTGTTTGAGTGTGTTCGTACTTGTATTTGAATTAAGTGTGAAATTAAATGTGAGTGTAGTCAAAGAGAAGGACTTGTTTTTTTTGTGTAAGCAACGAGAGTTGGAAGATCTATATTTACATGGGGGCCCGGCCGGGATGGAATTAGTATAGAATTCGGATATAGTTCCGGAAAGTCTCAAGAAGTGGCCGTGAGTACTTTTTACTGATTTATTTTTACTGTGTTTATCCAAGTTCTGTAATTTTGAAATATGGCGTACCTAGCCAGAGTTAGAAAAAAGGATCTTCTTACTCTAGTTGACGAGCTTGGGCTGACAGTCGGTCAAAATCCTAAAGTGGCAGATCTAGTTAAAATAATAACGAGTGATAAAGAATATGATGAAGAGTTTACTAGAGCTATTCTCGAGCGAATGCAGGATGAAAAAGAAGAAAAAGCAAAATCGGAACTTGAGGATAGGGAATATGAATTAAAGAGATTAGAATTAGAATCTAAACAGCTTACAAGTTTAACACCGTCACCTCAAATTGACATTTCTAAGCTTATGTCTCGTTTCGATAAAAACAGTGACTTGAGCATTTATTTTTCATTATTTGAGAAACAAATATGTCGGTTGGACATTCCGAAAGAGAATTGGGTAGTTTACCTTTTAGGCCTTTTACCATTAGACATTGCTAATTTAGTAGCGCGAAAACCGGACCCACAAGCCAGCGATTATGAATATGTTAAAAAGATCCTATTAAAGCGATTTAAACTTTCTCCAGAGCAATTTAGGCAGAATTTCTTCACTCATAAAAAAGAAGCAAATGCGTCTTGGCGTGATTACGCTTACGAATTGAACAACTTTCTTGAAGAATGGATTAAGGGATTAGACATCGACAACTTTGAAGAATTAAAAGACCTTTTTGTTGCTGATCAAATTAAGAGAAGAATACCGTTTGAAACTAGAGATCATTTTATTGAGGAATTGCCAAAATTAAATCAAGTAACCGATTTAGTAAATAAACTAGATGAGTATGAGACTGCAAGATTTCACCTTAAAAAACCGACTTCAAAAGATCCAAAATCCTATGAAATTCAAAATAATTTGAAATATGAAGGTAAAACCAAATCATCGTCAGTTCGTTCGCAAGCAAGCTCTTCAAACCAGCACATCAAATGTTTTGGTTGCAATGCTATGGGTCACAAAATTTCTCAGTGTCCTAACAAAGCAAGGGGAATTAAGTGCCAAAAATGTAATGAATATGGTCATCGGAAATATGAATGTAATAAAAATGTTAATATCAATGATGTAAATAAACCTTCAATTAATACATGTAGTAATAGTAATGAGAAATTGTTCAAAAATATTCAAATTATGGATAAATTTGTAAATGCAATTTTTGACACCGGATCAGACTTGTCAATTGCCAAATCCGATTTTTATGAGCATCTCGGAAAGCCCGAATTAATACCTTGTGATATAGTATTGAATGGTATTGGAAATGAAAATGTCAAGTCTATTGGTTATTTTTATTCAGATATTGTTGTTGATAATTTTAAAATTCATGTGAAACTATTTGTTCTTAAGAATCTTTGTTGTGATATTTTAATTGGAATGGATGTAATTAGCAAACTTAATATTTCATTGTCGGGATCTACTTTAAAGGTTCTAGGATTGCGAGAAAATTATTCAGTTAGTCTTTTTTCCATCAATGTATCCATGTCAAATCAGCTAGCAGAAAAAAGGGATCAAAGCGAAATGACCTTGGCAGGGAGAAGAAATGATCCGCTCATTTCAGTTGAAGAGGGCATAATTAATTCAAAAGCCGAAGTGCAAGGTCAAAGTTTTGTAGCTGAACCCAAGGAGGGAAAAAGGAGAAACCCAAGTGAATCTTTAGTAGTGGGTGTAGAAGATATTGAAATAAACGATAGTAAATCACAAAATGACTGCGTCAACGTTTTAGCTACACTTGTTAACGGGATAAATATTCATGAATTAGATTTGAGTCATATTGCTAATACACAGTTGAGAGCAGAGGTCTTAGAATTAATTAACTGTTATAAACCATTCAAGATAAAGAATTCCGAAGTGAAAATGAATATAATTTTGACAGACGATAAACCTGTTAATTTATCTCCCAGACGTATTTCTTTCGCGGAACAAAAAATTGTTGATGATCAGATTGAGGAATGGTTACGAAATGGAGTCATAAAACATAGTTCTTCAAACTATAGCGCGCCGTTGGTATTATGTCGTAAAAAAGACTTATCATACAGACTATGCATTGATTACCGACAGTTAAACAAAAAAATTATAAAGGATAAATTTCCGTTGCCTTTAATTGAAGATGTCTTGGATCATCTTGAAAAAGCTAAAGTATTTACAACGTTAGATTTAAAGAATGGTTTTTTCCATGTTGACATTGACCAGAAAAGTACCAAATATACTGCCTTCGTGACAACAAAGGGTCAATATGAATTTTTAAAAGCTCCATTTGGTCTTTCCGTATCGCCGAACGTGTTCCAAAGATACATTTTCGATATATTCAGAGATTTAATGCGCGACAACACAGTCATTATTTATATGGACGATTTAATTATTCCATCAGAAAATGAAGCGGAGGGACTTATTAAATTGAAACGGGTTCTTAAAATAGCTTCCGAGTATGGAGTAGAGTTTAATTTCCGAAAATCTCAGATTTTAAAGAAAAGAATTGAATTTCTGGGCTACATAATAGAAAACAACACAATTCAACCATCTCCGACGAAAATACATGCAGTTCAAAAATTTCCTCGACCAAAAACATTGAAGCAAGTTCAAAGCTTTTTAGGCCTTACAGGATACTTTAGGAAATTTATTCCGCATTACGCGCAGATAGCCAAGCCCCTAAGCGATCTTCTGCGAGGTAACAAACCCTTCGAATTTAATTGTGAACAAGAAGAATCATTTCTTAAACTTAAGGAAATGTTGATACAGAAGCAAGTTTTACATATTTTTACCCAAGGAGCCCCTATAGAGTTACACACGGACGCTAGTAGTCATGGGTTTGGAGCAATTTTATTACAACAATCGGAACATGGACAATTTCACCCAATTTATTACTTCAGTAAGAAAACATCACCCGCACAAGAAAAGTATTGCAGTTATGAATTGGAGGCCCTAGCAGTAATAGAAGCTCTTAAGAAGTTTAGACACTATCTACTGGGATCAAGATTCAAAATAATTACAGATTGTAGCGCTTTTCAAAAGACATTGGACAAGAAGGATCTTACCCCAAAAATAGCACGATGGGTAATGTTTTTACAAGAATTTGATTTCGAAATTAAACATAGGGAGGGTGAACGAATGAAGCATGTTGATGCTTTAAGCCGTAATGTTGCTTGCGTTGTAACGCGGTCGCAAGATGCCATTACAACACAAATTGCAGCCGCTCAAGAACTTGATGGCTACGTTAAAACACTTAAAACACTCATTGAACAAAACGGAGAACAAAACGGTCATTTTCTTAAAAATGGTGTAGTGTATAAATACGAAAACGGTAGAGAATTGTTAGTTATACCTGAAGCTATGAAATTGCAAATTATACAAAACATACACAATCAAGGACACTTTTCCGCATCTAAAACTGAGGAGGTACTTAAACAAGACTTTTATATTCCTAATGCACGAAAATTAGTAGAGACTGTAGTAGCTAATTGTGTAAGCTGCATCTTATGCAATAAGAAGCGAGGAAAAGGTGAAGGAATGCTAAACCCCATCCCTAAGAATAATGTCCCCTTAGACACTTATCACTGTGATTTTATGGGACCTCTTCCGTCCACAAACAAACGATACCAACATATTTTTACAGTGGTAGATGCGTTCACAAAATTTGTATGGTTTTATCCAGTAAAATCCACATCATCTCAAGATGCTATTGAAAAACTGCAGTTACAGAAAAATGTATTCGGTAGTCCTTCGCGGATAATATCCGATAAAGGTCCAGCTTTTACATCTCAGATGTTTGAAGATTATTGTACTGATGAAGGTATAGAGCATGTTAAAATAACGACAGAAATTCCTCGTGGGAACGGACAAATTGAAAGAATTCACGCAATATTGATTCCAGTTCTTTCAAAACTTTCTCTCGATAACCCGCAGCACTGGTACAAACACGTAGCTACAGTTCAGAGAATCATTAACAGTAGCACAACCAAGAGTACTAAGTTTACACCATTCGAACTTTTAATCGGAGTAAAGATGAAAAATAAAGAAGATGCGAGAATTCAGAAGTTGTTAGAAGATGAAATTGTTAAATGTGTTATGGCAGACAGAGAAAAACTACGAGAAGAAGCTAAGAACAATATCTTAAAAATACAGCAAGAAAACTGCCGTCAGTTCAATCGAAAGAGGAAAAAACCTCGTGAGTATAAAACAGATGACTTAGTAGCCATCCAGCGCACTCAATTTGGTCCTGGATTGAAACTGAAAATGAAATTTTTCGGACCGTATCGTGTGACAGCAGTGAAGCCTCATGATCGCTATGATGTCGTGAAGATTGGACACCACGACGGACCAAACAAAACTAGTACAGCAGCTGACCACATGAAACCCTGGTCTACAAATATCCTTTAATGTCATGTTTAATTTGTTTTTTCTTATCTTTTCAGTTTTTCTTTTAAGTAGATGTTCTGTAGATGTGATGCTGACGAGGACGCCAGTATTGCAGGATGCCCGATGCTGTGAACTTTCGTTTTGCAGTGTTGTTTTTTGATTTGTGTAAAGAACTGTTGTACAGAGCGCCCTCTTGTGGGAGAAACACTTTGCCAGAATGAGAAAACGCGAGAGACGGGAGTCGGATGCTTGAGCGAAAACAAGCAAGTAGTGTTCCAGACGGGAGCTCTGTTGAAAATCATGTTGTAGTTCCAGATGGGAACATTCAGTGTTAACTTTTTTGTGTTTTTGTGTTTGAGTGTGTTCGTACTTGTATTTGAATTAAGTGTGAAATTAAATGTGAGTGTAGTCAAAGAGAAGGACTTGTTTTTTTTGTGTAAGCAACGAGAGTTGGAAGATCTATATTTACATATATATTTTTTTTTTCTTAAGTTTTCTTTATTAGTATTGTTTGGTTTTTGTGTTTTAAATCATGCAACCTGTCAAGTAATTATTTATCTCTTAGTGTCAAGTAATGTTCAAGAATTTCCTTTTGTTAAGAAATACAGGAATCGAACGAGTAAATACGATGTTTGATAATTAATAATTAATAACAAAATTAAATAATTAAATTTAATTTTGTATTGGTACTTTATGTTTGAAAAATTACTTACTTCAAGGTTTTGTGTTTTTTGTGAACTTATATTCGAGTGTCAACTTCTCCCCATCCCCTCCCCCTTTTTTTGTCACACGATATACCTAATATGATTTCGAAAACAAAATTATTAATATTTCTCAACTTATGCACATCACTGTCTGAGTCTAGATTGAACAACTGCCACCTCCTTCGAAGCTGTTTTCATTTTTCTAAAATTTAGCTACTTTTCTTTCTAAGCAGAACATTAAAAAAAAAAAAAAAAAGAAATTGAACACTGTTTCTGAGGCAGTGAAAAACAAAAGAATGTTAGTGGACTTTTTGAAGTTTTGAGTAAAACGCGATTAAAGTTCAGATCCTAAGTAGGCTTTCATTGCAACTTTTTTCTAAATCTAGCTGTATAGCAGCACCTACCAGACCAACTTGTAATATCTTTTGCCCCACTGCAGAGAACAGGTTCTCCTAACATTTGCGCTAGTTATCAAAAAATTTTTATAGTTTTTACACTCGCCTCCCTTCGCTTCTCACTGCCTCATATATAGTTTAACATTTTATTATACAACGCGTCCATTTAAATACTTATATTTTAGAAACATAAATATGCATAAGATAAATACGATAAATAAATACCTTTGTGCTGAACAGTAAAGTAAGACAAAACAACGTTAGAAGAAGCACAAATTTGTAAATTACAGCAGACACGTGTTTCGGCGTTACAGGGAACGCCTTTTTCAATGCAAAAAATAATGAGCTTATGGATGAAAAGACATCCGACAAAAGCCAAGAGCAGATAAGCATGCAGCTTAAAAGATAAAAACAGCTACGTTACCCAGCTTTGCCAGATCTACTTTGAAACTAAAATTGTGTCAAGTGTGTTGAATATATGTCAATTGTGACGTATATTCAACAATCAGGCTTAAAGAAAAGAAGAAAAAAATCAAGCAAAATTTCCCCTCCAAACACTGACGACAGGTATTCAAATACTTTTAAGAAATTAAAATAAAATGAGAAAGATGGATTTAAAAAATGTAACAATGGAAACGCAAAATAAAACAAGTTTACAAATTGAATATGAGAAAGATGGAAATAAACAATGGATTCAAAAAACGTTACCGTGGAAACGCAAAATAAAATGGTTAAAAACTTGAATTGAGAAGACATTTTTGAACTTCATTTAAATCACTTGTAACTTTTTTTCCTAATGGAGATAGAGGGTTGAACTTTCGACCATAGGTCGAGTTAGATCTGGAGTAAAAAAAGCAGCTCTTTCCACTGGTGTCAAAAAGAAAACTGTGGGACAATTCATTCACTTTTTATTGATAATTTCAATGCAGAAAGTGCCTAAATTTCAGCTAAGCCTAAAAAAAGTCGAGCCAAAAACGCAAATAGCTCCCACCATAATTAAGTTAGAGCATTGAAACAAATTGCGTAGAACGCGGAAAATTCTACCCTTTCCAACGACATGTAATATTAAAATGTGCAAATAAATTTTCACCCCCATATTTGGGAATTTATGTGAAAATTGGGCCTAAATTGGAATTAAAAAAAAGAACTGCTCGTCGATTTTTTTTTTTTTTCGATCCGATCTGCAAACCTTTCCGGTGCTGAAAGAAAGATCCTGTGAAAATTTCAGCGAAATTGGCCGGGTAGTTCTCGAGTTTTGTGCGTTCAAACAAACAGATGCTTTTTGGAGACTTCTTTTTATACTATGTAGAGATTTATGCATGAATTCTTCTTTTGCAGCTCACGTTATCAGTCACAATGAAACTAGTTTTAAATTTCGATTTATGTCGAACGTACATTCTGTAGAAATTTCATATGTTTGAATAAAAGATTGCTTTTTCAAAACTGATTGTTTCATCTTGCGAACATAAGTGCGCGAACTTGAAAAGATCTAGCAATAAAAGAAAATCGTTCATTCATATGCAAATTCTATCATTAGTTCCGTCAATATTAGCATTTCTCTAACAGCTGTTGCTGATATGTTTAATAGACAGTTAAGTTTAAAGCTCTCTTAATATTTCCCTTAGCGTTAAGCAGTATTTGAAAGTTTAGTCTTTTCATTTAAATGAGATTGTCGTTAGATTTATTAATAGTGCCTCTTGAGATTGTGATCTACTTATGCATATAACAAAATATAATTAGTTGCTTGGTCAAGAAAGAAAAAAAGTCAGACCAACATGACATTGGACATAGGTTCAGTAGCAGAAATGTTTTCAGCAGTCTGTGACGCAGAAGAAAAACCAAAACGTCGCTTTACATCGTAACGTCTGTATGTGCGTTTGCACGTATCTCGCACAACTCAAAAATGATATGCCGTAAAAGTTGAAATTTTGTATGTAGACTCTGAGTGGGGCTTAGCTGTGCACCTTTAGCTCCAAAAGAGGTATGAGTGCAATCCACGTTTTGGGGGCCAAATCAGTGCTTATTTTTATGCAGACAAGCGCTGTTAGAATTTTACGACCACTTGGCGATGCAGTGCCAAGCATTTGGCCGCCAATGTTTTGTGGCAAACTTAGAGATTTTTTTTTTTGTCAAGTTGACAACAATTTTGGCGAAAAAATAATCATTTTTCGTATCTGGTGTTTACTTTGGCGCTTTCGCAATATTTAGAGATATTGATTGAAAAATAATTGTCGATATTTGAAAAATTAATATATGTGAAGCACTTTTTGCATGTGGTTGTGACTAACTACTAGGGTTGCAATTATTTACAACTTAACTTCATCAAGCTCTTGCTCAATCTAAAAATGCTATTATATGGCATTTTTGCTCTTATACACGTTCCACACAGTTTCATGCATTTTTTGAACACAGATGCTAATAAAAGCATCACTTTTCATTAACATTAGTTAAGTACAATGGGGTTGTTTCCTTCAATCAAAAGTAATACTTTTAATCACTGATATAGATAGAATAAGCAAAATAAAATAAAATAAAATAAAATAAAAATAACATGGACCCAGAAAATTCTTTCATTTTCCGAACAGTTATTTTTTAATTATTTTTTTAAATGTCCGATTTTTCAAACAAGGCGTGGTCTAGATGACGTCACAAATGATGCTTTTTGGCGCATCTTTGTACCGAGTTTCCACGTTAGGATAATAAAGAAGCGAATTAAAATTGCGCTCTACGCTTGCTATCAACCATATCGTTGCCAACACATGTGAGTAAAGAAGGTAATTAAATATTTTGCTTAGTGAATGGCAACACAGAACGGTATTTCATCATGTGTGATATCATTGGCAAGAAATGTAAACAATGAAAGATCACCGATTTAAGTAATTTTTTGAAAATATTAAACTTAAACAAATTATTAAAAAAAATTGTTAGATCCTATGTTTTTAAGCATGTTCTTTCAGAAAAAAATACTTTTAAAGTATTGGAAACGATCCCATTCTCTGCATTTACCATAGAGCGATAACTGTAAAAAATTGTCTGAAAAGAAAAGATATTTATTTAAGAAGTATTACTTCTAATGCTTGTTCCTGAGTACAAACACTCATTCCTTAGAGTTTTTAAAGACATCGATTGAACGTAAAAATAAGTAGTATGGGTTCCAAGTTGTTTTTTCTTTTTTTTCGAGATAATGTTTGTTTTATGTCATTTCAAGCACTTTCTATCCATAAACACCGACTAATGGGGTTGTTTTCCATCAGTCAAAAGTATTGCTTTTAGTAACTGAAGCTGATAAAATGAGCAAATAAATAAGAAATAAATAACATAGAGCGAGGAAAATCGTTTATTTTCAAAACCTTTAATTTTTAATTATTTTTTTAGTGTCCAATCTTTCAAACAAGGCGTGGTCTTTATGACGTCACAAGTGATGAACTTTGGCGCGCTGAATGCTTACGTTTTTCTGTCTACCGCGTTTCCAGGTTATGATAATTCAGAAGCGGATTAAATATTGCGCTCTCTGCTTGCTATCAACCATACCCTTGCCAGTACTGCCGTGTGCAGGTAAACTGCAGTATCTGCAGAAATGAGTTTTCGAGATATTTGAAGAAATGAGTGTCGGGTTCAATATTAACCATGGGGAAATCTTGAAATTAGACGTTTTTTTGGACCTTTTTTTTTCAGCGGAAACCAAATAAGCGAGCTTGTACAATAAAGATAACGTACAATAGATGATAAAAATGCAAAGAAAAAAAAAAGAAAATGAAAAATTTGCAGTTACTGCCCTTTACCTGCACACGGCAGAATGCATGAGTAGAGATGCGAATTAAATATTGCGCTCTGCGCTAATGGCATCAGTGAATGGTACTTCATAACTGTTGATGTCATGTGCAGAAGCATAAAAAATGGAATTCAATTTGTGCACCGATTAAAATATTTTTTTAAAAATGTTATACTTTGTCAAATTATTAAAAAAAAGCATACTCTTTCAGAAATAAATACTTTTAAAATTTTGAAAACGACACCATTACGTCACGGAGTTTTTTTTTTTTTTTTCTGTCCCGTTTTGGGTTAAAACATAGTGCGAATTTTTTTTTCTTTTTGAATTGGAGTAACTTTAAGAGATAACTTTTTTAAAAACCGTGACGAAAACTTCTAACAGACAGGTTACCCAAAAATGTGCACAGGAGACTTTCTAAAATGCTATGTATTCAGCAACAAAATTCGTTTAGACATTTTACAATATGGTATCACTTTTGGAGTTAAAATTTTCAATTTGTATTACTTTCGTGAAATGATTGAACAATATCAAATGATACACGATTTTTTTTCTCTCACAAACATTGAATTTTTCTCAACTTAACTGACCAAAAATGGAAAACTGAAATTTAAAAAAATATTCTCACAGCCTTTAAATTAACTTACGTTACTCTAAACAGAATTTAGGAGAAGTCAAAGACCTTGTACTCTAGTTGAGTTTCATTCTTTTTTTCCTTTATTCATTTATTTATACCCGGCTAGTTTATTACTTCTCTTCGTGGGATTTAAAGAGTCCATGAAAGTAAATGTGATGTCATTCAATCCCTAATTTGCTTAACGGTGGCGCTGTAACCCCCCACAGTGAGGTGTTGGAGTAGCTAATGACAAGAAATACTCTTAAAGAGATTCATGGGGCCGATGACCTTACAAGTTACGAAATAGTCTTAACTTTTGTCTTTCCGGGGCCACAGAGAGCCAAGGTGGGCGCCTTGTTAGTTTTGTCGCAGGGCCCCAGCCGCCCGAGAAAAAAAAGAAAAGAAAAAAAAAAAGAAAAAAGGGGGGAGCAAAACTTGTTCGGAGTCCCCCCTTTTTCGTTTTCTCTTTCTCTTTTTTCTTTCATGTTTTTTTCTTTTTTTTCCTCTCATTCTTTTCTTCTTTCTTTTTTTTCCGGGCCCCCTAGTTTCCGACTAGGCTAACATGACCTCTTGTCTGGCCTGTGTCTTTCTAAAAGAATATTGTAAAACTCTGCTTGCGCTTATTTAAAACTTGACTTGAATTTTAGATCAGAGTGTTTCATAAAAGGTAGAATCGATGTCAATTTAACCAGAGTGTTTCCTAGTCTTGGAATCTTTTGATTGTACCATATGCTTTGTGAGTTGTGATGAGGACGTGGGAGTGAAAGCGGTATCAGTGGACAGCAGTATACGTACCATTTACAGTTAGTAGCAGTGGCCTGGTGTGATGAACGTCGTCAAATGTTATAGAGGGGTATATTTACAATGCTGGCTTTTTGGTAACTAGGGTAACATCCCCAGTAATTGGCAGGTCAACTATGATTGGCACTTCTAACAAAAATGTCCTAAAATAAGATTCGTATAAAATCTTTTGAAAGTAAAAGGTTATATAATAGCTGATTGTACATTTACTTAAAAGATTATAACTTCAATTCATGTTAGTGAATGGTAGTAGTGCATAGGAAAGAGGAACAATTGGGGCATTTGTCAAATCAGCCATTTTTGTTGCAAAAGCTTTTTCTCTGGCTTAAGGGAAGCATGTGCATCAATCCATTAAAATCTGACTTAAAATGTATTTTAAATTTTCGTTGTCAAAAGCTTTGTTTAGTTGAAAGGTGTTACTTTGAATGGATAAAAATATTTTTTTGTCCGTTTTTGGATTTTGAAATAATAATGGATGCCATTTAGTGGCGCTTCAGTTTTGCTAATCTCCAATAACTGGAACATGTGCCTATAAACAGTAATGCATTGTGCAATATGTCACTAGTTTGATTTCTGATACTTTTGCTGCAACTGTATTATATGGGTTCTACTACTGATTTGAATCTTACAGAATATACTGTTAAATTTTTAAGAGCAACAATAAAAAAACAAATGTGTTTGGCCATCAGTCAGATATTGCGACTGTAGAGAATTGGTTCATTTTTTATGGTCCCTTAGAATCATCTAGTCAATGTTCCTTTTTCTGTGGACACAGTTATAGTTCGTAAAATCGAAACTGCATACAGACTAATGAAACAACAATAATCTCGATATTTTTTCCATGCAAAACTCCAAACTTATTTTTATCTCTCTAAAATACTTTTGAAATGTCAAGATGTGGGATTTAACATTAATTTATGCAAAACTACATACTTTAAATTAACATTAATTATTTTTCTTACGATGATATTATTTGTATGTAATCTAAAAGTGAAAAAAAAAGTGATTTTCCAATTTTATTAACACGTGCCAATTACTGGATCACAAAGTATCATATACTGGGATATCAGGTGCCAATTACTGGTGATTTTTGTAACTTTTTATGCATATATTTTTATAAAAATATCAGTTCAAATATTTTTGATTTTAGTGGACTGAATAGATGCACAGATGTGCATTCTTTAATACAACAATATTTGCAAGCGAATATTATTTTTCTAAGTAATGAAAACAGAGGTAAATTTAAAGGACAAACTCTTAAAGTGCCAATTACTGGGGTCGTTACACTACAGCACAAGAATTAATGTAATTAGGTTAGAACTTGGCTGACATGATCCTACTCACGCTGTAAGGGCAGCTGTGCAGGATTTTTCTTACATTCCTATTCGAAAATTGCTGGGCAGCTAAACGATTTGAACCGACAGAGTGGTATTTTCCATCCTTATATATTATTTCTGTAGCCTGTTTTTGGTTTCTACGCGAGATTTTCCTCAATTCTTGATCAATTTCTTTGCTTTACACCTTATTTTAAAGCTTATCGTGCAGGCTACTGACAAAAAATAGACCCACAATCTAAAAATTGTTTTTTCGGGCAAAAAAACCTGTTTTAAAGAACCAGAATGAGGTTATCGGTTAAATTTATAATTTTAACTTGCACTGTTACCGACAGAGCTGAATAGCTTGATCGGCAGAGCGTTCGACTGGTAACCAGGAGAATGCGTGTTCGGGCCCACGTCCGGACAATCTGCATCGAATAATTAGAAAATTATCGCGCATTGCATGAACAATGAATAACAAATATGAGGGATTACATGCGGTAGAAACGCTCCTAGCTGTTATGAAAACTTGAAGCAACATGGAGCTAAATTGATACGCAATTGTAAGGTTTTTTAAAATTATTATTAAGCTTTGGCTCTGGGAAGAAAATTAAAGCAGAATGTAAGCGAAAATATAAGTATCAGGTTTAAGATTTCAGACTACATTGGAATTGATTTTTGTTCAGTAAAATATAATAAATAGTATGTTGAAATATAGATTCTTCTAATGAGTTTTTGACTCTTTGTACAAATAAAAAAAATACTACCTCAATTTAAAGGGCAATATATATGTTTTTCTTCTTTTTGCAAAAAAACAAATAGCGTATCACATTTTTACTACATTTGAAAAGCCACGCTTAAAAAAGAACTTAATTCAAATTATTTTGTATTTTAACCGTACTGTTAAATGATGAACACGTGCTGCCATCTAAGTCATAATGGTTCAAACAGCCTGCGATAACAAATTGCAAAAATTTTCAAAAATAAAAACACTTCTCGGCAAGAAACAAAATTTAAAATTACCTGTATGTTTTTTTTTCGGTAGAGCTTTCGGCTATTAACTGTCTGAACTTCGGGCCAGTTCGGGCTGTCCGACATAATAGCGAATTTACAGTAATATTACGTATTACATGTATTCATAGCATACAACAGATAACACACGTAATAAAATAAATGCAGTGGGAATGCTATTTGGTGTTTCGATTCCTTTATGCAGGCTACAGTTATCATTCAGATAAGTTAACTGCTAATCGAAGTGTGTTCTTCCCTTTTTTTTTTTTTTAAAGCTTTGACTCCGTCCAGACCACTGAGCATAATGTAAGCATAAGAAAAAGTATTAGATATACCTCAAGGGAATCCTTTTTGTACAGAAAAACACTTTCATTGTATGCTGAAATGTAGATTTTTTTAATAGTAGTGTTCGAACTTTTGTACAAACGAAAAAATACTACGCCAAATTAAAACTACGAGTTTCAATAAATAAATCTTTAATTATTTATTCGAATACGATATAAAACATTAAAATTATTATCAACTTCATTAGTAAGAAATCATTTTCTACTCCTCTGCTTTCGGCTGAAAAAAAAAAATATTTTGTCTACGTTCGAAAAATTACACTTAAAAACGGACTCAGTTCAACTGGTTTTGGTTTTGAATTTTAAGTGTTCGATTAAAAGAAAAACAAGTGCGGCCTTTTAAGCTGTACAGGTTAAAGAAGCCTGCTATGGGAAATTGTTGAATATTCAAAAATAAAAACACCTATTTTTTCAACCGAATTTATTATTTCTCTAGAATGTTTGTTTCAATCGCTACGTGAGATCTTCCTCATTCTTTAATCAAATTCCATGTTTTACGAAGAATTTTAAATCGTATCATGCTGGCTAATGGCAAAGCATAGACGCATGATCTTATTATATTTTTTCGTTGAAAAACTATTTACTGTGTTTTATTACGCATTCCTTCAATGAATAGCATTCGAAAAGGAAGGCACAGTTGCTAGGTTTGTTGGAGCGTCGTACTGTTAATCAAAATGGCGCCAGTTCGAATCCGTGCCACTAAATATCTCTTAAATGTTTCTTTTTTTTCCGTCAGATGCTCACATGGGCAGGACTGTATTTGCCACAACTTGTTTTTTCACATGAAAAATTACTGATTTTTCACGTGTCACTCAGCCACACTTTTAATGATATTTACATTTGCATCGAAAATACGTACAACCAAAAGGGGAGCGATGATCAAATTATCACAACGTTGTATTTAACGAGGTTTTGTTACTGATGTCTTCAAATAACATGCCTTCTCTTGTGCGCTTACTTTTTTCCGTTTACTTTTTTCGGTTTTTCTTCATAATATTCTTTCTTTGAAATTTTTAAAGAGCGAAACGCTTTATGAAACGATTCGAAGTACAGTGCGGCGTTCCGCACGGGTCGACTAGTTTAACTTTATTAAGAAATTAGTAAAACACACACACAAAAAAAAACAAAACAAAAACATGAGAGACCTTAAGCAATCAATAAATTTAATTAGTTTCAAACTGGTTGCATTTTGCAGTGATACAGAGGTACAACCGCTTTATTGAAATTTTCAGCCAAGGGCCGCAAGTATTTTTCCTTTTATCAGTCTGTTTTCCTCTAAAGCAATTGCTTTAGTGCAGCGGTTTCCAACCGGTGGTTCTCGACCCCCTGGGGGATCGCGAGAGGTTTTCAGGGGGTTCACGAAAAAAATATTGTAGTGGCGGAGTTTCAGCATGCCTGTTTCTGATGAAGTTTAGTGCTCAAGCGGTTTCAAGCAAATTTTGCTCCTTTTTTCAATCATTTGTCTCTCGCACATTAGATACTCTTAGCTTGAAAATATTTGCATACTTCCTGAAACAGTTGTGGAAAATCTCCATAAAAATCTTTGAGTATACCTGTGCGCAAGAGGGCGCTTTTCGATATGCAAATTTCCCACCTCTCGGCTCAATTTAGTTAGATGTCTTTCTGTTCATGTATCGTGGATTCGTGGCATTCGATAGCTTGATTTTTGCTGATGTTGGTCGTCTCGTGGCAGTTTGCATTGCAAGGGCTATTTGGAAGCCCTTTCGTATGTAGATAACATACTGCAGTGTAGAACCAAACTATGTACAATCCAAATAAAGTTAATTTATGTTTTTAGATAGTTGCCTTAGCATTTTCTTTAACAGTGCCGGTTTAGCGCTTTAAGATGAAAAATTTATTACTATAGAAAATTTTCGTGGGTGAAAGTTTGGCAGAGTGAGGTTTATGCAGTGAAAAAAAATCAACGGAATTTAACCATGCAACTGATTTTCCGCTATATGTAAATAAGGAATTTATGAAATTTGTGTAGAAAATTTCTCTTGTAGTGAGTGAACTTAACAATATTTGTTTTGTTAAAATTTGCCTTTTGTTTAAAAAGTAGAGTAAATGCGTATATTGAAAATAGACGCTTCTATTATTTTTCAATATACGCATTTTACTCTGCACTTATAGCATAATTACAAGAGAATTCTTCAGCAATCAAACGATTAATGTAAGCAGTAAATCTTTATCAAACAGCTAGGCTCGTAGTTTTTTTCAAGAAGACTTAAATCTAGATCTTTCTCATTTTACTGTAAGAAAAGAAGTTCATTTAGTTAATCTGAGAGTTCCCTGAAAGGTATTTTAAAGATTATTCTTTAAAATATTGACTTCTGATTTAGTGATAATACAGAAAAACATACACAGGGCCGCGCCGTCCCTATGTGCAAGGTCGTGCGGCGCACGACGGCGCCAGAGTCAAAAAGGCGCCAAGCTCTACGAATGAAAAATGTTCCAAATGGGAGGAAAAAGTTTCCAAACCAAAAAATAAATAAATAAATAAAATTGAACTTTTCATTATATCTAAAAAAGTAGCGATGAAATTATACTGCTCATTAAAACAAGCAATCCTCCTTGCTGCCTATCTATAAGGGAAAATTATTGCTTTTTTCCGTCTAAATATGCTATTCAAAATAGTAATCTTTTACACTGACAACACATGATGCTAATTAATTCATACATTAGTATTTTTCTTCATATGTGGAGCCATGAATGCTATTTCGGTATTTCTATAATTTCACAAGGTTGAGCATACGAAGTAGCGCAAGAAATTTGCAATTCCCTCTATTTTGGTTCTTGCGGTGAATATGCTATGTTATAATTCGTGGAATATGTCTTTTTGTGATTTTTAACTATTGTTTGTGGTAATTTCACTGCAGTATGTTACCATACATTAAAACCTACGGTAAGCACATTTACATATTATTTACTTGTGCGTAATATGCAAATATTGTAGACAATAATTTAAATTAAGGTTTTAATCCCGAAAAGTAACGACTTGACATTAATTACTCAATTCCTCCACCCCCTTTTTCTTCAGCTATTTGTGTACTAGTGGTACCCGCACGGCTTTGCCCGTAGTAGAAAATTAAAAGGTCATTTGGTTCGCCTGTATATTTATAAATAATGGATGATGAATTTATCGCCTATTTGCTATATTCATTTGCTTGCCCCTGTTACGATTCCACGTTATGATAATTTCGTAATTTATTCGTCCACGTGGTGATAATTTTCTCGGTAAAATGTTCTTAAAATTGGAAAAGAAAAAAAAAACAAAATCGAATTTTCAAAAAATCACTTCGAGGTGCACCCTGATGCTACAAACTAATTTTGTACCAAATTTCATGAAAATCGGCCGAACGGTCTAGGCGCTAGGCGCCTCATAGAGATCCTGACAGAGAGAGATCCCGACATCCAGATTAAATTGAAGAAATAGCTTTGGACAATGTGTTTGTTTTAGATGTTATGGAAGTTCAATTTCGAAAAATTGAAGAGGAGAAAAGGAAAATTGATTTCTATTTATTTAAAAAAAAAAATCGGGTAGAATCCCCGAGTTCCATCCCTCATTCTAACGTCAATAAATATGGCCTATAATCACATTTTAAGGCTTCAACTTCTATAAGTTCTCGCGGAGCCCCTTGTACCATTTTTTCCAATAACACCATCAAAGACCGTCTAAAATTGCGTTTTTCGAACTAAAAGTTTCAAATATTTTCCGGGGAGACCCCCGGACCCCTCTTATTATAAGAGTTTTTTTTTTCTCAAATTGTGCCCATTAAAACTGTTTTCTAGTTGCGCCACTGCTCCTGTCGTCATGTTTTGACATTCATATAAGTTTGTTTTATTAACTGTTCATCACTTAGAGATTAATTAGATAGATATTCAAAGCGGCTTTATATAACTTAGATATTATAATATTTTCTTCTTCCAAAACGCATTATTAGCATATCAGAGGAGCTGCTGAACTCGGAATAACTTCGAGATATGAAGTAAAAACGTACACCATATTGCAAAATTAAATATTCACACATTATTTTTTTGTATAAATTGAATGCCAAACTTCTTTTTTTTTTAAATTTTATATTTGTCTACAAAATCTTCCTAAAGGTATTAACTATATTTTCCTCAAACGCCAGAGCATAACGCCGATCAGGCTTGGCGCGGCCCTGAACATACATTAGGATCAGAAAAATTTCAGCCAACCTTTGAACCTCTTTGCTCCACAAATATCGCATTTTCAAAATTTTTCAAAATTGATTGAAGCTCAACACAGAAAAATCACTGTTTATATTTTGGTGAATTTGTTTTGCATTCATTTTTTGTTCGTAGCAATATTTGTAATTAGCCTACTTTCCCAGTAAAAGTCAGAAAAAGAAGAAAAAAGCATGAAAGAAGGCTTAATGCATCTTAAAAATATCCCGAAAAACAAAAAAAAGTCAAAAATAAATAAAATAATTAAATAAATATCGAAAAATTAAAAATTGGAAAGTAGGGTATTGAGATGGGGAAAAATGTCTGTCGGTCTGTCTGTCTGTCCCCCCCTAATAACTTTTGAATGAATAGTCCGATTCGAACAAACTTTTTTTTGTTCGAAAGATCTCGGCAAGGACACCTCATTCCCATATTTAGCTTTTTGGTTTGAACTATTTTTTGTTCAATTTTGAACAGTTCAAAAAAACTTAACATTAGCTCCTACGGGGAAATTCAAGGCAATTCCGAACTGTGAGGCGAATTTGCTTCAAACAAACTTTGTAGGAAAAAGCTTTTGATGAAAAACTTGTATATAAAATATCTTTTTGATCTGAACAATTTTCTGTTCAATTTTGAACAGTTCAAATCCGTTAACATTAGCGCTTACGGGGAAACTGAAAGTCAATGTAGATTCCGTACTTGAAGGCGGATTTACTTCAAACAAATTTTGTTGGAAATAGCTCTTGACTCCGAACTCCAGACTTCGACTCCGAGAATTTAGGGGCACCTGAATCCGAATCCGACTCCTGTGCCCGACAATTAATCGGTCTCCGACTTCGACTATGACTTCCTAGCTTTGGCAAAAATGTATACACGGACAAATGACTGACTCCGATTCTTGGATATTCGACTCCGACTCCGACGCTATGGTTTTAACTGAAATAATTATTGTTGATGTGATTTGTTTTTATTTTAACGCTAAAGTTTTTATTTAGGTATTCAGTTTTTGGTGAATAAACTCGAAGTCATTTATGTTTCTACATAAAGATACGCGCAGACGATTTTTTTTTTTTTTTTTTTGACAATGAGAAGTATTTCTTTACGTTGACATTTTATTGTTTTTATTTATCCTGATAAGTGCATTAATTCATTTAAAAAATTATTTTTGGCAACAGGGGAAAAATAAACGATTTTTTTTGATAGGATATGTATTTATTTTAATGAGCTTATTAATTTTTATTATTTTTTTTCGTTTTGAAAGCTGTTAAAGAATTTTTTTTTTTTAATGGAAAAAAAGTGTATTAGCTGTTTTGTTTAAAAGTTGCTGTTTTTTTATTTGTTCGTTTTTTTTTCTTTTTTTTACGCATCTAATTTTTTTTAGATGAGTGAGGAATATTTTATTCCTAGAAAGTAGCTTAAAATATTGGAAAAATATGTTTGAAACAATTTGCGATTTTAGCTATTTTGAGAGCATTGATCAGGTACTAGAAAGTAGTATGGGTATACGGGAAAGTAGGCTCGTCTAGTTCAAGACAGAACTTCTTGTTCTATATTTTGCAATTATGTTTTCGTTCTTCTTATAAACTATACAGCAGCATCAAACTAAAAGAAATCTCACAAAATTTTATTGTCTATGTGTAGTTGTGTGCGCGTGCGGTTTTCTTTCTTTCTTTTTTTTTTGCTTGTTACTTATTACTACCCAAGGGGTTCGCCAACTACTTTCGGAGTTTGGAAGGGGTTCGCAAGGGGGAAAAGGTTGGGAACCGGCTTTAGAGAATTCAAACATTTGTGTAGTTTACGATAGACCTTAAACTCTAAAATAGACCATACGGTAAATGGGTAAGATGGTAAGATGCTCTACTCGCTAGATCTCAATTTTATAATCCATAAAATTGAGGTCTAGCGAGTAGAGCATCTACTCTACAGATATCATGTCAGGAAAATGCGCCTTGCACCACACTTGTCTTTTTGGCCACATAAACTGTTGCGGAGTTCAGTTGAAACGTCCAGTTTACATTGCCGAATTGCTCTTAGGCCCACAGTAAAGCAACAGCTTCTAAAATTTTTGAAATTCAGAGGAATTTTTGAAAGTAATTGATGATTGTTTCTTAAATCAAGTTGTAACTCAGGGGACTCGCGAGGAGGCGATTTCGGATCTAGTTTTCTTTGACGTAGGAAGTTCTGTTCAGGGGTTATGTGTAGGGGATCATATTGGAGATAGTGATCATAACAGCATTAGATTCTGGATTGAATTTGAAATGTACAAAGTTGAAAATTTTATGTTTGTTCCCAATTTCTGAAACACAGATTTTGTTGCACTTAGACAGAGCTTGAAAGAGGTTTTTTTCGTCAGGATTGGAAAATCGCGACATAGATCAGCAGTGGACAGAATTTAAAGAAAAACTGGTAAAGACGGTTAGGGATTATGTTCCATTAAGGAGAAAAAGTGTTAGTACTAAATTTTTGCCCATGTGGTTCTCTAGGGAGATTAAAGAAGCTCTAAATTATAAGCAATCGGCTTTTCATCAGTTTAAGGGAACTGATCAGAGTGTAGATAGGCTCCAGTATTGTAAGGCAAGACGAAGTTTTAAGTATTTGGTACGGATTTCGGAAAAGGGAATTGGAGCAAAGCTAGCAGATAACATTGATGGGATTCCTAAAAGATTTTTTGCTTACGCTAATTCTGGGAAAGCTCAAAATAGTCAAATTGGACCATTGGTTGATGAGCATGGAAATTTAATCCAAAACGATAGGGATATTGCAAATGTTCTCAATAATGTTTTTTCCCAGTGTGTTTAACGATAACTGTACCTCAACAGTTGAATCTAGCAAGACACAACCTATTATGCAGCTTGAGGATTTTGTGTTCTCCAGGGAGGAGGTTCTATTTCATTTGAAAAAAATTAAAGCAACTAAAGCTCCGGGACCAGATAATATATATCCAAAAATATTAGTTGAATGTGCAGAGGAATTAGTGGATGTTATTTTGAATATTTTCAATGCTTCTTATAACTCGGGGACGGTGCCAGAGGACTGGAAGCTGGCTAACATAACACCACTCTTTAAAAAGGGGTCTAAAGGTATTGCTGGGAATTATAGACCTGTAAGTTTGACTTCGGTGATTTGTAAGATTTTCGAAACATTGATCAAAATTAAGATCATGAAGTTCTTAGAGACTAATAGTCTGTTGACTAGTTTGCAGTATGGTTTCAGGAAAGGTAAATCCTGTACTACTAATTTATTGCATTTCTACGACAAGGTTACCTCAGCTTTAGATAACAAAAAATGTGTGGATGTTGTTTATATTGATTTTCAAAAAGCTTTTGACAAGGTACCGCATGTTGCTCTTCTCAGCAAGTTAGCTGACATTGGAATAGGAGGAAAAACTTTACTTTGGGTTAGGAATTGGCTTACTGGTAGGAAGCAAAGAGTAGTTGTGAGAGGAAATCATTCTAATTGGACTGATGTTTTAAGCGGGGCTCCTCAGGGATCAGTTTTAGGGCCTCTCTTGTTTATTATTTTTATGAATGACATCAATGAGAATATTTCTGAAAGCATGAATTGTTTTGCTGATGATGTAAAAGTTATGGGGATTGTAGAAAATGAAGAACAGGTAAAACAGCTTCAATAGGATTTAGATTATATTACTAAGTGGGCGGATAAGTGGGGTATGGCAGTTAATGTAGGGAAATGTCAAATGCGACACTTAGGTCATGGAAATAAGTGTATGAGTAATCGTTTACAGGGTTCAATCATTAGTCAGGCAGAAAATGTTATTGATCTGGGTATCTTAATAAATCAGGACTTCAAGTTTAGTCAACAGTGCAGCATTGCAAGTAACAAAGTCAACAGAATGCTTGGGTTTATCAATAGATCTATTTCAAACAAATCTAAGAAGGTTCTTCTGCCTTTATATAGGAGTTTAGTAAGACCCCATTTGGTGTACGTTGTGCAGTTTTGGTCGCCTTATCTAAGGAAAGATATTTCTGTATTGGAAAGGGTTCAATTAAGGAGGGAAACTAGACTAGTAAGGGGACTTTCAGATTTAGATTATGATACTAGACTTAATAGGCTTAATATGCATAGCCTGGAGCAAAGGAGGGCCAGAGGGAACATAATTCAGTTGTTTCAATTTATCAAAATGAATGATAATAATAGATTAAATTTTTTCACGGAAAGCAGGACGAGGGGTCATTGTTTTAAGCTATTCAAATCTCAGGCAAATCTGAAAATAAGGAAAAACTGCTACTTCAGTAGGGTTGTGTTACCGAAAGAGGTGGTAATAAAGAGAGGAGTTGGATAGCTTTAAGAGGGCCATTGATCTTCATTGGGGATTAATAAATTGACTAGGACCAGCCTAGCTGTGCCAAGAGCCTGTTGTTGGTCGTCACATTTGTATTTGTATAAAATGTCCCTTTGGTCCACTTTTTTGGTTAATTTCACCGCACTTACCCACAAAAACCAGTGAATTTTTACCCCTTGTGCTGATTCCATCACACGCTGGGCCTGACTTCGTATTTTGGCGATGTTCAACGTTTGCAAAGGTGCTTGGAGTGTCTTCAAACCAAATGCTGAACTTTTTGGAACTTGTAAAGCTTCTGCCTAAACTCTATTTTCGCCCTTAGCCACACTGATCGGTGTCATATTCCCGGAACAAACAACTTCTTTCTCATAAATCCGAGGATTTCATTGAACTCACTTTTGAATGACCTGACGATTAACGGAAATGTTCACTGTTCGTTTTTATTCACTTCCTGAACGTCGACTATCATTTCCAAGCTACTTGAAACGGCGTATGGCATTAAATACTGTTTTCAGAGGCACAACTACCAAACGAACTACTGTCGATCTCCTTTTTTAGACAACTTTAAAATAGCAAGTCTTCTGCTTGAAATTGCAAGAAAACTGAAAAAAATACATAAACTAGGAGATAAATTATAAATTATTTTCTAATTAAAATGAGACAAAAATAAATAAAGACACTCATTGAAAAGAAATTAGTTTACTTCCCTTTGATGATGCAAACTTTGTCCGCGTTTTTTTTTTTTTTTTTTTGCTGCGCCCTGTATATTTAATTATTAAATTTTAACTATGTCATCGTATAATAGTTTCCCTTTTTAGGTACCTGTTGCGTTAAAAAGAAGCAAATTGATGCTTTGTAAGAAAACAATAATAACCTTTTTTTAGCCAGAAAAATGAAATAAAATTAAAACTTGAACTTCAATTTATGCTTTTAACACGCTTCTTTTATGACACTTTTTATGCACGAAAAGATAACATCTGTTAATTATGTCATGTTCTTGCATGTTATTAAAGCATTTTTTGGGTTTCTTTAGTTCATTAATATAATTTTATGTAAGGTTAATACTTAAAAAGGAACATTTCGCGTTAATGTATGGAAATTCATTTTCGTATGTGATCGTACTTAAGCTCGATTGCATTAAGGCAAAAAAAAAAAAAAAAAAAAAAGTTTTTAAGACTTTGACTCAAAGGGAAAAAATAGAGTGTTCTATCATTAAATAATTTGTAACTGTATATTCTTTTGTTAAAGATGATTGCACCAGCCTTCGCGAACAATAATTACATTAGAGCACCTCGCTAATGCACTGAACGCTGCGTTTATTATCTAAATTAAATTTTGTATGGTAGAGGAATTAATGCTTCTCCAAAATAATATTCTCTTCCGTGATAAAAGCACATAGCTGATGAAGTTAAAACCTTAATCCTGAACGTCTTCATTTTAGAAGAAGTGGGTTTCTTTTTTCAAAAACCTATTTAGAATGAGAGATAATAAAATTTTATCTGATGTTCTGAGAACATTACTCAAGATAGCAGTTCTGCAAAATTAAAATATTGTTCTAACTAATCCACTTTGAGAAAACTCGCATGCATTGTAAAATGAACTTAACTTGTATCTTTTCAGACAAAAACAATCTTAAGAGATCAAATATGTAAAAATAAAAGTATTTCACTTTTAATTCAGATTAATGAAATTTTCTCCCCTTTGCATTAAATACTTTTAGGTTTTGAAACACTGTAGGAGAATTTAAACTAAGTTGTCGAATTTCTTGTGATTTTCTTCTTTTGCAAAATACAGCAAGCTAACATTAAACACAAATATATGTACCAACATAGTAGCTTTTAATCGCTAATTTATTCAAAGATCTTCAAGTTATATGCATTAAAAATCCTTACTGAAATACAAAATAGGTGGTAAAAAGTCAGATGACTCACCAGGTATTTCCCGATTGCTTTTTTTATATATTTATTTTGCTTTTTAATGGCATAACGTCCCATCTTCCCCCCATATAATTTCATGTTTCGAAGGTTCTGGTGCACTAAGCAACACGGCACATTTTGCCCGTCGAAGACACGCATTATGATATCATGCGGTGTTAAATAATTGTGTGCAAAAAGGTGTTTTGTTAACAAGCAATTGTTGCATACTTATTACAAGTTGTAACTTTTGAAAACAGTAGTGTAAAATTGTAAACCTCAGTTTATGAATTAAAAATAGAAGTTTTTTCCGAACCGAGTTTATTTTCCTGTACATATAGCATTAGCTATCACGCTACATTTACGGCTTTATTCGACAGGTATACAGCGAAATTCCGTTGCAACGAATACCAGTACAATGAAATTTCCGTTTCAACGAAATACATTTTCAGTACCTATGTAGTATTTGCCATTCCATTGGTTGAACTCCGTTGCAACGAACAAAATTTGCGGCCCCTTAAAGTTCGCTGTAACGGGATTTCACAGTATTATGTTAATGTTATGGCCTCTATCATATGTTGTTAACCCGAGTAACTTACCACAAATCTATCCCTTCCTTTTTAGGACATCTGGTCTGACCATGTAAGAATTTTCACCTTGTCTGCCGTTCTCGGGATTCTCGTCCTCCTCTTCGTCTGCACGCTGCCCTTCGAACGATCCTTTTCGCAGTGCTCGTGGCTCGTGTCTGCTGCAGTCTGGCTATGTCTGTTGACAGCACTCGTCGTCTGCTCCTACAGTAGAAGCAACCAGCGACGACCCACAGACAACGCACTCTTCGTCTACTTAGCAGTATTTGTATCGCACACCATGCTCTCACTGCCATTGCTGGTTGCCTGCGTACTGGCAGTACTTACTGCATTGTCGCAGGTGGCTTTAGAAGCTGCCCTTGCCAACGCCGACTTGGACAACCTTGCGAAACAAGTAAGATGTTCACACGCACAGTCATCTATGCAGAGCAAAGAGAGTTATAACCCAGTAAAGTTCCGATTATCTATGGGGTGGCTTATTCACTGTGCGAATTACCAGTAGTCCATCACACTTGAAAAAAAATGGTGATTTTAAACTGAATGTAGATAAATTTACTCATTTTAACTAAACAACTGCAAAATTTGTTCTTAAGATGCCCCTATTCATTTCATCCCTTTCAATTCCAATGACATTAAACCAACAACAGTAACAAAACCTGACTTTTTGAAACCTGATTTTTAGATTTACACTGCTTACACTCGCTAGGACCGGACCGTATATAAACAACTTTTATTTTGCTAAAGACTATGTAAAAATTTGAAGACTGCTGATTGTGTGGTGAACACATAAAAACGTCAGCCATCTCTTTTATAGCTTGTTTTTCGTGCTCTTTTAATGTTTCACTTTGAAATGAGATTTCCTAGACATTAAAAGGGAAGAAGATTAAAAGCACTCTCTCTCTCTCTTAAACGTGAATTTAGAATTTCTAAGGAACGAAATTTGTTCACATGCGTTAGATTGAGGAAAAAAAGGGTCGATGCAATTGGGTTGGCTGACCAATCAGGAGTCCCAAAACTATGACAAGGTCCCTGGCTAAGTAAAGTTTGTTTATATGTTACCGGAGCAGTTTTGTTTGAAAAACTTCTTGTCCCCTCCCTTATACGTTCTAGGTCTAACCTAGCTTGATATGTTTCAGTTAATCTGTTTGCACGATTTGCTCGCGTATGTGTTACCTCGTTTGTGGTAACGAGTTTTTATTTATTTTTATTTTTTTAAAGCTTTTATAAAAGTTTTCACATACATTGCTATTGTTTTTAGCTATAGTTTAAACGTTGGCGAATGTTACTGAATTTTTCAATAGGTTGCTAGCACTGCTACCTAGTTTTCTACATATTTTGCAAAATTTCTGCAAAATTCGCTTATCCGCGGTTGCCGCGCCACTGAGTTCCTTGGATAATCGAGCGTTTACTGCATTTTATTAATTTTAAATAGATATTTTTTTGGATTAGATTATGCAGTTGATGAAGACTAGTTTATAAAATACGCTATGTGCTGAATTAAAGCAAAATTTTAAGGCAACATTCGTTAAGTTATTTCTATTCATCATTGATTCAAGTAAAATGTGTTTGAACGGGCTATGATTTTTAAAAGCTCTGATTATGTGATTATGTGAAGTTAGATTGTTATATATATATATATATATATATATATATATATATATATATATATATATATATATATATATATAATATGTGTGTGTGTATTATGTTTTAACTTGCAACACCTCTATTTTCGCAACCATTAGTCCTAGATGTGAACTTCCAATTGCAAAAATGTTCAAAAATCAGATACAGAGTTAAGATGTTCAAAGCTTGAAGCAAAAGTAAAAATGAATTAATAAATACAAAATTTAACTTTTTATACGGGCACTAAATCCCTAAACTTATATTTACAGAAATAATCTCCACTGAAAAATAATTCCAACGTAAAAAGTTTGACCTTAGTACGACCAATACTCACCGAGATATTAAGATGTTTTGTGACTTACACCACTTTACACTTGCCGTCAATAACATTTTTTAGGGGGAAATATGACAGTTAAAAGGTTTAAAATTATATGTGCGCATGGAGTGTAGTTTTTTAAATTGTTGTTTTTGCGCATCATGGCATAACATTTCTATTTATTTTTGAACAGCAATAAAAAATGTAAATACTTTTTTTTTTTAAATATATATATATATTTCGACAACATGAATATCTCCTTGAGTTTCGGTCGCAAAAATATCAAGTTCTTTTGTGTTAGTATTATTTTTAATGGAGATTATTTCCCTGAACATAAGTTAGTGGACCTAGGACCCGTGTAAAAAGTTAAATTTTGTATTTTGTGACTTATTTTTTATTTTCGCTTCAAACTTTCAAAATCTTAACTGTGCATCTGATTTTGAACATTTTTGCAATTGGAAGTATGCATCTAGGACTAACGGTTGCAAAAATAGTGGTCTTTGAAGGTTAAAGGGTCACAGTACCTTTCAAACATTTTTTTTTAATTTAAGTAAATTTTATATTTCTTTGAAACCATAACAAGCTTACTTATTTCGTAATCAGTAATTTATTTTCAAAATTTAAAAATATTGCCTAATTTTTTTTAAATTAAAAAATTGAGGGAAATTTTATTTTTTTAAAACCTTTAAAGCTTTTTAATTTTTGCTCTAATTAAAAAAAAAAGTTTTTTGCCAAACGATGACTAAAATCATCTCTAAAAATCTGTGCATTTATTTGGTTATGAGTTTATTAGAAACATTTCTGTGATTAATTATGTAAAAAATCAAAGTTTTTTTTTTTTTTTTTAATTTGGTTTTTAAAGGTTTAACATGCTCTAAACATTTGAGTAATTTATGAAATGCTTATCCAATACACAGTCTTGTCAAATATGTTATCCCAATTGCAAAAAGTATTATTTTAAAGCTGTATATTTAATAGAAAAAAAATCCTTAGGGATTCTAATGACATGAAAACACAAAAAAATCATCATCGAGAAAATGCAATTTAAAGTTTTTCTTTTGCATAAGAACACATAGCGAATGTGGCCTAAAACCACTCATAACTTTTTAAATATTTGAACTAAAGCAATGAAACTTTTCCCCTATGCTCAGAATAGTTTTGTTTTGAAGTAAACAATAAATTTTTTTTTCATCGTTTCATCATTTTTGAGGTTCTGTAACCCCTTAAACCGGAATATCCTGTATATGTGTACATTATTTTTCTATTTATTTTCATTTTATTTATTTATTTATTTATTATTTATTATTAATTTATTTATTGCTGATTTTACAAAATAACGTTAAATATTTTTAATTTATCAAAAATGTTACACACTACAAAAAATTTCAAACTTTAGCAAAAAATCATAAACTCGTTTTTTTTTAAATTGATTATTCTGTGAAAACTTTCTATCCTGAATTAAAATTTGTATAATGAAATAATGTTTTATCATTGAAAATAACTGATGGCGCCAAAAAGTGACGCCTTGAAAAGGAAAATAAGAGTATATAAGTAAAAAATCTATGTCAAATAATTTTTTCAAAGAATGAAGCAGCAAAATATTTTTACGTCTTTTAATCCTAAAGTAATTACAGTAATACGATTTAAAAGGAACGCCACGGCAAAACTTGAAAGAAAAGAAAAATAGAAATTCATATACGTGAAATTTGATTTTCTTTCATTCTTGCTCCCTTCCTAAAGCAAAATGTTGAATGAATTTAAATTTAATAAAATTATTTTATCGTTTTTTATTTATTTAAAACTTTATTTAGAAGTTTGGAAGTAAAATATTTGCCGTTATTTTCAAATAATAATAATAAAAAAAAAGAGTAATAATATGCTTACATTTTAATATTTCGCGAACAGAACTCAGCTTGCGCTCTTCCTCTATTTCACATAACAAAGAATACGTTTCCAATGTGTTTGTTTTTAAAGGAAATATCTTTATAAAGACACGCTTTATTTAATAAATATTCACCGTAAAAGGAAAACTACAAATTCCAAAATTATACTGAATTTCAGTTAAGAGTATTGCTGAAATAGAAATAAAAATACTAATATATCTTTTGCGAATATTTTTGTGCATACTATTTGAATAAAAGCAATTGACTCCCAAAATTCGTATAGTATTTAAAAACGCTTTAATCTTTTACAAAACTTTTTTCTTTTTTTTTTTACTGTAAACAAAGAAATGGCACTTCTTATACAGAATTTTTCTTGTTTAAAACACGTCGTGCGTTTTGATTATTAGCCGTAAACTTATTGGATAAAGTGTAATATCTTCGTGATAAAGTAGTTGCTTGGTGTGGAAAAGTAGCCTTTTTCATTCTTGTAAGTATGACTGCTCGGACTTGTGACCGGAGGGTCTCGGGTTCGATCTTCGCTGGTCGAAGATCCAGTCTTCATTAATGGTGACGGCGACGTTAAATATGCTCGTGGTCACAAAGTCCTCCAAGTGAAGCGATACCTTTGGGGGTGCAGGACCAGGGATTGCTCGGTTGCTGCTCTTGTTCAAGAAATCAGAGCTGTCTTTAGGGTCCCATCCAACTGGTTAAGCCATAAATAGTGATAGGTACGGGGGGCACTGGAGTGAAAAGTAAAAAGTATGGCAACTTGAGTTAATGTGGCTTTAGTATTTTGAAATTTAAAATAATCATGTTGTTTGCACAACGCTAACTGTGATGAATTTGCCACATACGGTGTGAATTTCCCCACTTATCAAATGTTAGTTTGTATCATTTCTGAAATTTGACAACTTGTTTTCTAGTTCAGATTGAAGAAGAACTAAGCTGAATGAGAGAAAAGTTTATTCCTTACATTTGATTTCAAGCTTGAAAAATGATAGAAACTGGCGTTCGAAAAGTGTGGTAAATTCACTTTTGTATATGGCAAAGTCACCCCACCACCCACTATTTTCTTAAACCTAATTATTATCTTATACCCCAGCTCCCTTGTCACCCTCCTCCCCTAACAACTGAAAAACTGAACTTGCAAAAGAAAAAAAAAAAAAAAAACCTTACACTATACCTACCTATTTTTTTATTTTCTGACCAAAAAAAAAAAATGCTTTTTTGCACAGATAAAAGGAACAACATTAAGACCGTACAATTCTAACAATTTTTTTTCCTTAAATAAAACTTAGAAATATTCCTAAAACATTTTGATGTGATTTTGTTTACACTTGATTACAACGTTCTGGTTCATCTTTCTGCTATGATTTGATTAAGGGCATTCGAAGATTCGTGATTTGTAGAGGCCTCAAAGTTCTTGATGAATCAACTAAAACATGCCGTGTAGGAATTCATATAGATATATCTTTTAAAGTTTATTCTGTCACCTTTAAATTGGGTAATGTTTTGCTACGATCTTATAACTTTTATGAAACAGCTATTTACGATGTTTTACATTTTATCGCTGAGTCCATTGGCACACGTTGAAGCAACGACGCGTAGAAATTTGATTCTAGAATGCTATCAAACTTAATTTGTAAAGTTTGATTTAGTGTATTGTTACAAACTTAGGATCCTGATGGAGCAGTTCTTGAAAATATTTTCTTATCACACAACCAGTTGGCGTTAATCATAAATGAAACACATAGTGATGTACTTTTCTTTTTTCTAATAAAAGGTTTTGATTAACGGTCTTAGGTTGGAGCCTGTTCCTTGTTCCTCGCTTGTGGGACGCTAATTGGTTACTTTCATCGCCGTACGACAGATTCATCTCATGACAAAACGTTCGCCGGAACCCGATTTTTCATAGAATCTCGTATAAAGCTAGAATATGAGAAAGAGCAGCAAGTAAGTCATTTTGATGTAATTTCAAGAATTCTTTTTAGAACAGATGAGTCGTTTATTTGGAAAGTATGGCAAGTCTATTTCTTTAGAAAATAAAACATAACGGCAATTATTGATAAATCTTAGTACGATCATTTTATTTGTAACAATTAAGAGCCAGAAAAAAAAAAACAATTTAGAATCCTAATATTTAGGAAATAGAAATTTCAGCTCTTCATTTACTGTACTAATGTTTGAAATGCTTTACCTTTAATATCTCGCGGCAACTAAAAAAGGCCTTGCCCTACTTTCAAAAAAAAAAAAAAAAAAGCTTGTATTTTTATTGATGTTTTCGAATTCAAATATTATTAGTTGGTTTTAACCCGGTAGCACTCGCATGCCAAACAAAAGGTCGCGCGGGGTACCTGTATGACTCCATCTAATTAGTTCTTTCAGTGCAATTTGTACATGTAAATTTTAACAAAACTTCATTGTAAATTTACAAAATAGATATTTTTACGCATGAAAACAATTTAAAAAATTTAAATTGATTACTGCAACACGTTTAAAAGAAATACTAAAAAAAAAAAATCTAAGAAAAGGAATGAAATAAAAAAGACACTTACCTTATACCAATGTTAAATACTACATGCTTTTATTACAGAAATACTTGGAGTGAACCTTGCAAAAATTACAAGTAAATTGTTCACATCTAACACAAGAGATTTAAGTTTTTTTGAATTTCGTCTCCAGTTGCAGATTTCGTTCCAGAAAATAAATACGGGTTTTCAACAATGAAAAACACCAACTACCGGCGGGTGCTCTTGAAAGAAATCATTTAGAAACTAAGCTACAAAAGTTCGGGTACAAATTTTTGCCTTTCTCACTCAAAAACATACGGTTTTAAGTGATTTGGGTTACTCAGGCCCCCGCGCGAGTTTTCCCGGGTTAATTACATGATTTGAGAATAATTCGGTGCGGAATCACTGCCGTGTGTAGTTACGGGCTTCGTGCAAATGGAACCGCTTCACGTAAGAAAGTGGAAATGTCTGTGAAGATAAATTGAGAAGATTGGAATTGAAGTACATCTACAGGATGTCTACTAATATCGAGATGCAAAAAAAAGAAAAAAAAATCAGAATTTACAGTATCTCATTTTTAACATTTTCAACGTTGTATCACAATTTTGGGTTTCACTCTTCCACAACCAAAATTGAGAACAAAATAATACTTGCCATTTAACGAATAAATACCTTTGTAATTAAAAATTAAATGGATGAACTAGAAATGTTTTAGTGCACAAAAATTACAAACTACTGCAGACACGTGTTTCGGGGTTACAAGGACCCCCTTTCTCAATGCAAAGAAGTGCTAACTTCATAAAAAGTCGTCCTCGGATGACTTTTCATCCAAAAGCTCACACACTGCTTTGGATTGAAAAATAGGATCCTTGTAGCCCCGAACCACGTGTCTGCAGTAATTTGCAACTATTGTGCATTAAAACGTTGGTAATTCATTCATTTAACATGTCATTTCGTGTGTACAATATATTTGCTTTAGAAATTGATACTTTTCTATCGTATACTTTTAGTTCAACCATCATATTAATACTACATAATAAATTTTATTTGTTTCTTCTACCAACGTTTCAAGAGAAAATGGTGGAAGCTTTAGTTAACAGTTTAATTAATGTACTTAAAATCCTCCTTGTGCCTCTTAAAGCTTTACAGTTCGCCTAATCTTTTCTTTTATTTATCGATACGACATCAGGGAAAAAATTACAAACAACAATACAGACGTCAAGTGTAGTAACACTGAATGTTTCCGAACATCGATTCAATTAGTTCTTAAAATGGGTGTTTTTTTGCCAACCTAAAATACGAAATCTATGAAATACGGCTTAGAAATTCAACTCAAATCATGATTCCACAAAAAATTGATACCTTCTATTTTTTTTATAATTTACTTCTATTTTACGTAATTAACTATATTATATTAAACTTCGTCTGTAAGAAATATTGCCATTTGAAAGAAGAAAAATGTTGATCACATTCTGGTTTATTATTAAATACACACTACAGTTTATTTTGCAACTCAGTTCACATCAATGGTACTTTTCCAATTCAAGTGTTTTGTATTTTTTTCACTATTTCAATAAAAATTTCAATATAGGTTCAGTATTTTCATTATACATATATAAAATTAAGACGTCATTTCCAGTACTAGTTTCCAGCATGCAGATTTAAGCCTTTTACTATCAATTTATTTCTAACTACCAATAATCGGTTGCTAAAATATCATTTTTAAACCTTTCTTTCTTGTACTATATCGTATCACCGTGATTATGTCAAAAGATCCTGTGACATTTCTATTGCATTTTTACGTTACCATTTTGTAAGAAAAAAATAAACATTCTGCACGGAAGGAATGCTTATGAAATTTCAACACTTTTTTGTTTTTCGTACTGATAAAAGTTGCAATCTGATTCAAAAATGCAACAATATGAGTTAAACTGATATTTAATTTAAATTAACTATTTCGTTATTTTCGTATAGGAACAGTTGCTTCTAAGTGTAATTCCTGCTTACATTGCGGCAGAAGTGAAACGCAGCATAATGCTCAAAATGGCAGACGCCTGCCAGAGTTCCAGCAACCAGTCCAAGCAACGGTTTCATGAACTGTATGTCCAAAGGCACAACAATGTCAGGTAAGGTTTTTTTTGTTTTTTTTTTTTTGTCGAACTTCTTTTCCATCTATTCTTAAGTATTTTCGTCCACAGTCAAGTACTGCCCGTACTTGGGAAAGTCAAACTTTTACTTTTGGTAGATATTAATCATAAGTTTTTAATTTGAACAAATTTTTCTATTTTTAAGAAGAGCCTTAGTAAGTTACCTCAGAACAAGTTATAGATGTGCAGATATCACTCAAAAATAAAACAAAAAAATATTCACTGTTCAATGTTGAGAATTCTCTTCCCTAACTTAGTACTGTTAACATTTTGATTATTCCTTTTTGTGTGCAGCAATAGATTTAATAACTTAGGAGACCAACTATCATTTTAAAGAAATTTATTTAACAATTTAATAAAGAAAAATAGCATTAGTTATAAATAATACTAGAGTATTGTGAACTTTTGCAGACTTCAAAAAGAATACTTGTCCTGAAAATATTGATTTTCCCCAGCCCTTTTAACTATTTTGAAAGTAATGTTTCCGCGTTCCCCTCTACATTTGGAAACATTAAAGAATTTAATCCCAAATAATTCTTCATGCAACTGATTTTTAGTTCTCTATGCTCCTGATCTTCTAACTTTTCAAGTTTATTTTTATTATTTCATTGTACGCGAAATTCGCAACAAATAAATTGGTCTCATCTATACTTTGAGACTCATTTTCATTAGTAGAGCTGACATTTGTAATAGTTGGGATAACCGTATTTTGTTCATCGATAGACTCCGATATTTTTTACGAATGTCAAGTTTTTTGTGCTGAATCGGTATGACACATTTATTTCATGAGAATAGTTATCATTGTAAAAAAAAAAAAATACTGTATTTTTTTCTCGATACATTTTTAATTTATTTACTCAATGTTTCTGGTAGGCACGTTTTATGGATTTGTGCCCAGATGACTCCAAGTTTCGAACGTATTTGAAATTTCTCAAATGTATGAATAAATAAGTTATGGTGAGTTAGTTAAGTAGAAGAACTTCCAGTCTATTAGTTGGTTAACCCGCCAGCATTCCACTGCAAAATGCGTAACTCCGAGAAATCAACACTTACTGTTCCAGGGAGAAGAAATCACATAATAAAAGTTATAGATCTCTTTTTCGTATGATGCGCTGCCCAGGGACACACCACGTGGAATCTGAATTGAGACATTGACTGTTCTTTTTTCCTGTTCTTCGTTTTTAGTTATTTTTGTCTTCGTTATCAATTTAAGAAGTTCTCTGCCATTTGAAGTAAAGAAAATAAATTAATAAAAAGTTAAGTAGAAATGAATGCATAAATGAGGCGAAAGTACAAAGCCGAGAAGTATAACAGGAATTCACATCAATGCTGCTCATTTATCATAGGTAACCAAAGTTATTTCCATACTTAAAAATCTAATATTTAGTCGAAACTTTGGTTGACTAGATACGATTTTCATTCATTTTTTCTGATATATTGCTTTTACAATCTCTTCCACAGTATTCTCTATGCTGACATTGTGAATTTCACACCCCTGTCTGAGCAACTTTCTGCATCGGACCTTGTAAAAACTCTCAATGAATTATTTGGAAGATTTGATCAAATAGCACAAGTAAGCACGCAATATAAAATTATTATTTCTCAATTTATCTTCACAGGCATTATTAAAAAAAAAGATGTAAAGACACACGATAGAATTTAAATTTTTGTATTACAGAGAAACATTTTAATTATTCGGCAATCACTTTTAAATGGCATAGATTTTGTTTATCATCCATTTATTCACTTAAAATTATGTACATGTGTGTCACTCCACATCATCTTCTTCGTTCTTAATAAGAGAAATTATCGTTTCTTTCACATACTCCAGTATTATTGCCGTACAACGCAATCTGACTGACAACCACAGTGGCTCGATCGGTAGAGCGCTAAGCTTAGAACATATCGGAGTCTGAATAGCAATCAATCCAAGACGTTTCAGGCATATTTACAACAAAATTGTATATTTCAATGAAGAAAATAAATTACACTGAAGAGCCAAAACATTATGACCACCCCTAACTTTTTCAAAGAACTCGTCTAGCGGACGTGGAGACCACATGATTAGGCGGGATTGGTTATAACTGGGGGCTGGAGAAGGTAAGGCTTCATTCAAGCACTTTCTTTTACAAGTTATGGGAAAGGGTAACGATCTTAACGAATTTGATAGAAGGCAGATTGTGATGGCACGAAGACTCAAAACGAGTATCTCAGAAACTGCAGGACTGATAGGTTGGTCACGATCTGTCGTTGTTAGTACTTATGCAAAGTGAAAAAAAGACGGTGAAACCAACAGTAGACGTAAAGGTGTTGGACGGTCACGCGTCGTCAAAGATAAAGGACCTCAGACACTAGACCGCTTGGTAAAGAAAAATCGGAGGCAGACAGTTGATCAACTAACAGCTCAATACAATGCAGATGCGAGTGGAAGTGTTTCCAAACACACAGTTCAGCGGACACTGTTGGATATGGGACTGCGCAGCAGGCGTCCCACTCGTGAGCCTCTATTGACCAAATCATCGCCAACTACGCCTGCAGTGGGCCCGAGAACACCGCGACTGGTCCTTGAATGACTGGAATAGAGTTGTCTAGTCCGACGAATCGCGAATGCTTGTTCATCACGTGGATGGTCGTGTCAGGGTTTGCCGTCTTACAGGTGAGCAGTTGCTCCCGTCTTGTACCGTTGGTCATAAACAGGCTGGTGGTGGCGGTATTATGATTTGGGGGACTTTTTCTGGCAGGCTCTGGGATCCTTAGTTGTGGTAGAACATACCATGAAGGCTGGGGATTATCTGAACATCGTGGCAGATCAGGTACACCCGTACTTGGTGTCGGTCTTCCCTATTGGAAATGGCATCTTCCAGCAGGACAATGCTCTATGTCACAAGGCTAAAATGTGCTGGAGTGGTTCCAGCAGCATGATGAAGAATTTCAATTAATGCCTTTGCTACCAAATTCACCGAATTTTAATCCTATAGAGCACATTTGGGATTTCATGGAAAGGCAGCTCAGAGCTGAAACACCATTATGTCAAGATATCTCAAATTTGCGTGACCGCTGCATTAGCATTTGGTACAATCTATCTCCAGACGTCTATCAAGGGCTTGTGGCATCCATGCCAAAGCGAGTCGCAGCTGTTTTGCAGGCACAACGCGTTATTGACTGAGTGGTCATAATGTTTTGGCTCATCAGTGTATATACAACCAGAACACTAAACCATACTCGAAATGCGTTGTTTAAACACACGTGTTTCAAGGGGAGACACTGTTAATAATTAACAACTGTATTCAACGCTGTACACAACCAAGAGCAATGAGAAAGAAAGAGAGAAGAGCGCATGTGCGACTTTTCGTCACACAAAATACAACTTCTTCACTTCCGTCACACAAAAGTTTGCCGATCAGAATTTCAAAGACCTCGCATAAAAAGTTTCACTTCAAAAATTTATTTACTATTTAATAAATGAATTATACAGGGGGATCGGAAGATGTGGCCATATTTGGTACGAGTTGAGGGGCATAATGACGAGCAAGATTCCTATATGAACACATGGATGCAAACGCAATGCTGACGCTGTACATGCATACAAAGCCAGTGACTGAAAGGAATGAAACAAGTCACACAAAGGACGGTAAATTACTACACAAAGACGTTTTTGTACAACGTTTTTGTTAGACAAGTTTAAATCAGTTGTTGAAAGTGGTGGCCTGCAGCTGTAAATACATGCACCGCAATAACGCATCTACCACATCACATTGAACAGCCATTTTGTCAAGCTTTCACTGATCGCTGCATTGTCGTTACGAAGCACGTATTAGAACTAACAGCGGCAACCTATACAAACGCTTTAAAACTTTCTTAAAAGCTAAAAATTTTGTAAACTTTTCTTTTAGTAAAACAGCTGTTACCTGTCTCATATATTTCAGTGTCTGGTTTTGTATCCATGCATACCTGGATCTATACATATTGCACTCCCCGTTTTACCCTGCAACAAAATCCCTCCCCAGAGGCCAGCTCATCAGTGTATATTTGCAACGTTATAAGTCGTAATGATAGTTTTTTGAATATTTTTCTCTATTTCTTGGGCCACGTTAGCTTTGAGCTTAGTGAACATATCGCACCCTGGCAAGGAAAATGACCACAACTCAAGAAAACAGCATGGAGAAAGTCAAGGCTTTACGCATTAGTAGCTTTAAGCGCGATTTAGTCTCAAATTGCTTACTGGTTAGTTTTTGTTGTTTAGGTTAATACACACTTAAAGTTCGAAAATTTTACTTCACCGGTGTAAAATTTTAATGATGCGTCAGTATTGATTATATCTTTTTTACGCCTTCACGCACCAGTTACGTAAACTAACTTTGCGAGTTTTGTGGCAAGAAAGAAGATTAAATTTAGATTTTAAATCATTAGCTACTACGTGTCGCTTTCTTTGGCTGGGTGCGATATACTTCTCTATAATTTTTGCTTGTTGTCATTCCCTCTAGACCTCTTCGAAAATTGGCTACACATTTACTGATTAATCTATTGTCTTCTGAAATTTTTAAGGTAATTAAATCAACCTATACATATTCCTTTTTTTGCTTTCTCTGGAGTGCTCAAAATACTTCAGTGTGGAGCAATTTGATCTAGAAAATAACACGTGAAACAATAAATATAATGTAATACCAATCGGCTGCTTTGAAAAGGCATTGTTCCATTGAAAAACTAATCGATTTCTTTTTAGCAAAACATTAAAAATAAAAATTGTGGGACCCCTTGTCTAGTGGTCAGAGAAGTCTGACTGCGATGGGGAGGCCCCGGGTTTGAATTCCGGCTAGGGCATGGATGTAATTTATCCCTCCTGTCCTTGTCCCTTCTTTGTGTGAATGTGTTGTTATGCTGTGATTGGTTGCCTGCCCTATAAACGGTTCCTTAAGGCATGGCTGCAGAGGTTTCTTGAAACCCGAAAACACGTGTTTGTAAATTTTACTTCTCTTTGTGCTTCCAACAATTTTTTTAAAATATAAATCCATTGGTTATAAAGTCGATGGGTAAAATGGAAATGGAGATTTGAGTGAAAATATTTTCGTGATCAAAATACTCCCTTCTCTTTGTAAATTGAAGTAAAAAGAAAGATTTTTATCTCCCCTTCTAATAAAAGCGTAAATTCTCCTTACAAAAGCGGTCTAACAAGTTTGAAATTTTTCCCACGAGAAAGAAAACGATAAATTAAGATTCCAAACTTTAGCGTCTAATTTGTAAGCATTTTGTTTTGAGTTCGTGACATGAAAGCAACCAGCAATAATATGTCTGGATATTCCACGTTCCTTTCAAATTATGCGGTTTTGAAAGCAAGCCTGATTGCAAATATGAAATATTTGAGTAAACTTCCCGCACACGCTTTGCAGGAATTCTTGATAAACATAAGGTAACGCGAGTAATAAATTTTAAACTAACGTTTCATCTCCAACTAATTATTTCTGCTGAACTTTCTAATGCTAAGAGACATAAGGCATTACAATGAGGAACTTTTAGGTAACTTTTTATTGAATGAAATTCTGGTTAATTCAAAAGAGGATCTGATTTTTATTTCCTTTTACCAAAAAAAGAAGTATTGTATTCGCGAAAAAATTTTCACTCAAAAATCGAACTTAATTTCCATTTAGATCACCCCGAATTAATGTTGAGTTTTTTTTTTCTTTTCGACTCGACCCCACGTGGATAAGTGTCTAAGAACGTATAGACACGCGAAATATCCGTAATGATGATTCCCGACTTAATTACAACGAATTTTCTCGTGACGTCTGTATGTAAATATGTATGTATGTATGCATGTGCGTATGTGCGTATGTATGTCACATAACTCAAGAACGGTATGTCCTAGTAAGTTGAAATTTGGTACATAGACTCCCAGTGGAGAGAGTTGTGCACCTTCCCTTTTCATTGCATTCGGGTGTTTCTAAGGGTGTCTTTTGCCCTTTTTTGGTGGGAAACCATTGTTAGTTTCGATGTAAACTCAAGTGGCGTTACAATTTGGCAGACAGTAGGCGATATAACGCCAGTCTTTTAGTCGCCAAGTTTTGTCGCCAACTTGGCGACAAATTTGGCATTTTTTTTTAAAATCTGGTTTTAATTTGGCCACTGTTGGTGATATTTAGAGAGTAAATTATTAAATCAAATTAAAATTACCAATAATGGGAAAATGACATTAAATTGGAGTAAAAGGAAGTCATGTGAGGCACACATCAGCTCGTTTTTCTTTTTTAATTTTGTAAATTACCTGATGAGTTCTGTAAAAGCTCTTTGAAATGTTTGTTTAAAATAAATAAATAATGGCATGAGCTATAATTTGGAAACAATAACATCACGCCCATAGTGATCATAGCTCAATATCAGTTTGCAAGGAATTTTTTTAAAAACTAACTATAATACCCTACTGCATGGTTTCCCAAACTTTTCCAAGTCATGGCACCTTTTAAATAAACGAGAGCTCTCATAGGTTATCCTAGACATTTATTTAATTGTTTGACATATATAACACAGGTTGTTATCAAAATAATAAAAAGAACTTGCGAATTTTGAATGTGACTCGTAAGCATTAAAATATAATAAGAGCAACCAGTTTTGTTTTTCATAAATCGAAATGGTATATATTCTGGAAGTATGTGGTAGTCTAAGTAAAGTTCTGTAAGTCTTAGATTTTTTCAAAAGTGTGAAATATCGGACCTTTCAGATTTTCAAAGAGTTGGTCAAGTTGAAAGAACCCGTCTAGAAGGAGATAGTGTGAGCGAAATGTACATACTTTTAAGCATTTCTAGTGGACTTGTGTCTTAAATTATGACGTTACACACAGCGCGGCAAGACAAGCTCGATAGAGAAACTGTGGACCTAAGGAGTACTTGAGTAACATGCAGGATATGTTGGATTTGTGTATGCATGTAGTATATCGTTATTAGCCTTGAAAATACCGTTCATCCCACCCACTACAAGGGAAAAAAAACTCACCGAATGCAAAGCGTCATCTACACCCTTGTGAAAATTAATGGAACTAACCATTTTTTTTACAAAATCACCTTTATTTACATCATTTAATTATAAAATCAAAATCGAGTAGCCCCCCACCCTTTTTGTCCAGCACCATTTTCACTCTATTGGGCATAGAGTCAACTAGAGTTTTACACTTTTCTTTGAATTCTTGATCATCACTTTTCTTTGAATTCTTGAACCATGTTTTTAGCAAAGCACAAATCATTTTTTCTTGTTGTGTGGCGATCAGATTTTCACTCAATGTCACAATGTCCTGCCTCTTCCAATCGAGAAGTATCCATGGCTAACAAAAAGATAAAAGTGACCGAATTGAGAAAAAGCAGCAAAAATATGTAAAGATTGATAACATTTAAACAAAACACAAAATTTCTAACAAAAAAGACTGTGGCTATAGCGCCTTATCAACTGGTAGGCTAAACAGCTGTTATAAACAAAGATTGAACAACCTAAAAAATTCGAAAATAAAATTTCTCATCTTGATTCCATTAATTCGCACAAGGGTGTACGAATTGCTAGGATGAATAATGCATCAAAAATATCTTAATGCAAGATTGCAAAAGTCACTAAAGGTTTGTGTAAAGCTTATCAAAACCTCTCTTGGCTACACAGATTTTGAAAATAAATATATTTATTTATATATTTACTTTTAATCTGAATTGTTTGTAAAAAATCCTTTTTAGTTGTTTGAAAGCAAAAAAATGCCTCAGGTGTCGTATGCGTATCATTTAAGATATGTTACAAAATCAGAAAACTGCATTCGGTACTGTTATGTCTATTTTTTACATCATCTTTGAAATCATAATAAATGTTATGTAAATCTTCTGTCGTTCTTCATTTTTCTTTTTTATGTGAAGCGCGTAATCCGTTGAATAAAATAGTGACCATTTGGAATAGTGTTGCATAACACGACTCTATTTTTATTGGAAATTGTAAATATTTTCCCCATAAAATATGTATCGCATTTACTGCCCCTTTGGTTGCGCCGAATTTTCCTCCTCCTATGTCTCTTACATTTTTTCATGAATAAAACATTTTATTTTGGTGCGAAACAACCATAAAGCGTTGTGCTGATTTCATCGCTTTCAAATCTGCTCGAGAGATAACAAAAGAAGCATTATTTAAATTTCAGGAACCATTATTGCGTCTGCTTTTGAAATGCTTAAAAAGAATGATCTTTTATTAATGCTTCCCCTAAAAAAAAAAAAAAAATGCGGCTTCCATGCGAATACTCACCTTTTTTACCATTCTGGAATTAAGTGAAATATTGTTACTATATTGCTTTTTCCACTGGTGTTGCCATTTTCACTGGTTTCGAAATCTATATATTTTCAATGTTGGATAAAACTGCTAAACTGAAGAGATTTAAAAGATTTTCAATGTAAAAATGCATGAAAACAATGATTGAAATTGTAATCTTGGGGGGGGGGGGGGGAGAGTCATATCATAGCACTATTTGCGGGTTTATCGGTTGGATGGAACCCTGAAGACAGCTTTCTTATTTTGATCCAGATCAGATACCGAGAAATCCTTGCTCCAGTACCTCTAAAGATATTCATTCACTTGGAGGACTTCTGATCATGACTTATTTAACGTGCCCCAGTCACCATTAACGAACACAGGGAATCTTTGACCGGCGGGCACTGAACCCGAGAACCTTCGGTTCTGAGTCCGACGCCTGACCCTGACCAATCAGGTCACCACGGCTCCTGAGGGGAGAGACACAAATTAGAACACTGATTTAAAATCCTTTTATTTGAAAAGTATTGTGCTCGTGTTTTTGCTTTAGTTTTTTTCCCCCTAGAATTCCGCTTTTTTGAAAAAGATCAGTAGAAATAATTTTGACACTTAAAAGAATCACGATTTTCGTCTTTCAAAAATTGATCCGTTCTTCTAAAATGTTGGAATAGATTCATTTTTCCTCCATTTGTGTTCGCTTGCAGAGACACACACACACACGCGGTGGTTGGAAGTAGCGACGCTACTGTAGTAGCTACATGTAATGTAGCGTACTACTTTTTAAAAAAAGTATGGTAGTGAATAGTTCGATGCAAAAAAATAGTACTTTGTAGTGATTTCTGGAAACTACTTTTTAATATATATATATATATATATATATAAAGAAACAATTAGGGTCAAACGAATTTGACTTGTGCAAATCTTACGCGAGTACATGAGCGGATGCAATGAGAAATAAGACTCATAAAAATGCGAAATGACCTCAGGCCTATCATTTCGACGCCATACGTTCTATCTATTTCACGCCATTAGTTCGTTTGCATTCGCAATTTTCATGTTTAGCCTAAATTTGTATTGAATAGACAATAGAACTTGACTTATATAAAGAGAAAAGTATATACGAATTAGAGATAACCGCCGATTTAGTAACTCCTTTGTTTTTTTCTGGCTGCTGAGAATGTCCCGTGGATGAACGTTTTAAATTTCAAAGAGATTATTGTTCCAATACTCTAAGAGCATTTATTTTCGCGAAAATGAAGATATCGGTGATTTTGCGAGTTGAAAATTTCGTGACTTTTATATGAACAGACCGAAAATTGAAAAACAAAAATATTTCGCGAAGCTTAAATTTTCGTAATCACGACGGGCACGCGAAAATCGGAAAAAATAAAGTGTCTCGAAAAGAAGTGCTTTTACAGTATTCACCAAATAAAGAAGCTACTGGAAATGTTATAGAACAAGATGATATTGAATTGCTCAGGCTGGCTTTCAATGAATACGATCATTACAGTGTTAAATAAGATTATGATAACGGACATTTTCGAGAAAAAAAAAAGAAAGAAAGATACGATAATTCTTAATAATATTCCATGTTCAGATGAGCTAATTTATCCATCTAAACCTTTTTTCGTTCAATCCTCTTACGGTGTATTAGGGTGTCCTCCAAAAATTAAATGTTGATTTTTCAAGTCGCACACCTTTTTATATTTTTCCTTTTAAATCAAAACAATTTTAAAAAGGCAACTAGTGCCAAATTAAAAAAAAAAACTTTTTCAGAAACTCGAAATTTCTGTTAATAAAACGTTGCCCCTATACCCCGCATACACCACAAAAACATTTATTCAAATTAAAAAACATTAAGGGATCCCACACTTGGCCTAAAATTTATGACTTTCTTCAAAAAAAACTGATTTTTTGGGTACATATTTTTGAAAATGTATGGTAAATTTTACGAAATTATCAAGCTGACAAATATCAACACTAAAGTCGGTAATTAGCGTTAAATGTAAATTTTTGCTCTCCTATAATATTGAAGTTTCCCACATAGTACTCAAAGATATGGATTTTTTCAAGTTTAAGTTAAATTTTCCATTTTAAATAAATTATTTTTTTATTATTAATTTGAATTATTTTATTATTATTATTTTTAATATTCATCTGAAAATGTGTTCGCTAACAATTTTTGAACTTGATATTTTATTTAAATTTGTATAAGTTTTTAAAAGATATAGAAAAAAAATCATTTTGAAGAAAATTATAATTTTTAGGCCAAGTTTGGGGTATCTAAATGTTTTTTTTAATTTGAATAAATATTTTTGTGGTTCATGTGAGGAGTGGGAAACACAGTGAGACAACGTTTTATCAACAGAAATTTCAAAATTAAAAAAAAAAATTTTTTCGATTTGGCCTAGCATAGAAGTGCTGGTTTATACTTCCAGACGCAAGTAAGCGCGGGTTGCCGTTGTTCAAATTATGTGAAACATTTTTTCAAACATTTTATACTTAACAGGAAAAATATAAGAGGGCTACTTGACTATGGGACTTTAAAAATCGACTCTCATTTTTTGTGAGACATCCTAAACCCACTTAGTTGTTTTTTGTTTATTTACTTATTTTTTTTTAAAGTAGCGAAGTAGCGACTACATTTCAAAAGTAGTTTGTAGTTGCTTCATTTTAAAAAAAAGTAGTAGTAGTTAACTACATTTGTAAGGAAGTAGTTGTAGTTCGCTATAAAAAATGTAGTTTTTCCAACCACTGCACACACGTATATGTGTGTGCAAACGTACACATTTTCATCATAGTAGGTTGTGATTGAATAATTGTTATACACGTTTACCTTTAAGTCTTAAGAGCCATAAACATCGGTTAAACACCATTCATGTCGTCACATAGCTCAACTCTGCGCCACATTCTCGCAGATATTTTGTGGAGTTGCGGGGATCCGGAGAGATTTTGTCGCAAACATCAACGATAACATGACACATATTGTTGTACCGATGCTCATGACTGTTACCACTTTATGGTAACTGTTCATAACAAACATTTACCCATAACTGACATAATGTTGAAAATAAAAGGGAACAACGCCAACTTCTGAACCACTCTGTGCATATATAACTTGTTATTTTTATACTTTACATGTATTTCCTCCTCCTTTCTTCATACATCGTTTCTCCTCAATTTCGCTTCTGCAATGCTATTCGTATTAGCGTTAATGACTAAAGCACAAACACAATTTTTTTTTTTTTAATTCAGCAAATCACATCGCACTCCAGCAAGGAAAGTCACACACACTCAAAAAACAGCTTTGAAGAAAAACAAGGTTTTATGGACTAGTAGTATTAAGCGATTTCGTCTTAAATATTACAATACGCGCAAAACAATTATAATATGATGTTAACTGGAAATAGTTTTGTTGTCTACATCAATAATCCATACTTAAGGTCAGAAATATATTCTTCTAAATTATGAAATTTTAATGGTGTGTCATTATTGATCATATCGTTTTTACGCAAGCACGCACCAGTTACGTAACTTTGTGAGTTTTGTGAAAAGAAAGGCCATTAAATTTAGATTTTCAATCAATAGCTAGTACGTTTTCCCCAAATTTTGAGTAGTCGGTTTCCCCGTTGATGTGCGATATGCTGCGCGTAAGAGATAAAAGTTTTTCTGAGCTTTTCTTAAAGAATAAGTGTATGAAGATGAAGTAAATATGACATGAATCATTTAACGAAAGAGTCGTACTAACATACAGAGAAAAACATAAAAGATTATTTCGAATTCAATTATCTTGAAAGCTCTTATAAAAAATGACAGCTTCTTTAGCACGTTATTATTATTTTTTTTTATGACGCTGACTTCAGTAGAAATAGTAACAAGCTTGATTAACACTATGTGGCGCATTATCTTTTTAGCTAACGTTCCAAACCTTTTTGTATGCATTCGATAAAAAAGAAAAAATCTGTAGAAAGAACTAAAAAATGAAAATTTCAGGTGACTGTTTAGATAATTCTTTTTCAGAAAAAAATTGACGTACATAAAAGACGCTTCATGCTTCTGTTATTAACGTATAAGACAATCTATTTTGATCTTCATAATTTAGCATTACAATAAAATGTTTTTTGAAAAAAACTTTCGATAATTTTGGCGTGTTGAATGCGAAATGGATTACACCCTTAAAGAAACACATTTTCTTCACCGTGATAATTGCAAAAAAGGTTTAAAAATTGAACGGTGAATCACAAGAGTAAAAAATTTAAAGAACTTCTTGAGGTCTTCTGTGTGTCATAAACAGAAGTAGAAGATGGAAATTGTAATAATTTTTATCAATTTAAGCAAGTTTAATTGATTTGAGGCACAAAATGTTTATACAGCATATCCGAAACTTTAAAAAAAGCTTAAAAAATTAATAAATAGCGAGTAAAATTTCAGAAGTTTTCGGTGAATTAAAAACAGTAGTAAAAAAAGATACGCTGAAATAAATTTTTTTAAGTGCTTTTAAGTTGTTGACTTGAACCAATGAAAAGATCCATTGCCGACAACTACATGCTAGCATACGCTCAGCAATTAAATTAATTTGTTAACACTACTGACAACTAACTATGGTTGCTGTTATTCTTTTTTGTTTTTGGCATCAATTAAAAAGGTTTTCCTGCCAGTTAGCTACCAACCTGTCTAAGGTAAAGCAAAAAAATTAAAGCACTTTAAAATCGGCAGTTATTGGACAAATCATTAACAATTGGGTCGTTTCCGAAATTGTAAAAGTTTTTTTTTCATGTTTAAAAACGTAGGATTTAACCAATTTTTAAAATATTTGACCAAGTTCAATATTTCTTAGGAATTATTTTATTCGGCGCGCAGATTCAATTTCATATTTTACGCTTCTGAACATGACAGCAACAGCGACGAAATACCATTCACTGATGCGATTAGCGCAGAGCGCAATACTTAATTCGCTTCTTTACTTGCACGTACTGGCAACGATATGATTAATAGCAAGCGTAGAGCGCAATGTTTAATTCGCTTCCTAATTATCATAAGCTGGAAATGCGGTAGACAGCAAGCGTAAGCATTCAGCGTGCCAAAGTTCGTCACTTGTGACGTCATAAAGACCACGTCTAATTTGAAAAATCACACCTTTGAAAAAAAAATGGATTAAAAATTAAACGTTTTAAAAATAAAAGATTTTCCTCGCTCCATGTTATTTTTTCCCCTACTCTATCAATTTCAGTGACTAAAAGTAGTACTTGTGACTGATGTTAACAGCATCATTCAAACACGTATTTTTGTTGTCGAAAGAAATGGTAAAAATGTATTTACATCCCGTCCATCCATGTTTAGCTTGGGAAAAAAACAAGTACCATTTTTAGTTTCTCGACCAAGTGAAATTACTTCTGTTATGTCACTCAAAAATTAAACGTCCCGTCAAACGTTCTTAAATAAAATACGAGTTTAATCCATTCTAGCGAAAAGATACTTTGAAAACTTTTGTGATGAAGAGTGGTTGTGGACAAGCCTTTGTTATTCTCCATTGCAGTGAAATATTTTTTTGTTCAGAAACTCCTTTCAGAGTTTTAGAAACTTTTAATTATTTACAGTTCAATATCGTATCATGAGACAAAAGCGTTCAACTAATCAGGAGTGGTGGAATGTCCTAAGCAAATTGTGTTCCTTGAGAAAGCTGTAAACTCGCGAGTGTTTTGTCGAAATTTGATGAGTAAGATGGAATCTTTTGGGAGAGTAAAAGACTCCCAACCGATAGACCTTTCTAATAGAAGACCTTTTATGATAGGACTTCACAAAAGGTCTTCTATTAGAACCTTTTCTAATACAAGGTTCTAATAGGAGACCTTAGACCGTTCTCTAAGGTCCTTTCTGATAGAAGAAAGGAAAAAGAATGCACTAAAAAAAAGAAAAATGGCTGCAACTATTCTAAAAACGCGATAGTGAATTTAATTATTTTTTTTTAACTAACTAGGGGGTTCTGCCCCCTGCTCGCTAGTTCTCACCAACTCCTGAAGATTGCTTCGCAATCTTATTTGATTCGCAAAGATTTACATCGTCAATTAAAAAGAAACAGATTAAAAACGCATTATGAGCTCCCTTTAGATCAAAAAGAACCCCTTCCCCGGGTTTCAAAATATCTTGCACCAACTTGCAGAGCCGTAAGAGCTAAGGGACTCCTGAGCATTGCAAAACTGGAGTTTTGTACGTTTGAAAAGTCGCTTTCATATTTGTGGTCTCTAGTAATATACACTCTGTCTCTAAAAAATATATGCACCTAGAAGCATTAGAGCCACAATCATGAAACTCGGCACAAATGCAGTGTGGTAGCTGATATGTAAATGATTAAAATTTCAGCCCCAGTGAAACAAGGCTAAGCGCGCAATGAGCATGTGAGTTGCACAGGTGGGAGAGTTTAAAAGCATGAGTTTTTTTTGCAGTAGGGCTATTCAATCGAATTTGTTGTCTTCGGTAGACTGTATTGTGACTTAAAGTGCTTCTAAAACGTAACCGGCGTCAGTACGAACAGCTGACGGAGTTTGACAGGGGCGTATAATAGGTCTCAAAGAAGCAGGTTGGTTAAACAGGAGTATCGGCCGCCACCTCGGTCGGTTGCTCGGTGTTGGCAACAGTGGATCACGGAAGGGAGAGCCAACCGTTGCGGAGGGTCAGAGTGTCCTAGGAACGCAAATGAACGCGAGAATTGCGCAAGCAGAACAGTGGCCGCGTCGGCACCGACAACGTCGCTAGCATCGATTCAACGCCACTTATCTCCTTCCAGGCATCAGGTGGTATCAAGGGAAACCATTAGGAGACGACTGGCCGAAGTTGGCTTTAGGAGCCGATGTCCATTAAGATGCTTGCCACTGAGCCCACATCACAGGCAGTGTCGGCTGGATTTTTCTCGATCTCGGGCAGCATGGAGTGTAACAGACTGGAGGCGTGTGATCTTCAGCGATGAATCCCGATTCAGTTTCAGTGCTGATGATCACCATGCACGTGTTTGGAGGCACACCTACCAGCGCTCCGATCCGTCATTTGTTGTCGAGCGGCATACAGCCATTTCACAAGGTGTGACAGTATGAAGAGCAATTTCTTGGGACACACGATCACCTCTAGTTGTTCTCCAAGGCACTTTGACAGCTCGCAGATACGTGGACAGCATTTTAACGCCGATTGTTCTGCCCATGCTATCAGGTCGCCCAGGCACCACTTATCAGCAGGACAATGCACGTCCACATGCTGCGCGACTCTCTCAACATTGTCTTCAGGGATATGACGTACTCCCATGGCCTGTCATGTCACCAGATCTTTCACCAATAGAGCATGTATGATACATGCTGGGAAGGCAACTGCAGCCATCCCGAGATACAGGGGAATTAACGACGTAGTTGCAAAGATTATGACATGATCTTCCGCAGGGGGTTATTAGTGACCTAATTGATTCCATGCCACGTCGTGTTTCGGCTTGTATAGCTGCCAGAGGTGGCTTTACTAATTACTGATTTGTAACCTTTTGCATGCTGTAACTGCTTAATAAAATTATCTTTTATTCTGAATTTTTAATCATCTTCTTATCTCCTTATACACTACATGCCTGCCAAGTTTCGTGAGTGTAGCTGAATTTCTTCTGGGTGCATATATTTTTTTGCAACAGAGTGTATTTCGCTCTTTAGCTCGGGGCTTGAATTGAATTAAGCCTAAGATTTTCCGTTAAAATCGAAACCCCTTAAAGTTTGTGAATTTGCAACACCAATTAACTATAGGGGGCGCTGCAGCCGCTGTCTAATGGCGGACGAAAAAGGTAAAACAAATTCACACCGCAACTTATAACTTGCTTTGATGTTTAACGAATGACAGTAATGTTTCATCGTGTTGATGGGAAGCTTTCTTTTCTATTCTTTTGAAATTACATTACACCACAAACTGTCTGAAGCCTGTAATTTATTCTAAAGAAAACACGTGAAATGGAATGTTTTGCCTTTTTCTTTAGTATTGTTAATCATTATTAGGTAGCGCGTTCGAGTTCTGGAGTTGCGAATAAGAAAGAATAACCATGCGAATCGAAAAGACGAAACTATGGCAACGCCAAATAAAACATCAAAAATTTTAATGGAGATGAGGTTATTCGATCTTGATTTTTAACGCCTTTTAACTTTTTTCCTTTGGAAAATGAAGATTAGTTTTTCAAACAAAGCTAAAGTTAGATCTGGAGAAGAAAAGGCCACTCTTTCCAGTGGTGTCAAAAAGAAAACTGTGGAACAATTCCTTCGCTTTTTTCTGATGGATTTAATGAAGAAAGTAGTGCTTAGATTTTAGCTAAGCCAAAAAACGTTTGAGCCAAAAACGCAAATTGCTCCCGCCGTATTCAAGTTAAAACATTTAAACAAATGGCGTAGAACGCGGAAAATTCTAACCTTTCCAACGATATTCGCAACTCCAGAGCTCGAATACGCTACCTTGCGGTGATTAATAATACTAAAGAAAAAGGTAAAACATTCCATTCCACGTGTTTTCTTTGGGGTTAATTGCAGACTTCAGACAGTTTGTGGTGTAATTTAATTTCAGAAGAATAGAAAAGAAAGCTTTCCATAAACACGGTGAAAAATTACTGCCATTCACTAAGCGTCAAAGCAAGTTATAAGTTACGGCATGCGTTTGTTTAACCTTTTTCATCCACCATTAGACAGTGGCTGCTGCGCCCCCTATAGTTTATTAGAGTTGCGAATAAAATATTAATATGTGCAAGTAAAGTTTCACCCTTTAATAGGCAATAATAGACAATTTACGCGAAATTTGAACTTAAAAAATAAATTACAAAAAAACTAATTCGAATTTTAATAAAATAACAGTTTAAAAAACTAAAAAAACACGCTTTAGTAGCAAAATGATCTAAAAGGTTAAAAATAATCTTTGGATGACAAGTATATAAAGTAATTGACCAAACACTTAAGTTTACTGCAAAAAAAAAAAAAAAAAAGCGTGGGGGCTGCCTATTTACATTTTTGCATAAATAACAAGTGGAAGAAATTTAAGACAACTCATAAGAAGCCCCCTACGCTTTTTTTCCATTACAGTAAAATTAAGTGTTTGGTCAATTACTTTATATACAGTGGTTCCCAAAAATGTTCGTACACCTTGAAATTTTTAAGTAAAATCAAAATAACGCAAAACTGAATTCGAATATGAAGTCCAATTTTTTTTCACACCATTCCTATGCCATTCTGAATAAAACCCAGTAGTTTTTTTCAAAATATTGCCAGATTTTATTTTTGAAATTTGTCAAAAAACGAAGAGACAGAGAAAAGATACGCCACAAAAGTCATCGTACACTGAAATATTTTCGAATAACTCATAATTAAAATTATCATATGTGGTTTTTTTATTATTTTTGCATTGTAATGATACTATAAAGTCATTTGCCTTTAATTTTTTGTGTATTTTCCCCCTAATATTCTGCTTATTATTTTAAAATGGCAGGTATGCGTAGAAAACAACAAACACGATTCGAAATTTGATGTTTTTACCTCACAGTAGCCGTAAATTGGTTTGAAATGTCTCTAAATTGGTTACTTAATACCATTCTATAATGAAGTGCTTGATAAAATGCTTTAAAAACAAGTATCGGATCGAAAACAAGGTAAGAAAAGGTCAACTGGCAATGTTAACAAAGCGTGATCGGAGGTTTAGTTAAAAAAAACATGAAAAATACACATTTCAGAACTGAAAAAGTTTCTGCAGAATTGAATGAAACATTTTACGTTGAATTTTTACCTAAAATTGTTCTTCAAGGTTTCTGATTAGCTGGATTAAATAGGATCTCTTCCCGCTGAAATTTTCTTGTTCGTGCGGAAAACAGTAAGCTTACGCTTTCCGTCGTAAAATCAATGATAAATAAGCTCAAAACGTTTTGGAACAACATCTTACTTATAGATGAAAATGAATTCAACATTTTTGGTTAAAGTGTTGTATAATTGTAAATGGAAGAAAAAAATGAGGAATTTAATCTTAAGAACTTAGTTAGATCAGTTAATCAGGACGGTGAAGGTGTTCTTGTGTGAAGGTGCGTCCCAGCATCAGGACTTGTAAATTTGGAATTTTTTGATGAAATAATGAATTATGCTGTTCATTTGAATATTTAAAAAAAAACATTTTAAACTATTAGCCCAAAATTTGGTATTCGGAAACATCTCTGTTTTTTTTTATCCAGATAAGGATAAGAAGCACACGTTCGCGTTTGGTGCCTCAAAATTGTCTTTAAGCTTAGAAATATCTTCTCAATCGCCAGATTTAAACTTAATGGAACATATTTGGAGATATCTGGTGGCTAGATTACGAAAATACACCATTGAAGCGAACTAGAAACAGTAAGACTCGTAGTGCGGCTGAACACTTACTCAGAAATTGCACCAAAAAAAGAAAGAAAAAACAATGAAATCTATTCCCAGAAGTTTAAAAGTTTCTGTTGTTACAGCATGATATTCTACTAAATAATAACTTTGTAGAAAGTTAAATTATTTACTAATTTTTTGACATTTTTGCAAAGTGTACGAAGACTTTTGTGAGATAAAAATCCTGTCACTTTTTGGGTTCTGATTTTTAAAAAATTAAGTTCTAATGTTTTATTAACAATTTTCATGTAGTTTTGTTAAAGATAGGTCATAGATCTTATAATAAAATACCTATTCCACAGACTTCCTTCCAAAATTTCTTTGAAACCTTACTTTTATCTTCTTTGCTATTAATAAAGCTGAAAGTCTCTCAGTCTGGATCTCTCTCTGTCAGGATGTCTGGATATCTTTGACGCACATAGCGCCTAGACCGCTTGGCCGATGTTTATGAAATTTCGCATGAAATTTGCTTGTAGCATGGGGGTGTGTACTACGAAGCGATTTTTTGAAAATTCAATTTTGATCTTTTTCTATTCCAATTTTAAGAACATTTTCCTGAGCAAAATTATCATAAGATGGAAGAGTAATTTATTAAGTTATCTTAACGTGGAACCGTGGGCAAGTGGGCAAGCCAATTGGCGAGAAATTCACCATACTTTATTTGTAAATGTACAGGCGAACCAAAGACCTTTTCATTTTCTACTACGGGCAAAGCTGTGCGGGTACCACTAGTTTACTATAAAGAGATATTGAAGATTTAAGTTGTTCTCACCACTCTGTGGACGAGCTATACTGCCTTGGCAGGTAAAAGGGAGCAACTTCAAAACTGTCATTTTCAATTACTTTTTTTTTTTTTTTTTTCTTTTTTTGCATGTTTGTCATTTATTGTGCTTTATCTTTATAGTCGTAACTTGCTTATTTTATTTCCGCTGAAAATAAAGCGCGGAAAAAACGTCAAATCCTAATATTTCCCTATAGTTAGTACTAAATCCAAAACGCGTTTCTTCAAACATCTCAAAACCTCCTTTCTGCAGATACTGCAGTTTGCCATCCCACGCCAGAATAAGTCAAACTAAGTTTTCCTGTGAACTCTGCGAAATAACTTGAAGCATAAAGATTTTTTATGGCTCCTAAGATTTTATTCTTCTTGTCGGACTCTTTTAATAAGTAGGGGAAGGTGTGGAGATTTAATTATATTCTGCAAGTAATGCTAGGTACCCATGAATCTGCAGCCACTGGCCGGGTGGGTTCTGGGATATGAAGTTTTTGCTTGTGTTTGCAATCAAATGATTGTTATTTTTATTAAACGCTTTTATTATACTTGGCTTGTTTGTCACGGAGTAATCTGAGGCTTGGTTTTGCTTATATTTCAGCAATTAGATTACTTAGAGACTTCAAGATTTCACTAAATGATTTGCTTAATCTTAAGGTGCAACTTAACACTGAAAAATTAAAATTCAGAAATAAAATTATTATTTCGGTTAGGATGGAAAATACTGTCCAACCACGGATTGCATGGAATTTTCAAACTTCCAGATAAAACGAATCTATGTAAATAAGGGGGAAAAGTAAAAATTATGCCCGTATTCCGCTCATTTGAATGAGACTCTGATTCTGCAAAAGCTGACATCGGTAAAAAAAATCATAGATTTGTCCATTTCCAGCTGTAAAATGGATGTTTGTCTTTCCATACAATCCGTGGTCAGACAGTAGCAAATTTCATGTCATTTCCCCATTAAATGATTAAATATAAAACCCATTGTTACAAATTTTGTTGCCTTGCAACAGTAAGTTAAAAGCAATCATAATGAAAATTTTGAATCAAGGCTTCTCGGAAGCGAGGATGAAATTAGCAAGCATGAATCTTAGAGAGGAACAAGAATTAAATTTTAGTGCAACTGCTTGAAGTTTTAGAAACGTACAGTGGCTCCCAAAAGTGTTCGTACACTTTGAAATTTTTTAGTAAAACCAAAATAACGCGAAACTGAATTATAATAAGAAGTACAATATTTTTTTCACATCATTACTACGTCGTTCTAAATAAAACCCTGTAGTTTTTTTTTCAAAATATTGGCGAATCTTCTTTTTGAAATGGGTCAAAAAACGAAGAGACAGAGAAATAACACGCCACAAAAGTCATCGTACACTCAAATATTTTCGAAAAAATTCATGATTAAAATTATCATATACCGTTTACTTAATATTTTTGCATTGTGTTGACCCTTGAAAGTCATTTTGCTTTAATTTTTTGTTTATTCATTCCTTAATATTGAGCTTATTACTTTAAAATGGCTGGTATTCGTAAAAAACAACAAACACCATTCGAAATTTGATTTTTTTCCCTCATGGTAGCGGTAAATTGGTTTAAAATGTCTCAAAATTAGATAATTTATACCATTCCATAGTAAAGTGCTAGATAAAATGCTTGAAAGAAAAGAATCTGACCGAAGACAAGGTAAGAAAAGGTCAACTGGCAAAGTTAACAATGCGTAATCGGAGGTTTAAAGTTAAAAAAATTATGAAAAATACACATTTGAGTGCTGTAAATGTTTCTGCAGAGTTAAATGAAAATTTTTACATTTAATTTTCATCTAAAATTGTTCGCCAAGTTCTCTGATTAGCTGGATTAAATGGGTCCTCTTCTCGCTGAAAATTTCTTGGTCGTGCGAAAAAGAGAAAGCTTACGCTTTTCGTCGCAAAGTCAATGATAAATAAGCTCAAAACGTTTTACAATTACGTCTTTCTTACAGATAAAAATGAATTCAACATTTTTGGTTAAAGTGTTGTATAATTGTAAGTAGAAGAAAAAATTTGGAACTTAATCTTAAGAACTTAGTTGGATCAGCTAATCAAGACGGTGGAGGTGTTATAGTGTGAGGGTGCATATCAGCATCAGGACTTGGTAGTTTGGAATTTTTTGATGAAATAATAAATCATGCCATTCCTTTAAATATTTTAAAACCCAATTTTGAACTCTTAGTCAAAAATTTGGTTATTGGAAACAACTTTGTTTTTTATCAAGATAACGATAAGAAGCACACGGTTTTCAACATTTGCGTCTAGTGCCTCGAAAATTGCCCTAAAATTTAGAAAATACCCCCTCAATCTCCAGATTTGAACTTAATGCAACGTATTTAGAGATATCTGGTGGCTAAATTACGAAAATATGACTTTGAAACGAGAATAGAGCTCGAAACAGGACTCAAGAATCAAAGACTCAAAGTGTGGTTGAACACTTACACAGAAATTACGCAAAAAAAGAAAGAAAAAAGAATGAAATCTATTCCCAGGCGTTTAAAAGGTGTTGTTGATCTGCATGATATTCTACTAAATAATAACTTAATAAAAAGTTAGATTATTCAATAATATATAGACATTTTTTAAAGTGTACGAAGACTTTTGTGAGATAAAATTTCCGGCACTTTTTGGTTTTTTATTTAAAAAAAATAAGTTTTAATATTTTTTAAAAACTTTTCATATAGTTTTGTTAAGAATTGTTGATAGATCTTATAATCAACTACTTATTCTGAAATATTAATTCTAACCAATGGAAAGGGGCCAATTTCGCTGAAAGTCGTAGGTGTACGAACACTTTTGGGAGCCACTGTATATAGCTTTTTTCCCCTTTAAGTCCTACCGAGCATCTATATGAAAAAATAAGGTGAAGTTTCATGACGGTAAAATTATTCTATTTCTGAAATACATTTACAGTAAAAGGTTTAAAATAACAGAATTTTTTTAAAAAATACTAAGCCCTTTTCATAACGCACTCCAAAGGACAAAATAACCTTTCTGGGTCAGAAAGGACAATTAAAGCATTCCTGTAGTTTTCGAAAATTCCAAGAAAATGGCACCACAAACAAAGATAAGTGCGGTTCTAGTCATTTCAAACCAAATTTTCCCCTTGAGAAAAATACGCATGTTTGAACACTCAAATTTATGATTGAAAGCTAGATAATGATAAGAGAGAGAGAAATTCTCTTCATGACTTGAGCCGCACTTTTCTTCGTTTGTGGTGTTATTTTCTTGGAATTTTCGAAAACTACAGGAATGCTTAAACTGTCCTTTTTGACCCGGAAAGGTTATTTCGTCCTTTTGAGTGCGTTATGAAAAGTGCTTAGTATTCTTTAAAAAATTCTGTTATTTCTGGTTTCAGGCAAGCTATGTTCCTTTTTTCCCTTTTCACACATGCATCGGTTTATGACATTTTTTTTATGAATAAAAATTAGCCGTTTGATCATTTTCATTTTTCATCTATGTAGCTAATTATCATTAAAAACATTAAGGATAGGCTTTAACCGAACTCTTAATATGTTGAATTGGAATAAAAAAGCGAGGTGGGGTGCAGTGAGAAAGTCTCATTGCGCCCCATCCTGAATTCTGATTCGAAAGGTATGTTTTTCTAAATTTATTTTATGAATAAGAGTTTTCAACTTGCTGTTTATTTACTTTACACGTATTCCTACCTCATTAAAAATGCGAATTTAACGACGTAAAGCGAAAATAGGGACATTTTATAACAATTTCATGAGAAATTCTTTTGTAGCTTACCTTCTGATTCCAAGTGAATTTTCAGATGAAATATATCATAATAAGCTGTAAATTATAAGTAAAATGATATTAAAGAGCCGTCTTGCTCCAGTGTAGCAGTGAGTGTTTTCTTGGGCTCTCAGAGTTTCAGAGGATAGTCAAAAACTGAAGAGAGAAAGGTTGATTAATGAAGGAAGAGCATCAAAAGGGTATAGGTATCATTGCAAGTCATACTTCTGGAATTTCGGAAGAAAGAAGCACAAAAAGTAGAGAAAAGTGGGGAAATGTCGAAAATATTTTTAAAATGTAGGCTTATTTGACACAACTGGTGAGGTAGAAAAAATTAAATGCGGGATCTGATATTTTATCAGGCCATATTGACATGCGTGAAAACCTACCTTCTGGATTTGAAGAGCTAGATCATGGGACATTTGAAGTTCTAATAGAATTTGCATCCAACAGAACTTTTTTTTATATATTCGACATGTTCTAATGGCAGCTGATAACGATGGAGACGTGTACATTAGTTTTTTGAACAAAAATAAAACCATTTTTATTGCTTTTATTTAACTATATGTACCAAAGGTTGCATTCATTCCTAATAAAACTATAAAATTGTTGATAACAGCTCCTACGAAAAGAAATGATACAAAGCGAAATAAATCTTTTTGTGGTCTGAAAATCAAATTTTTATTTACATGCAAGCTGAAACGATGAAACCATTTTTTCATTAGGATTTAAGTTTGATTTTAAACGTCGAACATATTAAATTTCACTCAACCCTATATGCTGTTTCTCTATGCCTTGTTTGATGTCTCACTGTGCCCCGTGTGCCGACTCTCTGTGCCTTGTATGATGTCTCACTGTGCCCCGTGTGCTGACTCCCTGTGCCCCTTGCATGAGGTACAGCGAGACAAATTTTACGTTCCCTTTTTATACGTTATCTCAAAAACTTTAAATTGTGAGGAAATCTTTTGTGTCTCAAAATTTTGTATATTTAAGCTGCATTAAAAATTCACCTTAAAAATTTTCTAATGAAATCGAAGTTGTCGAATTTTTTTTTTATTTTTGTCGCACTGTGCCCCACCCTCCCTGAAATTATGTGATGTTCTAAATAATTTTGTGACGCAGATTTTTGATTGCTTTGTGACGCTGATCTGAACAAATTTTTCCAGACGTATCTACAATTTTCAATGCGTAAAATATACTTAGAGGCGTAAAAATATTTTTGTTTGAAAGATTATAATTAGAGTTAAATTAAAATAAATTATTTTAGAAGTGTTTTATTTAAAACTAGAAAATTGCCCGTCAAAGTATGACGGGTGAAAATTGCTTCGACATTTGAACGAATTGCTTGCTGTGTGATATTTTGATAGTTGAAATTTTTACCCTGACTCCAGTGGATTAGCCCCAAATTCTATTAGGTAGCGTTCATCGTTGACCACTTTTTCGTTTCTTCATTCTTCTAAAACGAGTCTTACCAGTAAAACAGTTGAGTTACCTGATCCAGTTCAGCCTTGTCAAAATGAAGCATTTGACCGCATGTCAAGCATTACCAAAAAATATTATCAAATCATAATGCTATGGTGCGAGTTTCATTGTTGATGACGTCAGACCGTTACTCGATCACTGAATTCGCTATTATACATATGAGGGTGATCCATTAAAATGTTAAAATAATAATTATGAATCAAGTCAAGAATTTGCGTGTTTTAGTGGTTTTCTCTCATGTTTTTCAGTTGTGATTAATTAACAAGTTTTATAACAAGAGTAAATTTTCAAATAATTTCAAGAGAAATTAAAATCACATGTAAACTGTGCTTCCAGACATGAATCTCTATTTTAATAAATCTTATTGAAGTACTGAAAATAATTCTCCTCTGACAAGGTCATAAAATAAATATTTTGCGGTTGTTGACCGTACCATCTTGTCACCTTCACCGACTTATAGATCAAAGGATGTTTTCAACAAAGCGATTCTTATTACTTTCGTCAATTATTCACTAATGTGAAAAGAGAGTTTTCTACTATAACGAACTATCGAAAATCGATGTTTCCATGGAAAGATTAGATTTTTATTGTTGCTTGGTCATTGTTTACGATAAGTTTCGGTTTTGGAAAAAGATTTTATTTTAAGTGTCGTTATCGAAAAGTCTGTGATGAAATCAGTTTGATTTTTATATCCAATAAAGAACGTCAAATTTTACGAAAAAAATTACCGTGGTCATATCGAGGATGTTAAAATCGTTTGGTCTAATCAAAATTGAACGAAAAATGAAATGTAAAAGTGGGGTGTTCTAGGGCGAGACCTTTCGAACAAAAAATAGTTTGGGGAATCAGAATATTTCTCTAAAACAAACTGGAGGTAAACAGACAGACTAACACACATTTTCCTCATCTTCTGCCCTTTTTTTTGTTTTCAATATTTATTAAATTATGGTATTAATTTCTGATGTCTATCTTTTCTTTTTTTGAAGTGAAACTTCTTATGTGAGGGCTTTAAAATTCTGATTCGTAACTTTTTTGTGTGATAAAGAGTCACCCATACACTCTTCTGACTTCCTTTCTTTCTCATTGTCCGTGTTTGAGTGCATTGCTTTCACGCTGCGTGACGATCACTGAGTACAGCTGTTGGTAATTAACAGAGTTTCTGTTAAAACATGTGTGCATAACTGGCACATTTTGTGTATTGTTTAATGTTCTCATTGCTTGCAATTTATTTTCTTTATTAAAATGTACAATTTTGTTGTGGATACGCATAAGTCAGGCACAGAAAGAACAAGAGCGTGGCGTGAGAGAAAAATTGAGGGCGACAGTTCGGAATGTAAAAAACCACACGTCATGGAACAACAACAGATCCAGTCTTCTAACGGTTCCTATAAAATTTAGACACGAGAGTTTTCATTAGAGTTTAGCTATCAAAACTGATAATTTCTTTTCTTAAGATCGAAGATGATGCACATTGACACATATCTATATAATTTTATATAAATAATCGAATAATAAACACAATCTGTGCTCTTCAAAAGCGATTGATGAATAATCAAAACGTTTCACTGTCTTTGGCTCTTTGGGACTCACCCTGTTTTCGTGTGTGTGTGTGTGTTTGCTTTTTTTTTGAGCAATCAAGAATTGTTTGTTTTCATTTGACCTGTGAATGACATCTGTCCTTTGATTTTATTTTTCTATGCTTATAATGCAGGCGTCTACGTAACTCGAAATTGAATTGAATCTCGAAAGACCTTCTCGACTTTACAAAATCCTTTTCACGCAAAAACAGTATCCAGCACACAACATCCAGTATCCAGCCTCTGGTATTCATTTGAATTTTTACGTTGTGAATTTAAATGATGATTCGATAAAAGCCATTAGTAGAAACATGAAGTCCAACGAGTAGGGTTCTCTCGCATTTCGTGATTGCGATAAACATAACTTGACAACTCAAGCTCTCAAAACTCAAACTATTTTTTTTTTCGTGTCTTTTTTTCCATTTCTTTGCACTGAAGAAAAGTTCCATGTAAGTTGTAAGAACTGACCTAGGCATTGAACTTCCTTCTTACTCAATGGTTGTAAATTCAAATTGTGTTGCACGCTTGTTTTTTTTTTTTTTTTGCCAATACCTTAAGTCAACTCTTATGCCTTTGTATAGATTTTTACGTAAAGGTAGGCAACAAAGTTAAACGCATCAAAGAAATAGAATCGTTACAAAACATGTGTGAGTCATGCCTTTTCCTTGTTTTGGGAAAATAATTGTGCTGAGTTCCTTAATATTCAAACACTGTTTTTCAAAGACTTCGAAAACAACTTTTTTCCTATTTTAAGAATCTCCCCCACCCCTCTCCTACAGCCTTTTTTTGTTCATATTTTAAGGAAATAATTAACCCTTTGTAACTGAAATTTTATACGTTTTATTTCTTAGGCCTTCCCATTTCCCTCTTCTTGCAAATATTGAGATTGAATTTCACATCAATATAAACAATAATTCTTTCTTTTACAGCTGCTTAAAAATTGAACTTGAATTAAATCTCCATGTATGTATTTAAGAACATAAAGAATTATACTAAAAAATCATCAAAGAAACTTGTTTTTGCATTCAATACTTAAAGTTTTTTTAAAATGTCATCAAAACGTAACAGTTTGCATGTTTTGTACAACAACTTTATCCGTTTTAAGCTTGACTTAATTCGGTGTTGCATGATTTACTGTGAAGAAATACTGATTCTGAAAGCACAGATATACTCTCTTAAGTAGTTAGAAAAATTTACAATACATTTGCGTTTCCGGTTTAGTAGCATTTCAAATATAACGTCACATTTGATTAAAATGTAAGATCAACGTTTTAAACAATTTACGTTGGTTTTTCACTTTAATCATATTGTAGCACAAAGCTTAGATGATTATTTTTCATTTAATGTCACATTTGTTTGCTGACGAAATAGTTTCCATGTTATTGATGCCACTTCTTTTTAACCGACTTCAAAAAGGAGGCGGTTATCAGTTCATATCGTATGTATGTTTTTTTTTTTTTTTTTGTCTACTCACAGCGTCTCACCTAGTGAACCGATTTTGATGATTCTTTTTTTAATGGATAGGGGATGGCTCAACTTAGGTCCCATTACTTTGTTTGACCATATTTGTTCTTCAGAAAAAAAAGTTATGGGCAAAAAACAATAAATTTCATGCAATTTCCCTATTAAATGATTAAATTTAAAACCCATTGTTATGAAAGTTGGGTGCCATACGACAGTAACATTAATAGTAATTGTAATGATAATTTTGAATGAAGACTTCTCTGAAGCAAGCATCAAGTTTCTTCAGGGGGATATTTCGATAATCGGGAATCTGGCGCAGTCGTCTCATTTTTGGCGTAAATAATTTTATTTTGGTAACCTTGCTGATTTATAGTAACCCTATGTGAATTATCGAAATCTTTCCTTCTTCAGTGTTATTGCTCCATAGTGGGGTAAACCTAAGGCCCCTATATATACGAGCCGGAGCATCAGCTTAAGATCAGCCTTTTTGGATCGGAGCACGTGTTTGAGTGGTTGTCTTTTCTGGCGAGTAATCGCGTTGGGTGATTGTTCACTGCGAGCGATTATTAGCAACACGTGAATTGTTTGTTAAATCAAGTGGTATTTTCCGCAAATTTGGCGAAACCCGAAACTTTGCTGTGGTAACCCTAGCAGCGCAACAATGAAAAATCCGATCCAAAATGGCTAAACATAAGCTGATGCGTCGGCCTGTCTATATAGCGGCTCTAGGTAAACCTAACCTGGAAGCGAGGTGACGCAGTGATAGGATCTGCTTAGCCTTCACAATGCTACCATTAGGTTTGCCTCAACTACACACAGTAGTATTTTTATCGTTATCGTCTATGTCAATAACAGATGATCGGGGCTAAGTAAGAACATACAGGATTGCATAATAAACAACTTAGATGCTGTGAAATGAAAATTAGTTTGGAAAAACGTAATACTTAAATAGTTATAATTTAATTAACTACACCTGAATTCCAGAGAGGAAGAAAGATAAGTTTTTAGTGCCAATCGCTTAAAGTTTAACGCTTGTTTATATATATATATTTTTTTAGTATGGTGCATTTTTATGAAAAAAATAAGGTGAAGTTTCGTGATGGTAACTTCTTACTATTTCTGAAATACCTACATTTACACTAAAAGAATGAAATAAAAAAATTTTGAAAAAAAATAGAACCGACTTCAAAATTGCTCTAAAAAGTGAAAAATAATTTTATTCTTTAAACATCATCGATAATGCTTTTAAACATAATTTTTGAAGTTGGCGCAAAAACAAAACGTAAAATCCAGTGTAACCATGCTTCGTTCATATTTTTTTTCGGAAAAGCATCCAAAGTTACGAACGAAGCATTTATATCGTTATTCAAATATGTTGTCAGCAATTCATAATGTATATGATAGTGAAGAAACTGGTCCTGGTTAAATTTATAGTTGTAGTTGAGTTATGTCTGTGAATGATTTAATCTATCGTTTTTGCGCCAACTTCAAAAATTATGTTTAAAAGCATTATCGGTGATGTTTAAAGAATAAAATTATTTTTCACTTTTTAGAGCAATTTTGAAGTCGGTTTTATTTTTTTTTTTTTTTCTTATTTTTTTTCTGCATAGAGAGGACTAGAATATTTTTCTTGCTGCTTCATCATAGAAAAGGGTTTGTGCATTTGCACTCGAAAATGGAAGAGGGAGAAAAGGTGGTCATCTAGAATATGAAAACATTCCGTAAATTATTGTCTCCTTACTTACCGTTGCTATGACGAAGTGAGAAAGCTTGCATTTTGATTGCTATTATCTCATGGGAATAGGTAGCCAATGACGGAGCGTCGCAGTAACAAAAAATCAATTCAAGCAATAAGTGTAGCCTCATCTTCAAACGCAATGAAACCAATGAAACTGCACTAAATCAGCGATTGTTCGAAATAGTGATTTGGAAGGTAATGTTCAGACCGTTGAGAGAAATGGTAGCAATCAGACGTATTTTAACGCCTATAACAAGCACATGTTACGCATTAGAAAATAGGAAAGAGGTCTCAAAAATTTTCTCTATCGTATTTTCACAATAATTTTGCATCGTTGGGGCAAAAAGCAACTTGAAATTAAAACAGTACTGGGCCATTTCACCGTTACGTGCGGGAAAAAGAGACTCTTAAATATCGTTAACATTTTGTCGAGTCTATTCATATTTTAATTAAACAGGGGTAGGCAAATTTTTTAATCTTTACATTTGATACAAAGATATTCCTGACACAGATACATTTTTATTGAGTCTTTTTGTTGTTTAAAATTTAATTTAATTGCGTGCTTCACGTGCGGGACATCCAAGGTCAACCTCTTGTAACTTGCTTATGAAACAGTTAATATTTTTGCTCTATTAATATATTAATGATAAAATAAATTGTAAAAGTTGAGAGCAAAGGTTCCAATGTAAAGGAAATATACCTCATTTGTTGAGAAGCAATAGTTTAAACAATTGAAAAAAGTTACGTATTTTGCCATTCCACGAAAAAGTAGTCACTTTGTATCGCACGTGACCGTTCATATATTTCATTAAAAGTAGTTATTTAAAAAAGTAAGGACGAAATCTTTTGCTTAAGGAATTACACATGCATTTGTAATTTGTTAAGCAATAAATTTTTTATCATTACCCTTTTAAATCATTATTGCTAATGAAATGTCTGAGGCGTCACGTGCGGTACAAAACTACCGTTTTTCGTGTAATGGTCCAAATGTTGTTCATTTTTGAAGCTATGCTGCTTATCACACGTTAGCAGCGGAAGTGAACTGAGAAAGAAAGACATCAAAAAACATTCCACCTGCTGTCTTCAAAGTGAGCTTTGTTAATATTAATTCGTTTAGCAATTCATCTGAAGCGAAGCCACCGTGGCCCACCGGCTGGCGCTTTCGACAGTTAACTGAAAAGCTGGTGGTTCAAATCCACTGGGGAAAGAGAAATGTTTTTATTTTTAGAAAGTGGCAGTCGCGGGATTGGTATAGAACTAGAATTATTCATCCTTTGGAATACCAAGTAACCATAAAAACTATCCCAAATAATGGAAATGAAAGCTCTTCACATAGAATTACGACATAAAGATTCCGTGTTATATTTCCCCTTTTCTTTTTACGTTTTGAAACTGTTTCCAAGTTCTCTTCCAAGTTCATTTGAAAATGTGTACAGTAGCTATAGAAATAGCATTAAAACATTTGCCTACTGATCTAAGAACGCGGGAATGTCTCTCCCGCCAAGAAAGCCAAAGTCTACCGCCAAGAAAACCAAACGTTATTTTTTTACTATTCAGGATATTGCGTCTAAACTTACATTGATCTATCGGAGAAATATCTGTTTTTCGTCGCCGCAGAGCAACAGTAAGATATCTTCTAAGTGTTATTCCTGGAATTAGATATTTTAGTGTTGCTCTGAGGCAACGACAAACTATATCCCGTGTAGTTAATAATTTGGTCTGCATGAAAAACCTGCCTCGGATAAAGATTAAATAAATCATAGGGTTACTGTTTATTATGTTAAACGTTAACGCCCTCCTTGAAATTCTTTGGCCCTCCCCGAGCTGGGCGTTCCTGCCAGGTAAAAAGCCACTGTTTAATGTGTTGTTGTTTGTCTCGTTGTAAAATTCATATAAATGCAACACTTAAAAAAACTTCCATCAAGGCATGACATTTGATATTCAATGTAAATGTCACTTTTGATGTAACATCCAGCTGAAAGAAATTACGAAATCTCGCACGCATATTTACAAAATAGAAATAAATGTGATTGGTACAATGAAGGAAAATTGCTTCTTTTTTTAGGCCTGAAAGATTATACAAACGAACCCGTTGAAATGTAAATTTTCGATTGCAATATCAATTAAAACTTGTGTCAATGTGCAACTTAAACAAAACGTCCGTAACATCGACACATTTTGCGTTAAATATAAGTTTTTGCTTTTCATACTAATCATCGCTGAGAGAAATTTACGTACTTGGACAAGTCCTTGATAGAATTAAATTTAATGCATGTTTAGTTTATTTGAGATGGAAGAGATTTTGGTTGTTACATGTGCCTAAATGAATTTAACCGTCCGTGGACAACAAATGCTCCTAACTTTTCCTTTCTTTGTCATTAACCACTTGCGGGCTGTAATAAGCCTCTGGACGTCATTTTCTCCTACTTTGAGAGCCCCTGATGCATAGTTCCAAAATTATGGAAAGGGGTTCATCGAAAGAGCAGCCTGAACGACTAAAAATTAATTTTTATATCAGACGGTAAAATTTCTTTTAATTTCTGTAATTTTATCTTGGTATCTAATTATTTATTATCTTGTTCCTTTTCAGGAAAATCATTGCATGAGGATAAAGATTTTAGGAGATTGCTATTACTGCGTCTCAGGACTACCAGTCAGTAGGCCTAGTCATGCCACCAATTGTGTTCAAATGGGCTTAAGCATGATAGAAGCAATTCGGTATGTAGCCTCTTTTTTTTCACTACTCCTTTCGCTCACAAAAATTATATGTTAAGTATAAGATAATGACTTTTACTACGGCTGGGTGGAAAGATAACTTTTAGGAGTGACAAATCCTTTTCTTTTTCCGCACCCGGTTTTAATTCATCCCAAGCTAGTCTAATTAGCCAAACTCAAGTATTAGTCAAAATTTGAAACTATAAAGTAAAACGTAATTAATTAAATAAAGTTATGCATTTTTTAAGTGTTTAAAAGTTATTTATTTTGCTTCGTTACTATTTAAATTAAAATTTGATTATTTTCCGGAGTATGCCTAAAACAGCCATTATACTAAATAGCAAAGTTTGAGTACATAAAAAAGGAAAGAAAATGACTAAAAATACATGTTATCAAATTCTACGTCATATTTGTATTCAGTACGATTCAGTATCAGATATGCCCTAAAAGCAAATATTTCATTTGAAATTTCGGTCTCCGTAAATGCAAAATACCTTTGAAGCTAACATTTTGCCGGATTCAGTAAAAGATATTTTTGAAGTTCCTTCGAATATATGATCTGCTCCTCTTCTCTGGCTGAAGAAAAATAAAAGAAAGGAAAAAGAAAAAAAATCGATACACTTTATAAATAGTTTGTGATAAAATCTTTCAGATACTCGAATGAAATAATCATTGTTCTAATTTTACCTTCAAAGAACGCAATTTGAAATAAAATGAAAATTTTTCTTAATAACAAGACTTATCTTCGGAAGATATTAAAATAAGTTTTCCGCCATAACCATGAAATATGACATTCGAAGTTTCTTTTAAATTTAGCTTTATATTTATACAAGTATTTTTATTTTTATGCTTAGAAGTTGCACTATATTTTAATCTACCAATGTAGAGTGCTTCCTTTTTTCATTTTTTTCTAGGCGTAATAAGGTTTTTTTATTCTCCTATTTCTTTACATTGTGCTTGTATTCTGAGAAAATATCATTATAAATTCTCGTTTAAAAGTGCTACAAATATCAGGAAGGTGCTTCAAGCGAAAAAAAAAATTATTTTTGAAGTTATTTCAGGAGTAGTTATGATTGTATGCTAATGAATTTCATATAAAAGTGGTTCACTAACGTTAAGTTTCCCAAAATAAAAGATATTCAAAAAAAAAAAAAAATCAACAATGAAGAAAACTTTTACGAACACAAAATATAGCTGTTTGCAAAGTTTATTAGGTAATTGTATGAGATATTATTAGAATCACGAGTTATATCAAAGAATTAAATAGTCTGGTTTTGAACTTTAATTATATTGTATCATGCAATATTAACATTACAATTCTGAAAAAAATAAAAAAAGATTCTGAATACGCAGCCATCATGCAAACTAGAAAACAAGCAACTGCCGATTGAAATGAATCAATGTCTTCTTGCAAATTGCTACTGAAGTAAAATTTTGATTAAAGAGCAGTATTCATATAAAAATTATCACTTTACTTCAAAATTTTACTAAGAATGCCCTTTTGTAACGGCAAAAATGTATTCAAAATGATCAAAATAGCCCACTGTATCTCAGATCAAGAGTTTTCCACCAAATCCCTTGTTGCCAGTTGAACTAATTTTTATCAAAGTTTACTTAATTCATAAAATTTATAAATGCCCTGACTTTGACACACTAGTTTGATTGAAGGGTTTAATGATCACCATAAAATGTTTTCTTACTGCAGAACAGTTACTCGTATGACTTTCTTGGTTTTTTTCCCCTCAGTGTCGTACGCGAAGCTACAGAAGTCAACGTGGATATGCGGATAGGTGTACATACCGGTGACGTCTTGTGCGGCGTACTGGGTCTCCGTAAATGGCAGTTTGACGTGTGGTCCGATGACGTCACGCTTGCCAATCACATGGAATCTGGTGGGGTACCAGGGTGAGTATACTGTCTTGTACTTCTGCCTGGAATGAACATTTTCGCAATTCGATTTGTGTAAAGCAGAGGAAATTTTAAGTAGTAGTGGAGATGAATAAATAAAATAGAGGCAGTCATGGGATTGCCGACAGAAGTAAAAGCTACATAACACAGGGGTGCCCACCTACGGAGGGGGAAAGGTACATGGCGCAGACTGCTCCATTAAAATTTTTAGGAGGGGAGTGTTTTGAGAGGTATTTTTCTCATTTTGGGGAGGGACTCTTGCTTTTAGAAGGTCTCCGCGATGTTGAGGGGGGGGGGGTGCGCCCCCTCCCTTAGAGGGTGGGCACCTCTGCATAACACAAAACTACAAAATGAATTTGATGTGTTTGGGCACGTGCTCGCGTGTGTGTGGGCGGGTGAATATGGTTTTTGTTTAATTTTCATTCAAAATTAAGTAATTGTAGTTTCAAAAATTAAAATTTTATAATTTTTATGTTAAAAATATCAGCTACAGTCAGCTAATTCAAAGAAGCTCGTACAGCGTACGTGTAGCAAAATGCACCTTTTTGGCGTAAGAGACACCTTATTATGTTCCGTTCACGTTCTTCGAAATTAATGTCGATTAAGAACACAAAAACATACACGTAGAACAGGAACATAAGAAACATTGCCATCAAAATAAATTCAAAATGTCTCCCTTACATCCACACCAAACAGGAGGAGAAAAATCGATTGGTGGCAAGTTAATACGGTAATTATAACACCGAAAGACACGTTAAGCCCTTTATTGTGCCATCACGTTTGCTTGATGATTAACTACGGAACGCCATGTGATAAAATGCTCAGTGTTAATGATTCCACGAACTGGGAATTGTGTTCTAGTCTTATATTTTAGTCATTGCATCTATTACATGCATTAAATGTTCTTGATCAATCATGTTAATTATTCAAGATTCAGCGTAGATGCATCAGGAGCGTTCCAATGGAAGACATTTAGCTCCGTATGTAAGGTAAAGATAAGTTTGATTTATTTTCTTCGCGCTTCTGGAAATAATTTTAAATTAAGTCTCGCAGAATCGTAATGAACTGATAATGATTAGAAAGACTGTCTTCTTTGTAATGGGGATTTGTTGAATTATGTAATCAATAGGTAAGGGAGACCGGGGATAGTTGGCGAACTTTTTAAACTTTTTTTTTTATAAAGGTTGTAAATAAAGTAGAAACATTATCTTTTATTACTTGGATATTCTTTATGGTATCAGCAATAAAGTTGTATTTTTGTTTTGACAGTACTATACTTCGCGTATTTTTTACATATTTTTTGTGGAGCTTCGTGGAGTTCTCACACTTCCCCGTCATGGGGTAAGTTAGCGAATTGAGAAAAACTCATAATAGACGCAGGAAATTTCATATGAAGCTCCAATGATGTTTTAAATAAGTAAGTAAAACTTACTAATGACTGAAAAAAAGAAATTAGTATTATAATTATAAATACACTACATTACACTATATAAAGTTATATTACACTATATAAAAGGTTTAACTTTGATTTTGGAAGAAAATGCTGAAAATTGCACACATTTTGTAAAAAGAACTTCTTTTTATTTGCCTACTTTCTTCTTTCTTATGTTTCTTTTGAGTTTACACACATTCCTTTTTTCTTTTTTTTTCATTTAGAGACTTCTTGCATGTTTTGGGGACTTCTTGCGATGATTTGCGGGTTTCTTCTGCGATTCTTTCTTCCTGAAGAACCTTTTTCACTGGAGCATTAAAGAGTACTGCTGTAGACCTCTTTCACTTTCATTCTTGTTTGATCTGACCCTCTCCAGCTTTAGGATAAGGCCGTATAGGATCTGGAGTAATGCTTAGAGACTTACATTGGTGTGCAAAAATTAAGGACGAAGTCAAAAAATTAGCATATCAGCTGAACGAAGAGGCAGAGCGGACAGAAAGACCAATCAGGAGATTAAGTAAGGTGATGTACGGTAGCACATGCGCAGATATGCAGGCAGACGTAACGGGGGAGCGTCTGAGTAGTATAAAGCCTGTTGTCGGTGTAAGATCAGTATTTCTGGCAAAGAGATTGCACGCCGAATAGCAGTTAAAATCACACCCAGTTGCTGTCTCAGCGAGAAATGGCGAATAATCAATCTGTTAGACGACATCTGGATGCTTTTACCCGAGGTCGAATCATTGGGAAGTTGGAGGAAGGCCGCAGTGTGACAAGTGTGGCTGTTCGGAATTGCTCACAGCAACGTTTCACGACTTTGGAGACAACTTCAAAGTACAGGAACAGCTATCCGGGGGTTCATTAGTTTTCGTCCACGAGGAACCACACCCGCAGATGACCGGTATATTGTCTTACAGGCCAGAAGAAACAGGCGGCAGACAGCGGGAGAAATCGCTAGACACACCACACAGGCGACTGGACGACCGATATCGCGTTTTACCGTGGCCAGAAGACTGCACGGTGGTGGTTTGTTTGCACGACGCCCTTTTCGGTGTGTACCTCTAACGCTTGCCCATCGGAGAAGGCGTTCTCTGTGGGGCCGGTAACACCGGAATGAGAGAGACAATGAATGGGGACGAGTACTCTTTACAGATGAGAGCAGATTCAGTCTGAGTTGCGATTCTCATCGCATACTCATCTGGTGAGAGCGGGGAAGCCGCAATCATCCCTCGAACATCATTGAAAGGGACAGGTATGGAGGTCGCGGTGTTCTCGTTTGGGGAGGCATCATGCTTGGTAGTCGTACAGACCTTTACATCTTCGACGCAGGTTCAGTCAACGGGACCCGTTATTGTAACGAGATTCTCCTTCCATATGTGCGTCTTTCTAGAGGCGCTATGGGTCCGCAGTTCCTTTTCATGGACGACAATGCACCATGTCATCGCACAGTAGCTGCCGAACAGCTCTTAGAGAGTGAGGATATTGAACGTATGGATTGGCCGGCGCGATCTCCGGATCCCAATCCCATCGAGCATGTATGGGATTTTCTAGGCAGATGCTTGGCAGCTCGTACCTTACCACCAGTAACGATTCGGGAGCTTCGATTGGCGCTGCAAGACGAATGGGCAGCAATGCCTCAACAACTCATTGACACCCTCATTCTCAGCATGGGCAGATGCTGTGAAACCTGCCTAGCAGTCGGGGGAGATCATATCCCCTACTAACGACCGGATGTTTCTTGCTGGACACCCATCACAGGGATGTTTCGGCCTTCAGTCGCATTGCGCTCCATGCTACTTTTTCAATAAAGCTTTTTTTTATCCCTCTGATTTCTCTTTTAGTAAGTGTTGCTTATATTACACAAGTCCTTACGTATTGGGGATCTTACGGTATTAAATTTGTTGGTTTGGAAAGCTTTTGTACAAAAGTTATATTGAAAAAACCGTCTCGTCCTTAATTTTTGCACACCAGTGTATATGGGCTTAGCTGAGACATAGCGCTATCTTTAGTAAGAAACTCTAAATCTAAATAATTGGATATAGTAGCAACTGAAACTGCTCTAGAACAGGTATATCAAGTTTTACTATTTTTTTTCCAACATGGGGCTTCTGCTGGGACAAACAGATTGACTCTTAGATTCAGGAGATTGGGGGGGCTGGCCGATCAGTGATAGAACTTGGTATGAAGTCACAGTCCTGAAAATGTTCGAGTTGCGGGGAAATACGCCAGTTTCCTTGAAATCATTAATAATATTTATGGGACTTGCTTCTTGTGGGAAAGCAACTGTTACCACGGTTGGTACATCGTAAATCGTCATTGGTTTCCCTGGATTATTCACTGTCCAAGAACAGAGTCAGCATACCTTTAAAATGGTCCTGCAAGAGGCTGCAATTTGTGGCTACAATGTGGTGGGAAAGAGAGTAGTGTTATTACTATTTTTATAGTAGTGTATTGCTTTCCTTACAGAAATAAAACCCTTCTATTCAACAAGGGAGTCGTAAATGACTAGTAAGAGAATCGGAGGTTTTTTCCTCTGAACAATTTTTAGCAAAATCTTTTAAGATCTTTTGGAAATATTTCAGCGGCTCGGATCTAAAAGTTTTGGAACCCCCACCTTCTGCAAAAAAAAATTTATCGAGTGCCACTCCAGATGTCAACAGTGTATATTTGCAACGTTAATAGGTATTAGTGCCAGCTTTTTTTTCTTCTTTTTTTTAAATTTTTTTTTTTCAATTACTTGGGCCGTTGAACCAATTAAGAACGTGCACCCCCCCCCCCCCCACACACACCACGGGGTCTGCGGGTGTGCAAATCCGGGCCTGCTACTGATGCACCATACATGCAGCGTTACATCTAGTGGGGTTTTCCCATTGTTGGTTTTTATCTTGTAGTATCTCACTTCCAGAAAAAAGAGCACGCATGTGTTGGCTATTGTATAAACCTGTACATAAAAAATGATAAGCTTAAGAATAGTGTAACTAATGAAATTATTTCATTAAATTGACATTTTACAGAATTTAAATTTTAATTGTTTAATGTTTTGACTCTAAAAACTTAGGTAACTTGGGGCAAGTATGCGAGTTCGCACATTATTCTTGAAAAAAATTCGTCTACTAGCTCCTACTCGCCGTATTGAAAATAGTTTCATACAATAATGCAAATACGACGTTATTTGTTGTGTAGAAGCACGGTTTATTTATTATTAATAAGTTTTGGTAATTTACTCTACTATTATACGTTTTATGAAAAAAAAAACTAAACACTGAAAAAAAAACAACTTTCTCTCGTGCAACACGTTCAACTTGGCAGATTTGAATGAAAATACACTAACAATAGTAAGGCAGCTACGTGGTTACATGACAGTTGTCAAACCAAAAACGAGAAAAATTTTAACATTCGCACACTTACCCCTTCGCATACTAGCCCCGGTCTCCCTTATATTGAATGGGTAGTCGTTTACCCCAATTAAATGATCAGGAAAAAAAGTAAAAACTTTTTACAAATTGTAAAATCTATGTTTTTCAGTTCCCTGCGCTTCCTTCTCCCCTTTTGATAAAGCAGCTGACGAAGATCTTAAACTGACAAAGTTTTTATTCCTTGTTTATTACTAAAATGTCGAAATAGTTCATTGCAGGGCTTAACTTCTCGAAAAAAATGTACAGAAGCCCTATGTTCTTCTAAATAAATATTTACATGTTATTACTGTGAAATTTGTCTGAATTTTCACGGAAAAAAACTACGAAATACAAAAGCTAAGTTTCATTGTATTCTGGGAACACTCAGATTTTTAAGACTTGCACGTTTCAGTTTGTACTATAGCAGACTCCTACTAGAGCAGCTTAAAAATATCTTCTGAGTGGGTTTTGTTCATAACTGTTCTAATATTAAAATTAACTACCGTATCTCGATTGGAAATATGTGATAAACCAAGGCTTCTGGGAAAGGTTTAAACCCCAAAACCTGCCCTCTGACTGCGCTACTGCAGACTGTCACAGATATTGTGCAATTTCGGTGACGGGCAGCTATATTAAGAGAAATTCAGTTTACACTGACAAACAACAATATGTGGAATTTGATTCTATGAAAAATATGAATAACAGAAAGGTTTATATGTTGGTATATGAGGAAGAAGCGAAAGTTTAAACACCTGGGCTAAAGAAAAAAGCTCGGAAGCCCTGTAGTCTTTAGAACGTGTTTTAATGTGTTAAAGGAGCGTGCACAGAAATTTTGGGGTCCGTCACAAATGACTTATCCGGACCCGCCCCCCCCCCCCCCGCTCCTCTATATTGTTTAACCCAAATTTTCACCCAAAGTTTAAAAAAAATATTGGGCCCCCTTCTGGCTCGGGCCGGGGCCAACAGGTGTTCCTTCTCCCCCTCCTGTTCACGCTCCTAGTTATGGCTATTTTTAATAGTGGCATTCCTCGTAGCTGTGTGTTCACGGACATAGAAGATTTTTGGGCGAAAACAACTCAAGTTATGTTACGAGTTACATCACAGATATAAGTGTATTTTTCTTAGGATGAAGAAAAACTACTTTAAGGGCCGTGGTGGCCTGATCGGTAAAGGCATCGGACTTGTGATCGGAGGGTCTCGGGTTCGATTCTCGCTGGGCGAAGATCCATCGTCGTCATTAATGGTGACTGGGCGACGCTAAATACGCTTGTGGTCACAATGTCCTTCAAGTGAAACGATACCTCTGGGGGGTGCTAGACTAGAAAGTTATTCGCTTCTGGTCTGGTTCTAGATTATCGAACTGTCCGTATGGTGCTGCCATCTATCGTGTTGTCAGAGCCAAATCGGACTTCCGCCTAGAAATAGGCGCTCGATTGAAACGAAAGCCTTAACCCATCTGCCTTAAGGGTGCTCTTCACTGAGAGTCTGAAAGCTTCGGATCCAATGCTAACCTACGGGGAAAGTTGAATGTTATTTTACAAAATTCCTTTGAAGTTTTCGGGTCAATTTTTTTCTGAGTATTTTTCAAGCCTATGTCTGTGTATTTTAGTTTTTACTTTTTTGATACGTTCATTCTTCGATTTTTTAAAATTCGAGAAAAAATGAATTTCTTTGAAAACGAGGTACTGTTGGACCTTTTGCTCTGTAAAAAAGCTGCAAATCGTGCTATCGAAATTTTAAGAACGCCCCAACACGCAAAATATTTGCAGCTCTCTTTTGAGACTAAGTTTGAAATGATGCGACCATTTCTAAAAAAATATTGGAGTTCCAACCATCTGAAATATTTTCGAAAAAGCTCAATTTCTCTACTAAGCCACGCCTTCCACCGGTCCGTCCTTTCTTGGGGGGAAAATCGGGTGAGGTGTATAAGATTTACAATCATTAGCGCAAACGACCGTTTCCATTTACTACTCCCCTCTTTTCCGGAGGCATTTTTCAATGAAGGAATGAATGAGTGCTTTTGAAAGTGAATCCACATGTTTGGAAACATCTTCAGGATTTGATTTGTGTTTAGAAAGGATATAGTTTTTAAAGAGTGCTTCTGAGATAATTCTTGTTAATTCTTGTGCTAAATGACCTCCTGAATCCAAATATGACCACCTTTTTCCATTCACACGTCCTGCTTTTTTGGAAATGTCGCCCGCATTTTTTTTTCAGTTTTTGACAGTTTCATAGCCATTATTTTTATTTGGAGGGGAAGGGATCGTTATATTATACATTAATACTTTTCTGAGGGGCTAGAGAGGTGCTAAGTTTGTACGCAAGAACATATGGAGGAAATTGGTTAACTCATGGGGAGTATTACCACTTATTACATTTTTAAAATCATCAAAACCCATTCTGTTTTCTAGGGGTTTGTTTCACAATATTTTCCCTTATTTTTTGGCATGAAACCAGAGTATAGGACTCACACCTATAACCCTATATCCGAAAAAAAAAATTTTCACGTTGTAAATTTAAAAAAAAAACGAAGTATCGCATTTTGCGTAAAGTTGCATCGCAGACCTTCAGTGAATAACCTTTCCGTGTTATTCAAATTAATTCACGGATATAATTAAGATTAAAATGATCTTGAGTATGCTTATAATATAGTATTAATGAATATTTCTATTTCTGGGGATGCGCTACCCCCAGTACTTTTCACTACATCAAGAAGGCATAAACAATGGAGCTGGTGCATCCAAAGAAAGATAAATATGTATATTAATGCTACTTTATAAGCAAATTTAAGGATGCTTTGCACTGAGAGTGTGAAAGCCTACGGATCCAATGTTAAACTGCGGGGAAAGTTGGATGAAGGTTTTACAAATTCCTTTGAAGTTTTCTTGTAAATTTTTTTCCTAGTATTTTTCAAGCCTCTATCTGTGTCATGCACTTTTTGCTTTTTTGAAATATCCATTCTTTGATTGTTTAAAATTCGAGAAAAAATGAATTTCGTTGAAAAAGGTGGTAGGTACTGTTTGACATTTTGCTCCATAAAAAATCTGGCAAAATTTTTCCAGCACTCTTTTGAGATTTTGTTCGAAATAATGCGACCATTTCTAAATAAAAAAAAAAAAAAACCGGGGTCCAAAACCGTATTCCAGATACTTACTAGATATTTGGAATCTATTTTTGTCTACATTATACTATGTTACTACAAATGTAAACGCATAAAATGCTTTCCACAGCTCAACAAACATTTTCGAAAATAATTTCTCGAGCCAAACTCGTAAAAAATTCTTTACAAGGTATGTACACATTGATCATGTAATTCATAATACAGTGAAATCCAGTAACAATGAACTTCAAAATCGGGACTGAAAACTTATTTGGTTGAAACGGGTATTTCGTTATACTGATATACGTTGTAACAGGATTTCACTGAATTTTTCTTTTGAAAACTTTCTAAGGAGAAAAATGATACATACCAGCATTTCTTTAAAGCATGAATGAGTATGAAAAAATTGTTTTAAAGCAGGGGTGGGTTCCCAGGATCGTGACTCCAAATGGGGTCGTGTAGCGTTTCTTATTCGGTCGAAACATTATTCCTACCACAGTATAGTTGGGGGTGGATCGAATCTAACATAGCAGTTTTGTAATGTAGGATCTAACGTAGCTTTCACAATGTTGCCAGGTTAGGTCCACACCTAGCGATACTTTACTGACATGTAGGCTACGGGATCACAGGTCCTTTACTTGGTCAAAAAAGGGTCGCAACGTGCAAAAAATTGCGAACCACTGGTTTAAATTTACTGAAAATTAGAGAACTGATGGGGAAGGGGGAGAACACTGACCATTTTGTTTTTAATTGGATGAATACACAATGTTCTAAGAATCTTTCGACAGTCGTGTTACACTGAAATTTTCATAAGCTCATACAAATAATTTGTCTGACGTGTAAAACATTTCCTTGAAACCTAAAGTTTTTCAATTTTAGCCGGTCTTTATCAATATATATTTCTGTGTATGCACTGTGCAGTCGCGCCTGTTCATAGTTAAGTCTAAGGAACCGAATAACAATTTCGTTTACAGCCTCAATTTCGCTATAAAAAGGTAAACAACAAGAAGGGAACTGAACCATAAATACAGTGCCGGATTAAGTCAGCGCGGGGCCCGTAGCAAATGTTTTCAAGGGGCCCTCGATTTTACATGAGTAGGGGAGAGGAGGGAGGATTGGGACACTTTTCACATTAATGATTCTTATTCATAATCCTCTACTTATTCATTAATGCAAAAGCTTACACAATAAACTTGCATATTATAACTACATTTTAAAAATATACACAATGTTTAAACATTTTATTATTTTCACACTTGACTAATTACAAATTTCAAGAATTTTGTCCCATTCCTCCCTCCTGTGTGGGAGGAGTGGGACATGAGTATGGGAGGAGTGGGACACATTTGAAAATTACAGAAAAATTAGCGAATGTCATAATTAGAAAGGTCCACATTAAAAGAAAAACAAGACTGCTCTACTGGTCCCACCAACCAATTGTGGTGGCGGTAATTTCATGATAATATCTGTTTTATCTATAATGCTACAGTCATCCTGTTGAGGAAAATTAAAATTTCATGTCCTTTCTCATAACCACCCACTCAACTCCACCCTTGCAACATAGTTAGGGGGGGATAGCAATTTGCTTATTTTTGCTGACAACGGAAGGGGGGAATGTTTGAGTGATGCTTACGTAAGACAATTTCAAAAATCTTAAATTGTGAAAAAAAAAAAAACTAGAAAAAAATTTCAAATGGCTAAGCTCTTTTAAAATTGTGATCTAAGAATTTTTCTTAAATAAGGAAATTAAACAAGCATTTTTTTTAAAATTAAGTCTCAATTTTTTAAAATTGAATTTTTACTGTTAAGAAAAGAGGGGGGGGGGGGCTTGCTAGAGTTATTTGAGTTACCCTAATTTTGCTAACATTTTAAAATTTCCCCGGGAAGTCGAGAAGAGATCAAAAAAAGAAAAATTAGAAAAATTAGAGCAATAAATGTTAGTACACTCAACAATTTATAAATTCTGCTTCATGAATACTTTTATACAAAAAGAGAAAAATTAAATTGAAATATTTTTTAAATTTAAAGGATAGTATACTAATGTGTGTGATTTGCAAATGTCGGATTATATTTTCAATTCCGATATTTTTTTCTGAATATAAATTAGGTGTGTAAGACATTGTTCACGTTCTTACGAGCAAACAATTGACGTAAGTAAGGCAGAAAGCAATGCATAACTAATGTAACCAAAAATTGAAAACCATTAGAAAAAAAAAAAGACCTGAGAAGAAAAAAAAATAAATAAATGTTTTAAAAAGTTATTCTATTCCTCCTAACATTTTGCATTTGAATAAGTCGAAGTACATTGTTCCAAGTGTACTGCAAGTAAACTGCAGCTTGTATTTTTTATTTAAGTACATTATTGCAAGTAATTCCCTGTTGCTCGTGTAATTCCACCCACAAAATGTATTTTCAAATGTTCTCAAACATCATATAACTGCGTGCTTCGAAAATACACTTCAATAAAAGACTTACCAACTACTTATTATTATAGCCTGTTGCACTTTTCGTCTGATGCGTAAAATATTATTATTATTAATATTCTTGTTATTATTATAATTATTTTTGAAAAAGAATTTCAATTTTAAGAAGTATATTAATCATTTAATCTTGTGTATGCTGCTCCAGTCACCATGCTGATTATCTATGCTTTTGCGGGATGATTTGTTTACTGATAGTAAACAAATGCAGCTCTGCGCATGATGAATCACCGGAAAAATATAAATAAATATCTAAAATATTAATTGATTAATTAACAAAAATGTCAATTCAGCGTTGCATATCCTCCATCGAACTGCAGAAGTATTCCTTTTTCGACCATATATATAAACAGGGGTGGCAAATAGGGGGGTCAAGAGGGGGCGGTCGCACCCCCAAATTTTTTGAGCAGAATGATAGAAAATGGGTGAATTCAATTTATGTAAGTCGGAAATCAATGTTCATTAAAGGAAATCTCGCTGGTTCTAAACAACTATTTGATGAAACTCGACACATTCTCAGACTAGAAAAAGTGTTTTTCGTTATTTGGATGATGACTTAGAAATTCATGAAGTATTTTCGGCTTTTTCCAAACATAGAAAACTGATAGAGAACCATGGTTAATTTTAACTAAAGAAGACATTACCTCATATAGGCTAAATATTTCACACTTGTGTGCCCAGTGTAACGATGGTATGTCCAATATGAGAGGCTCGTGAAAAGTGGTGCGGCTGCATGGTTTTCACAAGAAAATTCCTTGATATTTTACATTCACTTTTACGCTCATTTTCTAAGTGTATATTTATTTAATGAGTGTTCATCGCTTTCTTCTGCTAGAAACACGTTTCAGCTGCTCAATACATATAATGCTTTCATAGAAACTTCTTAAAAATGCATGTGATTATTGAACAAAAAAAAGACAATAGATATTTTATAGATGTATATTTCAATTAATCGTGAAATTAAAAAAAAAAATTCTTCCTCCCAGCCAATTTTAAAGAGACGCAAAAAAAAAAAAAAAAAAAAAAAAAAAAAAAAAAAACCCCACATGATGATGTGAAGTCAAACATTGATTTTTGAATATTTTGTATGAAGTAATAGATTCAGTTTCGAATGAAATTAACACAAGATTTGATGATAATTATTTTTCTGTATGGTTGGCTGAGATTATGGTTATTTGGATTGGATTTTGAAAACAAAAGATAAAATGTTTCAACTGTGAATAAAATTTTTAGCTTGAGGCAAGAAAAATTACAAGCAATATACCGACAGAATGGTTTTTACATCCAGAGACTGCAGTTTCGTCTTTGTAATGGACTCATCAGTCTGGAATAGTGAGTAACAGAGCTGGAAGCAGATGATATCTCACTAAAGCTGAGAGCGCCGACATGACTAGATTATTCAATGATGAAAAGTTTAAGCCCCTCGCAGTTTTTGAAGTAGTCTGGGTGATTTTGAAAAGCAAGATATAAAAAGTGTTTTCATGCATAACTTTGTGTTACTTCAATTATTTTTTAACTATTACAATCAGCTCAGCTAGAAGAGAAAGATTTTTTTTTATGTCTCAGGAGGTTAGAGAAATATTTTCGAAGTACAAAGCGGAAAAAAAAACCTTTTCCATTCAGCTAAACTGGCAAAACAGCATGACATTGAGCACTGATAGATTAGTAACACGATTCCCTGCTCTTCCGAATTCTCAAAATCATGCATAATAACTTTTCCAAAAGGTATAAAAACTTAAGTAGCGAGATGTTTTGTATGATAACTTTTTAGTCAATGAATCAAAATTTTAATTGTTTCTAAGCACTAATTTTATTTATACTAAACCGATTTTATGACAACTTCTTGTTAGCTAATGTGTGTTTGGGTATTACATATTTAAGAAACTCGACCCCCCAAATGAAATGGTGAAATGCCGCCCCTGTATATATATATATATATATATATATATATATACTACAAAAAGCGGGATCCGCCCCCTCTTTGAAATGTAACCATATCCTAATCAGAAATTGTTTTCTGATTACGCCATTTCTGCCGTCCTCCCAATAATTAAAAATAAAATCAGCATCGCTCCACCTCTTGACTGTAAATAACCGATATGTAATCATCCCTCCTCACCCCTCACCCTTTTTTCCGGGACTACACCACAGTTTTACACTAAGCTTATACCTCTTATGTTTCCCCTTTTTTTATATATATATATAATCACATCCTAACGCAAAAAATTGTATTCTTTAATTAAACTTCAGACAAGAAACAAATTAGCTTTATAAACGAAATAAGATTCGGACGTGGTAATTGAGAACATCGTTTAAAAAAAAATAAGACAATCGTTTTTCTTGTTCAATTTATGATAAATTTTCATTTCATTCATCAATTTTTCATGAATATAAAATCTGGGAACGCATACCCAAAAAAAAAAAAAAAACTTTGTTTCAAAAATTACCGCAGACCCTTTGGTACTGACTTTATTTTCTGTTCTGTTCAACCTTCGCGTCGGTACTGTTCAAGTGGGGTTTTGGCCGTCAGCTAATTTCCTTGATTGCTCTTCACGACGGGGGTCATTTAGGGGTTCCTTTCCCTCCAGAACAATGACAGCTGTGACAGGTCACGTGTTCCTGGTGTTCCTGCCTTACATCGATTACCGTCCACTCCATTGGCCGTTGAGCTTATGAGCTTATGAAAAATAGCTGGACATGTGACAAAAAGGGGGGAGGGAGTAAGGTTAAGTGTCACATTTTGTGACAAAAGGGGAGGTGTCCAAAATGTTGAAAAAAAGTGCCATCATTTATGTTCTATCATTATGACCCTTATCAATTTCAGGGTTGATATACTGGTGCGCTCCGGAGTGCATAATCGATGGATTTCACTGTTGACAGTCTAATTTCTGAACATTTTAAAGAGTTGAGCTCCCGTGTCGATTAAACTGTGGATCATTATCATATCATTTCACATCAAAAGTAGAAATTTTTTGTAGAGTTCAAATCGTTCTTAAATTATTTTTTACAAAGAGAGATTTTCTGCGCGGTTTCTGACTTCCCGAAATATGTATTAAATTTTGTTCTTATAAATTTGGTTTCCATGTAGCATCATTGTGCTAATTAATTACCATTATAATTCTTATGAAGTTCAGATAGAAAGCGACAGAATTCAAAGTTAAAATTAATGGAATCGACAGTCTAAAAATAAACTTTTTTCGGGAACATTGTCTTTAATTGATCTAAAGCCTACACTGTTAAAAATTTTCCGGAAAATTTACGGAAATTGTTACTGGCATCCATGTTGCCAGTAACTATTATCGTAAAAATCAAATGTTACAGTAAAACTTTATGGTTTCCTCGGTAGGCCACAGCAACCAATTGGAGCTGGGATCGCTTTTTTCTCTGGTATAAATTACTGTAAAGATCAGGGATGCTGTAAGTCCACCATTAGACACACACAAGTACCAATACAGTACTTGTTTGTGTACAGTACTGTATACAAGTTACAGTAACAATTACCAGAAAATCTTCCTGAGTTTTTAACAGTGTAATAGTTTTTTATTTTTCTTTACATTTGGATTTTAAAGGAATGTTTAATTTAAGGAACTATACCTTCTGTTTATTTTGCTGACAATAAAACTTAATTTTTCCGAATTTTAATTTCGGACATTTGAAACAAATTTCTATTTCACTATGCAAGCGAATTAAATTAGTCATAAATTGTTTGAAAAAAAAAATGTTTTACTGTTAGTTTCTAGAAGATAAACATACTAAAAAATGAATAATCTACTAGACACTAAAACTAAAACTTTTTTTTTCCTTTTAACAAATGACTACTTATTTCTTATATGCAATAAAATAGCAATGTTTTAAATACCAGTAATTGAACTTCAGAAAAACAAAGTTTTATTGACTACAGAATAAACAAAAGGAATGTTTCTTTAACTTGAACATTCCTAATAATCGTACTTAGTAAGTGCAATACCGGTATACCAAATACCGGTATACCAAGCAATTTTGTAATTTCGTAATACCAGTATTTGCTTAGGTAAAATACCTGTATTTTCGGTATTTGCTGAAAATAATAAATAGATTCAATTTAAGGGACTTTTCAATTTAACTTCGCTATTTGGCTTTATACTTGGAAAGGTAATATTTAGAAATCATAAAGTGCCTTGAAACTTTGCAAGGAGGTAACGCATAATCAATTGAAACCTATTTTCAGATACTATTTACATAATTATAATTGTAAAGAATTTTGAAAAGAAAGCGAAAGCGAATAAGAGAAACTAACAAGATCCAGTTTAGTCAAGTTTATTGTAAATTTCAAACCAGAGGGCTAATAAAAAGCAAAATCAACCATCTCTTGTTCAAGAGAAAATGATGTTAATGTTGGAAAAGTACCGTCTCTCGGAAAGAAATTACAAAAATAATAATAATAATACACATAATACAAGAGAAACACACACATACACACAAAAGGGTTTATCCAAAAATAACATGCAAGAGACCGAATTATTTCAAGATGAAGGACTTCTAGGAGTTTTCTAGGACTGAAGAAGGTGTATCGTGCATTGTTATTAGTACCACCGACCTGTGTGAATTCAGCAAGAGTATTTTGAATTGTAGGAAAGTGGAACATTAAAATGATTACCAGGCTTAACAATTCAATATATTCCTCTTTTTTTTTACTGTTTTTTTTTTTATTATGACATTTGTTCCTTTCTCTTATATTTGCTCACAATACGTTTTCATAAATAATACAAATTTTGTACAAAATTATGAAATGTGATAACAAAACAATTCAATCGCGTTTTGAGAAATTTCAAATACCGGTATCAATACCGGTATTCCGGTATCATGTTTTTAAAATACCGAATACCGGTATTGAATTTTTGGTCCAGTATTGCAATCCCTAATCGTCCTAAAAATGGGTAATAAAAGTACTTAATTCAAACAAAAAGAAAGCATAAAAGTTATTTTTAGTGCAATATTCCATTGAACTTATTTTATATTTGCTTTAACCGGCATTCAGTATATTGGCCAACAAATTAATACGGGAATAAGATTCTATATCATCGGCAGAAAGAAAAAATGGCGGCTTCCAAATACAATTTTTCTTTCTCTTTTCAAAGCCTCGGGTGTGTTATGACGAAACTTTGAGCAAACAGCGCAAATTACTCGTTACGCCTGAAACCATTAATGTTGGTCAGTTCCTAAATAGAGTAGGTACAGTGGCCATTATGTTACTCAACTAGTCATAGTTGGAAATCGCATCATTTTGCGTCAATTATTCTGGACGTACTTAGTGAAGCTTTCAGCGAAGAGTTGATTTGATATCGATTAATGCTCCCATGTAGTTAGTTCTAGTTTCGTAAATATTGTTGTGAAAGTCTTTCAGCGTATGAATACTTTAACAGAGATTTCGAAGTATTTCATGATTGCATGTGTTTTGAGAATTATGTAAGTCATTTCACCGCTCTATTTTTTTTTTTTTAATTCATCTATATTTGTTAGGCGATCAAGATTACTTGTTGCTTTCACTAAAAAGTGAGCTGGTGTTAGCTCCTTTTGTTGGCTCAGCAATTGGTAGATAGTGACTCTCGTGATCCATCGATACTGTATGACAAATGAAATTCATGAAAGCTAATTTATTGAGGAAAAAACAGATCTATCTGATAATAAATATTGTCGGCCTATCTTTTTGCATGTAAAAATGTTTATTTTTTTCAAATGTATATTAATTTAAGTCTTTTATGGAAATTTCTTTCAGATTGTATATTTTTTGTAATTGTTATATTTTTATGTGTGCCTGACATATTATTTAACTTTAAACACTTAGATACGGTTACTATGTATTTATTGTACCAAAGAAATGAATATTAATTCGTTTTGAATGTGCTTTACATTTTCATTTTGCCTGCTTTGAAAAGAAGTTCCTACTACAAGTTTACTACTTGTATTATTATTTGAGTAGGAACATAGATTTTCAGTATTTTTTATATTACAATTGTATACGCACATTTAATGTGAAAAATGACGTGCTTAGATTTAAAAAAAAACTGCAGCAAGTTTCAATAATTTTAATAATTCTTCTAATTTAAAACAAGCTTTATTTTAATTATTTTTTTCACGATTCCGTGATAGCGCTATTGGAAAGCGTCTTCGTGCAGATGATCAGATAAATTTAATTCTTAGCAATAATAACAAAATATTTTCTTGTATTCCATTTATAATCTTTTAAGTATCATGGGATATATGTGTCCCCTAAGTTCAAAATTTAATTTATAAATTATCAAATACAACTAATTCAAAACGATGTGATTCAATTTAATTTAAATTGTTTGACTTGTCCAGGTTTAAAATGCAGTTTATGTTAATTTTTCTCAATTTATAAAGTATATATTTTTTCACGATTTTAATACATCAGGATCTAAATATGGGCAATACATGATAAATTCTTATAGCACAGAAAAATTAATATAACGTGGAATGAGATCATAAAAGGTTGCATAAAACAAATTAAAATACCTGAATCACAGAACCCAGGGTTTTGAGTGAAAGAATTGATTTTGGTAGGCCACAAATCAAAACATACTCACCTTATCTAATGTTGAAAGGTTCGCTCCATCCCAAAAGTAAATCTTCTCTCAGAAGTCCTTGATCTAAAAGAAACGCTTAAATCGATTTTAAACTTTTTACGCATATATAACCTTCTTTGCTCAACAAAAGAAATTTCATAGGGTGACATTAAATTGTTTTCCTGAGGCGAAACAGGTATCAACATAAAATAATTTATTCGATTCTCTTTTTATTCAGCTAAAATTTTTTAAATGTTTTATCTCTTAAGAACAAGGCCCTTGGTGATGTGTTTCATGTTTTTGTGGAGCAATGAAAAGAATCAAATTTTCAAAGATTTTTTATTATTATTTTCGTACAATCAGAAATGACAATTTTTGGTCGCTTACAAAACATGGGATGTAGGGCAAATTGGTAGTACAATTTTTTTTCTGTCGAATCATTTTCTAAGTGTTTTTCAAAAAAATAGATATTCAATGAGATTAACAAAATATTCTGCAAAAAACACCAGTTACAGACCTAAACCCTTATCAAAAAGAAATTCATGTCCTATGATTGTAAATTCAAACTGAAGACGCAAATATATATATAAACTAGCCGACAGAGTAGTTTAGTTGTTAAGACTCTGACCTCTCATGCCCAAAGACGCAGGAACAAACCTGGCTGCAGTCGATGGATTTTCAAGATGCAGAAAATTGATAGCGTCCATGTATGATTATGCAGCATGTAAAAGATTCCTCGAGTACTCACTCATTTGGCATGGAGTATCTTTGCAAAATTAAATTCCTGGTGCAGTTGCGTATCGAATAGAGCCCAGGTGCCTCTATCTAATTGGGAAATTGGCCGTCAAAATTTTCGTTGAAATGGTATACGCGCCGATAGTGGTACTATGTGAAAGAGTGGATGCTATGCTGAAGGATCCCACAAGGTATGCAAAAGGCAGTGCCTCTACCACATCCCCAATAGAAACAAAAATAAAATCTATTTATAAACTCGATGCAAGAGAAAATTCATACTTCGTTTTACACATTCACATCACCATCAAAAAACTACTCAAGAAAAACTCATATTGGCTCATATAGGATCATAAAAACGAACTAGTAACCGTACGAGCCCTAAAACCTAATTATTCCCTTTTTAACATTATTTGCATGGTTGTTCGGGTGTTTTCCTAAAAAGGAAAAAAAAAATCCTGAAAAGAACTAATAATTCATAATTTCCTATATACACTGGCCTCAACAAGTTAAGGTACATGTTTTTCGAAGCTCACCATAAAAAAAGAGCAGTAACAATAAAATGCATCGTTTGCATGAAGGATAATAACGAACTTTATAACCATTTATGTTCAAAAAAAGGTTCTACCACTTTTATTTATAGAAAAGAACATATTTTTATGAGTGAGAAAAAAATATGCAAATATCAAGCTTTTATACTTTTGTGTGTAAGTTGTGTTAATCTTCAACTGTTGTTGGCAGTTTCGGTGACAATAGTCAATAGAGTTTAGAAAATGTCTCAGAGACGTCGTTTACCCGATTCGCTAAGTAGATGGGATGTTAGATGGATGGAAATGGGATTGTCGTAGGCAAACGTTCGACGAGCACGATCGGTAGCGACCGGTTGGTTAATCACGTGACAGCAATGACGTCAGCGATTACTAACCGGTTGTTCACGAACCAATGCTTCATGGAACGCTCTCGGTTGATCACCGGTTACTTGCGCAGACTAAGACCCCTATATATACGAGCCGACGCATCAGCTTAAGATCAGACATTTTGGTTCGGAGCTGGTGTTTGAGTGGTTGCCTTTTCTGGCGAGTTATTGCGTTTGGTGATTGTTTACTGCGAGCGATTATTAGCCGCACGTAAATTGTTTCTTAAATAAAATATTATTTACGGCAAATTTGGCGAAACACGAAACTTTTCTGGGGTAACCCTAGCTCCACAACAATGAAAAATCCGATCTAAAATGGATAACCTTAAAGCTGATGCGTCGGCCTATCTTTATAGCGGCTCTAGCGCAGACATGGCGCAGACGAATAATACGCAGGTGAAAATTACTTATAATTGGTCAAAAATGTCACGTGGTTCCCTCAACCAATCAACCAGCTTAAGTTGTGGTTGACTGGTAGATCAACCGGTGAGGCTCATAGAACGACATCGGAAGCAACCAGATAACCGGTAGCTCTCAAGAACGCTGCGGTTAGCACCGGTTACTCACCGGTCGACCGGTGAGGTTCGTCAAAAGCAAGCAGAGTGTTTCGTAGTGTTATTCAGCGACTTTAGGATCGATACCAATCCGAAAATTCTGTGTCAAGAAGACCTGTTCCAGGCCGACCACGAGTTACAACACCTGCAGAAGTCCGTTTTCTAGTTCTTTCGGCCCTAAGGAGAAGATCCATTACTGTGCTACAGCTCGTTGCAGACCCCTTTGTAGCATCAGGAAGAAGAATCTCTGCTACTATGGTGCAAAATCGTCTTCACAATGCAAGTCTGTATACAAGATGATCAATAGTGTTTGTTCCCCTCAACGGACCACAGCGAGGGATCCATTTTTGCTGGGCAATAGAACATGTTTCCTGGACCCAGCAGCAATGGGTTTCTGTACTGTTCACAGACTTGTCCAGATTTACATTGCAGAGTGCTTCAGAGTGTGTCTACTTATCTGGAGGGAACAGCGCAATAGATCAGATAGATCAGTTGGGCATCAACCCAACACTGTTGAAAGACCACAGTTGTAAGAATCATGGTTTGGGCTGGGATCTCGCTCGGTGGTCACACTGACCTGCATGCCATGACCTGCTCCATGGAGGAACTCTGACTGGTCTGAGATATCGGGATGAGATCCTTGGATCCATATGTCCGCCCATACGCTGGTGCTATTGGTAATGACTTCATTCTGATGGATTTTAATGCACGACCTCACCGAACTCAGATTCAGGATCACGGTTTGGGACGAATAGAATAACCAGCTCGATCTACAGACCTGAATTCCATAGAACATCTTTAGAATTATCTTGGCAGACAGGTTCCTACTTCAAATCCTCCTCCAAGGTCGTTACATGAGCTAGAGCAAGGCTTACTGTGTGTCTGGTCTTCGCTTCCTATTCCAGAGTCCGACAGCTTAATAAACAGCATGCCGGCAATGAATTCAAGTTGGCGGGACACATTTCCTATTAGAACTCATTTTTGTATTGTGTCTGCGACATTTTACTACATAACACTTTGATGGTCTGTTTTCTTCAAGGATGGACTTTTCCGCAAAGATTGCTTTTTTTTTGTTATAAATCGTTGTTGCAATACACTTATACAAATTTCTACGGCGCATTCAATAATAAAAAAAAAAAATATTTAATGCACATATCCTCCAAATTTTTTGTTTCTACATTCATTCATTTGCAAATTAGAAGCAAAAAACCGGTTGTACCTTAACTTTTTGAGGTCAGTGTAATTCCAAAAGGATCGTCCCTTCAAGAAAAAAAATATCCGAAGTTTACCTCAAAAAAAATCACCTATTTTAAACATTTATAAAATCATTATTCACTTGAAGAATACGTTGGGATATTGATTTTTCTGCCTACATTTTTTTTACATTTTAAATACAAGATATGCAAATTTAAATAAGCGAAAAATAATCATGGAAATAATTACCAATTCTGATTTTACAGAGTTTGGAACGATCCAAGTGACCAAGAAACAATCCAGGGTCTTTTGATTTTTTTTTTTTCTTTTCATGGTTCATGCTTGGCTTCGTTCTTTTACCCAATCCATGATCTTTTCCTAAATCCTCGCCAACCGGTTATTAGATACTTCCTATTTTTTATTAATCACGTTTCAAAATATCTCAATTTACCCTCGTCTTCCAAAAAATAACTCCCCCCCCCCCAAAAAAAAAAACAGCATATAGATGATGCCCAATTACAAAACAAATTTAGAAAAGAATGAGATTGGTGGCGTAAGGACACGTGGCCTTATTCGTCATGGGAATAGTTGTGTTGAGGTTGTATAAATGCGTCACCTACTACATGTTTGCTGGTTGAAAGTCTCTGCGCACCACAACAAGCACGTGACCACGGTAGAGTTAACAGGGAATACAGCTTCGTGATAGGTTCTTCTATCACAATTGTTTTTTAAATATTGTGTAATTTCTGCTGAAAACATCGCAAATGAAATAAATGCTTCTGTATTCGCATTACCCCTTCTTTCTTTACTCTCTTCCCAGTTCGACTTTTAATTGAAGATAAAATGTGGAACCTCATTAATTTAGACTAATAGGGGATTTCGATCGTCCTTATTAATGAAGGTTCCGATTAAGCAAGATAACCTATAAATTGGTCCAACTTACATAAGCAAACTAGTGTAATTACACAGTAAAAAAAGTAATATTTTGAATTTAAGAAAATGAAATATAAATCTGCATAAGAGAAAATCGCAAAAACCCATTACTAAAATGCAAAATAAGACCTGAAACGTACCTTGATTATCTAAATATTTCTGACTTGAAATATAAATAAATCAAATTTTAGAGAACAGTTGTAACTTAGCATCTCTTATGGACCGTACACAACATCTAGTATCAATTAACACTAAACCTATTGAACCAATTTTCACAAAACTTGACATACACGTTATTTAGTCGTCGTTAGCTTTATGAATAGTTTATCATTATGTATTATATTAGTAGTATGAATATATTATCATTTATGAACTCTACCACAAAGTTAATGCTCCTTACAAGAATAACGTAATTTCTGCATAATAATACGCTGACCATTACTTCTATTCGCAGGATTTATTTACAATGAAATATTTCCGCAGTTCCAAGCTTCAGAACCATTACATTCCATGCGGCTGTAGAAAAGCATGCATAAATCATTCGCAGCAAGCCGAGTTTAAGTTAAAATATAGTTTCAAGCCATCAGACTCGTGCTTTGTTTCCGCTGATAAATGGTTTATAGTAGTCATATTGATTTATTGTAGAAGCAGATAAGTAAAGTTTTCATACTCATAAATTCTTGCAGTGAATGATATATATTTGACAGTCGTGTGTGCTCCTGTATTCATATGTAAAGTGGTCAGTTCTACGCTTTACTTGACATCTGTGACTCCTGAAACCTGAACCCCAGCTGTCCCTAAATTTGACGATAATATCTTCTTGATGTATAAAAGCAAAACAGACTTTGTATTTCCATTTCAAGAAAGTACTGGCGTATTTTTTTAAGTATTTATGATGACTTTCATGTGAATTAAACCGGACTCTTCTTAATCCGGACAGTCATTTCGGTATTCTTACTATAGGGTCTGCCGGGGTAATTTGGGTATAAAAATGGCCTACTTTGAACTTTCTAGTCCTGTAATAAATTTATATGTACATTTTTTTTTTCTTGTTTCGGCTTGACATTATGACTTTCCAGAATAGTTTTCTACAAATTACATGTTAATAGACCCATTTGCATATAAATGGCAAACATAGGTTTCACTATACCCAAATTACCCCGTGGTTGGGGGAATTTGGGTATAGCGATGGTTAAAGAGCAAAGCATGGTTTGAATAACAATCTTACTCAATGTTTTCAAACTTAGGTTGAATGTAGGTACAATAGAAATAATGAGATAGTATTAATGCTAATTTTTTTAAGTATTAAGATGGATTTTAGACTGGAAATTTCACAATATGACAAACCGTTAATGGACGGGAAGTAGGTTTTGTTACAGAACATTTAAGCAAATTTAAACAACCTTCCAATTTATTTTTAGCATATATTATATTGGGTAGTGAGGATGTGTTTGTGCTTGAACTCCAATAAAATTGTTAGTTGTCCTTCTGATCTTTAAAATGTAATGTACACCCAAATTACCCCATGTTTTTAAATCATTAATTACATGAAAACTAATTATGTTAAATGTTTCAATTCAATGCCAAATTAAAGTACACATATGTAATGTCTACACACCTAAACTTGAAAACCATAGAGTGGCAGGTTAATTAGAAGCACTATTTGGAAGAAGTTGGTTTGCATTGCATCGACATCACCAGAAAGTTTAATTTAATTTTTGTCAATTTCAAAAAGAGTGTTGGCAACATTTTTTCTGCATATATTCATAGGTAAGGGTGATGTTTATAACTGTGAAATTTGTAGATGTATCAAATGAAAAGTTTTCATTTTATTCAACAAAATATAACTTATACCCAAATTAACCCGACTACCCAAATTACCCCGACGGACCCTATAGATAAAAGGCGAATTAGCGCAATAGTGCATTTTTGAATTTTGAAGTCGTATTTTGTATTTCTGTAATGTATTTTTGAAATTTTCTCTCATACAATTTTATATTTCCTGCTCTTGAATTCAAAGTGCAGTTTTGGTTGGGTGCAGAAGGTTTTTTTTAAATTTATTTATTTATTTTTTTTTGGGGGGGGGGTTTGATTTATAGGTTATTTTGTAAAATGTGTTCTTTTATTACCTCGAACGACCTGGGTCATTTATTAGTCCGGACTAATAAAATTCTACATTGGTAAAAACAAATCCTGAATTTTTACGGGAAAAGTTACTAGCGTCTATGTTGTCAGTAAATTTTTCCTTAAAATCCTATTCTACTGTTAAAGTTTACGGTAGAAAAATCGACATGCCAGCAGCAGCTTCGATCTCGGGACCATCGTGCTGGTAGGCGACTTTGCTGACCACCATACCAGTTGGGACATATTCAGCGAGGGAAATACGGTGTTATCTGCTTCGCACTGTAAGTAACGTGATGCATTAATTGGCGCTGCAAACATTTGTGTTTTCAGTACAGTTTACTGTAAATTTTTTCTGTAAACACTTTATTTTATATTAATATTTACCATAAAATATTCCTGAATTTTTAACAGTTTACTGTGGGCAATTACGATTTGAGATATGCTGAAAAGCTCTCAGAAACGTGTCATGTGCTGTCTGCTAACGTAAATGCGACAAAATACATTAAAATTTTGAAATATGCTTACCTTGGGATTTATAATTGTGGAGCCGTAACTCGGCGAAGCTTGCAAAAACCTAGCATTATAAACCAAAGCTTACTAACATCCATACGATGAAAATTAAATCTGCGGCAATGATAAATAATACTGCACGAGTTTTGTATTTATTTCTTAGTGAACTCTTGTTTACAATTATTATTATCATAAACAGTGTTTTATGATTGGTACTTAATTCAGCTATACGCAATTTTTGTTGCAAAATTAAATTTTCAACATGCTTCCTCGATTAAGTTTTACGTAGAGAACATTGTTTTGTTTTTAAACCACGGATTTTTTTCATATACTTTTAACAAAGTACTTACGTTTTACATAAGACGTGCTTTTACGCAAAAGAGTATGAATGCAGTTGAAAAAAGAGAGTGGGAACAACGAAGGGAGTGGTTTGGAAAACATTTTTATCTTTCGGGCGAAGTTTTTCTCCCCCCCCCCCCAACCCCAGCTTTAGGAACATTCGTCCATAAGACACGTATTTTCTTTTTTTCCTCCCTGCATATTTTACATACTGGTTTACTGAGTAATAAGTAGCTTTGTTTACTCTAGTTCATCTTTATCTTTACTAATAATAAAGCTGAAAGTATCTCTGTCTGGATGTCCAGAGGATGTCTGCATGTCTGGATCTCTGTGACGCGCATAGCGCCTAGACCGTTCGGCCGATTGTCATGAAATTTGGTACAAAGTTAGTTTGTAGCATGGGGGTGTGCACATTGAAGGTATTTTTCGAAAATTCGATGTGGTTCTTTTTCTATTCCAATTTTAAGAACAAAATTATCACAAGATGAACGAGTAAATTACGAAATTATCATAACGTGGAACCGTAAAATGGGTACAGGCCAATTGACGAGAAAATTCATCATACATTATTTGTAAATATACAGGCGAACCAAAATATCTTTTAATTTTTCTATTACGGGCAAAGCCGTGTAGGTTCCACTAGTTGCAAATAAAGCACCATAGATTTTTACTTATATATTGACAATTTGCTTGAAGTGTCTAGATCAACTAAACTTTTAAGCAAAGAGCCACATATAACTATTATCTCTAAACTAATGTCAGTGGCGTCACTACGGGGAGGCGGTGCACCCAGGGTGTCACGCGTCTGGGGGGTGGGGGGGTACCCAAAGTGAAATTGCATGTTTTTGAAAAATATGAAGCTTAAATGCATTTTTAAGACTACAAATCTGAAAATTTTCCCAGGGTAGGGGCAGGGCCGCGCCGAGTCTGATCTGCGCCGTCGTGCAAATGCCTTTTGAGCGCCTTTATGCTCTGGCGTTCGAGAAAAATATATTTAACACCTGAAAGGAGGTTTTGTAGACAAACATAAAATGGAAAAAAAATGCGTTTGGCATTTAATTTATACAAAAAAATGTACTAATATTTAATTTCGCAACATGGTGTACGTTTTTACTTCATTTCTCGAAACTATTCCAAGTACAGCAGCTCCTCTGATACTCTGATAATGTGTTTTGTAAGAATAAAATGTTTTGATGTCTAAATTAAAGCCACTTTGAATATCTATCTAATCCGTAAATGATGAACAATTAATAAAACTTTTATGCCTGACAAAACATGACAACAGGAGCAGTGGCACATCTAGAAAGTAGGTTTAGGGGGCAGAAATTGAAAAATATCTCTTTTAATAAGAGGGGTCCGGAAAAATCTTGAAACTTGTAGTTTGAAAAACGCAATTTTAGACGATCTCTCTTGGTGTTATGGGGGAAAAGGTATAAGGGGCTCTGCGGAAATTTATAGAAATTGAAGCTTTAAAACCTGATTTTAGGCTATATTTATTGACGTTAGAATAAGAGATGAAACTCTGGGATCATACCCGATCATTTTTTTTTTTTTTGAGAAATAGATAGAAATCAATTCTTTTTCTCCCCTCCAATTTTTCGAATTTGAACTTCGAAAAACGCAATTGTAGGCAACTTTGAAGATTTTGCAAGGAAATTTTGGAGCTCCCTCCTGGTGGTAAATTTTTCAAAATTAAAGTCCTAAAAACCTAAGCAGTATACTATGATATTAGAGGAAGTATTTCAGAGGCTATTCAAACTTAATTTTTTTGTAAGTCATGTTTGAAAAACCTAGCTTTTGATGATATTTAAGGAAGGAGGTTCGGAGGCCCTCGCCCGAATATTTTCTGAAATTAAAGTCTTAAAAGCGTGATTGTAAGATCAAATTTGGTAACATTATAGCCGGCAATCTTTCGAAATTGAAGCTCTAAAAACGCGATTTTAAGTGATTTTCGAACGGAGTTTCATGTGATGTTGTTTCGTATTCGAGGGCTTTCGCGAAATTTTGCGAAATTGAAAATCTGGAAACGAAACTTGAGATGCTTCGTAATTTTTTTTGGCGTCGGCGGGGGAGTAGCATTTCGAAACTTTATTTTCAGGCGAACTTGAAAAAAGAAAAATAATAAGGAAAAAATAAAAGAAATAGGACGGAGGGGGAGTAGCTGACCAACTAGCTGAAACTATTGACAATTTTTAACTCAAAGATTTCTTTTTTAAGGAAATTAAAGTTTTACCCCAACATTATTAGTTTTTCCTTGAAAAAACCACTTTGTTTTCCAAACACGTGTTTTTTTTGTCCTTCAATAGTAAAGATTTTTGAAAAACATTCTACTAAGGATTCTAAAGGAGAGGGGGCATGGGGTGGTGCAATCAGGGGACCTCTACCCCCCTCTAGTTTCGCCACGGAACAGGAGGGTACTGATTATGTTTCTAAATTGAAGGATAAAATTATGGAGGATATTCCACTTTAAAATATGATATTGAAACTTGCCGGTAAAACGAATAATTCTAAAGTATGAATCGTTAAAAAGGCATTGAATTTAATATCTATAACAAACACATTGTCCAAAGCTCTTTCTTTAATTCAATACAAAAATAGTTGAAGAAAAAAGGGATAAAGGAATTAAGTAATTATGGTGAAGTAGTTAATTTTCGGAACTAAAAAGTTAATCTAAATTATTGTCTAAAATATATGCATACTACGCACAAGTAAATAATATACAAATGTGCTTACCGTATTTTTTAATGTATGGTAACATGATGCAGTGAAATTACCAGGAACAATAGTTAAAAATCACAAAAATACATATTGCACAAATTATAATATAAAATATTCACCGCAAGAACCAAAAAAGGGAATCGCAAATTTGTTGCGCTGCTTATGCTCAACCTTGTGAAATTAGAGGCATACCGAGCATGGCTCCATATATGAAGAAAAATGCTAATTAACTAGCATCGTGTGTTTTCAGTGTAAAAGAGCGCCTTTGAATACCATATTCGGACACAACAAGGCAATAATTTTTCCTTATAGATAGGCAGCAAGGAGGATTGCTTGTTTCAATGAGTGTAACATCACTGCTACTTTTATAGGTATAATGAAAAGTTCAATTTTATTTTTTTGTTGTAAGTTTTCCCCCTCATTTGGAGCATTCTTGATTGGTAGAGCCCGGCGCCTTTTTGACTCTAGCTCTGTCGTGCGTCGTACGACCTTGCACATAGGGACGGCGCGGCCCTGGGTAGGGGTGTCACCACAAATTACCGTCTCGGGTGTCACCCATGTTAGGTACGCCACTGCTAATGTTATTAATTTTTAGAGAATGTTCCATCCACACACAAAGGGTTTCTTAAATTGTGTTCCGCGGAACCCAAGAGCTTAATGGATCTCACTCGAGGGTTCCGCGAAACTTTCATTTTTTCTAAACGTTCAAATTAATCACTTAGAAAGATTAAGTTTGAATGAAGTGTTTAATAAATATTTTTCAAATGAACGGCTTAGAAAATATCAATAGTGGATAAAAAGCTGCTTATTCGAAAATAAACCATTCCTAGAATGTTGCACGCCAACTATGCCATTGAGGATAAAACAGGGGTTCCACGAAAAAAAGTCGACTCTCGTAAAGATTCCACTTATAAAACAAATTAAGAAACGCGGATCCAGTTCAAAGGTAATCAGAAACGTTGTTATTTATATTTATATTTTTGTCGTGTTGGATTTTATATTGTCAGCTTGCCGCTAAAAGTATCTAAGTAGAGAAATTCATTAACTTGCTGACTATCACAAAATTTTAATTGTATCGCGATTTATAATAAAATACATAATGTGTAAAAAAAGACATTGTCTCAATATTTTTTACTTTTTTCAAACCAACTTAAAATTTAATTACCTGACTAGAAGTGCATACTCATACCAATTTTGACTGCTGACATTGCAAAAAGCATTTTTGCAACTGCATGCATCTCTTGAAGAACAAAACAAAGTTCCTCGCCAAAGACAAAAAAAAAAAAAAAAAAGAGGATTTAAATTAACAATGACAAATTTAACTTTTTTCACAACCTCTACGGAATATTCCCCCTTGCAGACGCATGATATTGATCGCTATACGGAGAGAATTAGACTTCGCTGATTCCAGAGCGGTGTTAAAAGTTGTCGATGCATAAAAGTCTCCCATGGGTTTTGCCTCGTCAGAAGAGTTTGAAATGTTGTCTGGATTAATATCGTTGCAATATCCTTGTATATTTTATTATTGGAGCTGGAACATTTGGGTTGGCAAAGGGATTAAATTTATGAGAGGGGAGTTTTCCTCCAAGCATACATATTATTCAGAAGTATTAATGAATTTTTTATAATCTCCTTTATTTCGAACATTGATATATTTTTGCCTCCAAATCTAGTAAATATAAAAATGTTTGTAAATTATGTGAACAAAGTTTATGATACCCTAAAAAAGTTCGTTCTATTCTTCCGACATCGTTTTGGAAAGAAAATCAACAAGTGACCATTAGTCTCACAACATCTCACATTGATGATCGATACACCAAATAATGGCAAAAAAAAGGGAAAAACATTGCATATTATAATACAATAATAGAAAACGACCGTAAAGTACAGCAAAGGATAAATTTTCAAAGTTTGTAAATTGAGTGCTGTTTGCTGGCTCATCAATTCTTATTATGTAAACTAGAAAGTATCCCGTCAAGGTATGACGGGTGAAAATTGGTTCTGCATCTGAATAAAGCAATTGCCTGCTTGGTGATATTTTGACATTTGAAATTTTAACCCTAACTCTAGTGGATGAACCCTAAACTCCAGTGGATACTATTAATTTTCAATTATTCTTTTTTAATTCTTTATCCTCCTGAAATGACACAGTCCTATCAGTAAAACAGTTAAGTTACCGGATCGAGTTAAACATTACCAAAACATATTATCAAATTATCATGCCGTGGCGCAAGTTTCATTGTTGAAATACTCGATCATTGGCTATTATAAATAAGAGGATTATAAAAAAATCAAGCCCACTTTAATGTAAATTCATTAAATTGCCAAAGTCAGTGGCAGGCAATTGCCCCTTCTTCCTGACCCCCTAAGTGACGGGCTTGGCACTTTGTAACAAACAACAGTAACAGTATTTAAGAGATATTATGAAGTATCTTCGGCAGCTGTGTTCAGCGCTTCACATATTGACAATGACATATCTTCTTGGAGCCTGTGAGTTTGGCGAGAAATTGACGAGATATCGACAAGTTGGTATCATTTTTGAGGAGAAATTGCCAAATAGCGATATTTGACAATTTTTCGAACCCAATAGTTCATAATTATAACGTAATAACTGTGACGTCATCCGCTCAACAGCCAATATATAGCACTACTGTTTGAGATTTAGCGTTAAAGATTTGGACCTAGCATTTGGAAGGAACAAGTAACTAAAATTTAAAAAAAAAAAAAAAAACGACTGATTTGAAAATGTAGAATCAAGAGGGAGAATTAAAAATATTTTTAAAAGCCTTGTACTACTAAAACGCAATTACAAGTATTTTATTTGTTAACAAATAGAAACTAGCAACAGATAAAAATTTCAAATCATTGCATTTTCTTTCCTTGTCGGCCAACAATGAATTCGGTTACCAATCGCGTGAATAATGGTTTAGCCGTATTTAAAATCTGCTTTAAAAAAAGTTATAATTTGAATTCTATGTAACGTGGACTTTCCAAACACATCCTATGACACGCAGAAAAAAAAAATACTCTATTTTGGTACTAACTTTCGAAATTTTTAAATGTGTTTTCAGTGCAAAAATCGCGAAAAGACTTTCAGAGTTTTTAATTAATATCATCGTTAATCAATGGCTTCCGAAGACGCAACCTAGCTAAGAACACCCTCGATCAACTCTCTTTTTGAACATTTTTTTTTTTTTTTTTTTTCAAATCGGTCCATCCGATTAGGCGCTGGAATGTCACAGTCAGATACACAAACACACAGACACGTCAAAGTTATAACCCCCTTCCTTTGTGTGTTGGGGGTTAAAAATGGCATTAAACGAAATTAGTAACCATTTTCATAAATTTACTTTAACTTGACTCCTGAAAACTGAAGATAATGCTCAAAATTCGCTGCAGCGAGATCAGAAGATTCGCTGAGTTCGGGAACTGTAGTCCACTGTCATTTAAAATATTATAGACTGAAATGCGATTAACAAAAAGTAATATACGGCCTTAATTTTTAGACTCTAGTTCAAATAATAGTCGACGTAATGAATTTCTATTAACAGGTGTAGACAAACCTTTTTTTTTTCAAGCCATATACAACTAGTAACATTGTACTAGAGAGGTTAATAAATGCGTCGGGTTACCAGTTTGACATGAAATTTCTTCAGAAGAGCTTCAGTCTGATTAGTAAAACACAGTCTGACTCCTCAAATTTTGATAAAATACTATTTGAGTCGTAATTTAATTAAAAAAAATAATAAAAGAAAAATGCACATGATCGTTTTTTTTTATCAACATACTCAACAGTAAATCTATACTGCTGAACAAAATTATAGTCTCAAAATTTTTAAATTTTGTTTTTTTAATCATAATTTATCTCAATTTTGTTTTATTTTGTTAAAATAAAAATAAATAGAGTCATATTTTATCGTTAGAATATTTTAAGGAGGGAAAATACCAGCGGCAGGAGGAATTGTTTTTTATTTTCCAACCAAAAAAAAAAGTTTTTATTGGGATAAACTCAAAATTTACAATTTCACAGTCTTTATTTTTTATTCATATTTTTATTTTTTGTTATGAATTGTGAAAAATAAAGCAACTAACGATATTTAATGGCAACATTTATTCATGTTATGGTTTTAAATTGATTTATTTGAACAAAATTTTCCTTTAATCCTGGACTTCTCACCTTTGAGTTTATACTTTCGTCTAGGTTCTATATAAGGTTAAAATATTCAAGTTAGTATTTTCTAGTTCCGTTATTTTTCTTAATTTATGATCTATAAAAAAATTTATGAGTTTGTCAGTTATTTTCATTTTTCTAACGAAATAAAACTAAGTTGAGTTAAGTTATCCTTAAAATAAAATTTTGAAAAATTGAATCCTTAACTTTGTCCGTGTAGCATTTTTTCTTTCACGTTCTAGGACCTAAAGCAGATTTTTAGAATTGAAAACCCTGCAATAAAGATATATAGCTTCAAAAACATTATTAGAAACGAGAAAGCTTCAACTGTTCAACGTATATTTTTTGCTGAATTGTTGTTGGATGTGCTTCTTTAAGCTACAGCGGGAGAGAAAAAATAATCCTATGAAGTATATTAACTTAAGAACAAATAGTGTCACAAAAACTTTCTTGCTGGAAAGAAGCATCAATCATTTTGCTGTCTTAAGTTACGCTAGGAGGCGTTTCAATTTTTCTTACACTATAGAGAGTAGCGCTAAATTTTATAGGAAAAAACTTTATTCTTTTGACATAAAGAACAAAGGAACAAGTTGTGGGAAATAAAATTATGGTGGTTTTTCTTCTCCTTTTATGCGAGCATTATGCACTTATTTTTAAGATTAATGTTTTAAACACTTTAAAATATGGAGAAAATAAAAGTTAACTGACTTCGAATAAGTAAATTGTATTAAATAAAATTAAAATCACAAAGTTATTTATGTCTATATATCGTGTAAAGCAAAGTCCTAAATTGATTTTTATGAAAATTTGTGCAAAACATACTGCGTACGTACCAATTAAATGTTTTTTTCCTTGCTGTTTTAAGCATTTAATCATATTTGCTTTAAAAGGTTTCCTTACATTGGCTCAAGTAATTTTTGCTAAAATAATTTCCTGCTTTAGTTATACGAATAGGGGACAGTATGGAGAAAGGAACAGAACTATATTTATGCCCAATATAAAACAGGAAAAATAATGTCTTGCATGACTAGTAGATGTAGCAGCAAGAGAGTAGAGCTGCTACTACTACTGAACTACCTAGAAATAATTTTTCATAGTCCATTTCAGCATTGAAGGACATATTTTTTTAAAACCCTTTAACAAAATTTCTTAAACATTGCGATAAGTAGTATTCAAGTACATTAATGATACAATCCAGAAATTACTAAGAAAGTAATTTTGATTTCATATTGCATTTTTTATTGTCAGTTACCGGTAACTGACGCGGCCTGATTGGAAAGTTCTGTATCAGTCGCCTGTGACTGACGTAATAGCTAACGTGTGAACATGTTCTCTTTAACAAGTCAGCCAGCATTGGCAGTGGGCTGCCGTGAGCAAAACATATTTAACAGACCATGTGTTTATTGACCGTCCGTATGCCGTTTCTCCATACGCGGTATATCTCGAAACAGTGGAGCTATAGAGGGGAGTAAGAGTAGATCGCGATCGACCGGTGGACATAAGGCCGCGCCGTCCCTATGTGCGAGGTGGTGCTGCACACGACGGTGCCAGAGTCAAAAAGGCGCCGAGCTCTAAAAATCAAACATGTTCCAATTGAGGGGAATCTCTCCAACCGAAAAAACAAAATTGAACATTTCATTATGTCCAGGGTCGAGTGAGCCAAAGTAATGCCCAGGCCTGACTACATTTGGTGCCTCTCTCTCACAAGAAAACCTGCTCATTTTTGCTATTCAAAAGCGCAATCTTTTACACTAAAAACACATGATGCTAATAAATGCATACATTAGCATTTTTCCTCCTTCGTGTAGCCGTGAATACTATTTCGGTATGTACACAAGGCTGAGCATATGAGGCGCAAGAAATTTTCTATTTCCCATTTTGGTTGTTGAGTTCAATAATGTATTAAAAAAATTTTCAATGTGTCTTTTTGTGATTTTTAATTATTGTGCCTGGCAATACGACAATGTCATGTTATCATACATAAAAAAATAATAAATAAATACTGTAATCCCATTTGCATATATCTTACTTGTGCGTAATATTTGTATATTGTAGACAACAATTTTGGTTAACTTTTTTGTTCCAAAAAGTAACGGCTTTACCGTAATCACTCGATTCTCCCCCCCCCCTCCTTTTTTATCAACCATTTGCGTATTAAAAAAGGAGCTTCAGACAATGTATTTGTTTTAGGTATCACATTCAATGCGTTCTGAATAATTCCGTATTTTAGAATTGCTAGTTTTACCGGAAACAAGGCCGTATCCGGAAATTTTTTTCAGGAGAGGCCCGGATTCGTACATTGCCCTAACACACACACACATATATACATATAGACACACATACACGCATTAAAATATTTAACATAGAGATGTTTTTTGTCTCTATTTTTAAGCATTCCACTGTTTGGTTGTTGTTATATATATTTTAATTTCTAATTATTTTTTTTATTCACCTTGTAGCTTGCATTGGTAAGGATAACAGGAGAGTGTCCCTTTAAGTCGGATGTAGAACATCCATAATTTCAGGGGTTGCGGGGGTTTCTCCTTCGGGAATTGTTTTGAAAAATAGATAGAAAAATATTTATTTTAAGGCCTTATATGAAGTAATTGAGACTACAAACATATGAAGAAAAATAGGCAAACAAAGTCTTTTAAAAGTTATGCATTCTTTTGCAAATCAAGATCGATCAAAATAAAAATTGCTTGCTCGACAAATCGTTGACAATCAACAGAGAGGAAAAAAGAGAAGCTCTTCATCAGATGCATAACATATAAAAATTGTTCAACATGGTTTAAAAGAAATGGTGTACAGATTAAGAACATAAGAACGAAAGAGCAATATTCTGACCATTTGGACAATTCATACTTTATTTTCTTGATAAGAGACAAAACTGAAGATATTTTCAAGGAATTTCAAAAACTTAAATATTTTCAAAGACTCTAGAACAGTTGAAATTATTTAAAGCACTTTATTTGCACTTTTCAGAAGTTGATTGCACAGTCTTACAAAATGACTATAACTTTGTATGACACACCCGTTTTAAGTTAAAAAAAATACAGTAGACCCTCGTTTTAAGCGGGTTTATTTTATTCGGTTTTACGCGGATGCGGCAATGCAAACAGATAAAATTTTCCCCTCTTTCAAAATCCAAACTCCTAAAGATTGCAGATTACGCGTAATCAACTGCATTTTGGCGTGCCAATAATCAAGTTTGGGACACTGGAGACATCTCATGTGATTGGTTCCAAGTTTTTTCCAGAAAAAAAAAGTTATTAAACTCACACAGTTCAGAATTCACTGAAAGAGGAGCTTTTAGGAGTGACAAAGGAAGCCAAAACCAACAAAGATACCGACGTCGGTGACATACAACCAAAAACGTTCACATTGAAAATATTGAGCCATTTCTAGGCAATAGAAATGATCTTTCTGATTTGTTAGTGAAGGAAGATTCTATCATGGAAATGACGCAAGTGATCACGGATGCGTTAAACGCTCTGCAAAGAGTTACAAAGAAAAATTCATAATGACTGCCAAAAGACTATCATTGATAGCTCCTCTTTAGTAACATAACACGAAATTAATTTATGTTTTCTTTATGCATGTTGTGCATAAAAGTCGATATAAGTACGCATTAAACTTATTATGCAATTTGTCATCATTAGAATGAAGTATTTTGTTATCTATGGAACCAAACCTCTATTTCAACGCTAGTATTAGGTCTCAATTTACGCGGTTTTGATTTACGCGACATTTCTGTGGAACGTAACCCCCGCGTAAAACGAGGGTCTACTGTAAATGCAACGAAATATTTCTCAAAGCAAACAATTTTTTTTTTCAATCACAAGTAGTGCAGGAAATAAAATAGAGTAGAGTAAGCGTTTTTTTTTTTTTCTCTCATGCTTAAGATATTAACACTATGCAGTGGAAGTAAGATAAAAACAAACAACAACAAAATAACTTCCAAAATACTGAATTCGGTATTAAATAAATAGCAAGACATGGAACATATCAGACACAAAAATTTATCCTGAAAAACATGCTACAAAAACGTGAGAATCATGATTTTTGAATTTTTTTACTCAGGATGTATCAAGGAGCTGAATTTGGCACATCTTGGTAACCAGATACTAGCCTAATCGGAAACTAGGGGCCCGGCCTTTGGGGAATCCCCGGCTCGAAATCGGTGCAATGTAAGTTTTATAAGAGTTTTAGGGGAGGAGGGCAGGGGCGTGCACAGGGGGGGGGGTGAAGGCACGCTTGTTGGCCCGAGCCTGAAGGGGGCTCAATATTTTTTAAAACTATAAGTGAAAGAAAGAGTAAACAATAAGGAGGGGGCTCGAAAAAATCATTTGTAACGGGCCCCAAAATTTCTGTGCACGCCCCTGGAGGAGGTCAAATCTACCAAACTGACAAGGGGCCTGCTTTGGCCCTGGACGACCCTGAATTGAATTGGGAAAGAGCAGGAAGTTCTAATAAAAAGTCTAAATTTCAAACATACTTTGCAGCTAATGAGAACTAGAATTGTTTACTCTGTATTTCTTCAAGTTTTCACTCGTTTAATAGTCACAAAATTAAGAATAAAAAAAAACTTCGTTATTTTCATTTTCTGACATTAGAAATTAAAAAAAAAAAGTTTTTCTGTTTTACGGTACAAACCATTTCCGGTTACGGGGGGGGGGGGGCGTCGGGGTAGTACTCTGTTGTCACGTTTTAACAAAAATAAAAGTTTGATTAAGTATTCATTAATTAGAGATCATAGATATATTTAGAGTAACGTTAACTTTGATATTTAAAATATTTTCTTTTTCCAAAACGGATTAGCATATCAGAGGAGCTACTGAACTCGAAAGTCGAGATATAAAGTAAAACAATCCAAATAAATACACATTTTTACCCACTATTTTTTTAATAAATGAAACACAAACGTATTTTTCTCCACGTCATATTTGTCTGTAAAACCTCAATCCAGGTGTTAACAATATTTTCGCCTAAAGCCACTGCATAAATGTGCTAAAAAGACATTTGCTCGACGGCACCGTTCAGGTTTGGCGCGGTAGACCGCCTTGTATTTTGGGGTAATCGACTTTGCTCATTGTCAAATGCACATTCTATATTTTAGTATGTGTTTTTTTTAATACGCTGTTTACAAAAATAATGAAAAACACATGTATCAAACACCTACACCAACGATGCAACTTATCAAAGATAAGTTAAAGCTGATTTCTTCCCAAATAATAAAAAAGAAGTTAAAAAACTTCAAAATTTGTCCGACGACCGCTCAATGAATGGTGTAGTTGAGGGCTTCCCAAACTGTGGTTCGCCGATCCTTCGTAGGGGGTCCGCCACAAACTTCGGAAAAAAATATTTTAGACACGTAAAGTGTTAATTAAATAATTTTTTAAAATTTGTTAACCTGACTTTTCACCTTAGAAGTATGGAATTGTTCTTTGAACACGACTTCCCGACACCTCGAGCTACCATGTCACGAGACCATGCAGCTACCACAAGGCAAACTCACAGTACACATTGGAAACAGTCAGTGTAAAAAATGACACTTTTCAGATAGTAATAGATCCATAACTATAAGAGGTACATTCATGAAATTTAGTATTATAAGTCTGCTAGGCAGCTCTATTACACATACAAAATTTCAAGCGCGTAGATTTAATAGTTTTTGAGAAACGAGGGAATCAAAAGCAGCTTGAAAAGGTTCTTGTAAGATATACACTGGCAGATGTCTCGCCTGATTTCCGAACTTGGCTGACACACTGCCGTGTGTCTAAATATAATATAAATATAATTGCTGTAACACGTACCGTTTTAAACTTATGACAAATTCAATGTCCATAAATGTCAATAAACTGAAATATTTAAATCAGATCTAAACATATTTATTAACTTATACACGCTTATGTGTACTTTGCGAGGAGAGATAGCACAGATTTTATGATTGGAGTGGAGAAATAAGTCACAATGGGGTCGTTTCTAAAAAATTAAAAGTATTTTTTTCTGAAAGAGCATGTCTAAAACTATAGGATCTGACCATTTTTTAAATAATTTGTTCAAGTTTAATATTTTTAAAAAAGTACTTAAGTCGGTGCGCTTTTATTGTTTACATTTTTGTCGTGCGAAATCAAATGATGAAATGCCACTCAATGTTACCATTCACGGAGAAAAATATTTAATTCGCATTTTTACTCACGTGTATTGGCAACGATATGGTTGATAGCAAGCGTAGAGAGCAATTTTAATTCGCTGTTTGATTATCATAACGCGGAAACGTGGTACAAAATGCGCCAAATAGCATCATTTGTGACGTCATAAAGACCACGCCTTGTTTACAAAATCGGACATTTTAAAAAATTAATTTAAAAATAACTATTGGGAAAATGAAAGAGATTTCTGGGTCCATGTTTTTTTTTGCTTATTCTATCAATTTTAGTGACTAGAAGTACTACTTTTGACTGAAGGAAACAACCCCATTGATCAAAGGAAATGAAGAAAAACTAACTTTTCCTTTTGCGAACAGTGAATCTCTTGAGATGGAAACCAATTCCCAAAATTTTTGCATTTTATTTTCCTTCGTAAAATTTTTCTATCCGTTTATTATCTTGATGAAAGCGTTCACTTTGCTTATCACTCACCGTTTAAAGATTAAGACAGAAAAACTCGAAGGGGGAGAATGTAAGAAATATATATAGTTCAGTGACATTCTGCACCCCAACGTTTCATATTTTTGTAACAAGTTTTTCACTAAAAACTTATTATTTTCAATTTTATAACTGAATAAAAAGCCTCAAATACCTAGTTTAGAAATAACCAAGCCGCTATTTATTTTTGGGTAAGATTTTCGTTAGGATCATTGTTCTTTATCAGCTTTCTTATTTGTGGGCCGACAAAAAGGCCTTCTTTTAATTTAGCATCAGTCAATTTGGGAAAAATTCTTTTCAAATGCAAAAACCCTTTAACATTTTTATAGTTTTCATAACATATTTTGTGAAACCAAGATTTTATGTAAGGGCGGAAGAATCATTTTCGTGCGGAATAAGAGGCAAGTTAAAAAATTAAGTGTTTCCACTTCAGAAACTTACAGCAATCCTAATTGAAATAAAATATTATGTTAAACAATAACTGTTGCAGATGGTATTTTTCACTATACGCTATACTAATAGGCTGTTTTATACTTCTAATTATTTAAATAAACATGAAATTAAATTATTTTTGTCACATTATAAGCGAGGTTACATGAAAATGTTATAGAAGCTCTAATAAACGAGCTGATGTGTGCATCACATGATTTCTTTTTACTTCAATTTAATGTCATTTCCGCATTACTGGCAATTTTAATGTGATTCAATAGTTTACTATCTATATATCACCAACAGTGGCCAAATTAAAGCAGATAAAAGAAATTGCCAAATTCGTCGCCAAGCTGGTGACAAAACTTGGCGACCGAAAGACTGGCGATATATCACCAAGTGCCCGCCAAATAATAACACCACTTGAGTTTACATCGAAATTAACAATGATTCCCCCCCCCCAAAAAAAGGGGTAAAAGACCCCTTTCGAAACACTCGAATGCAACCAAAAGAGGAGGTGCACAACTAGAACCCACTAGGAGTCTACGTACCAAATTTCAACTTTCTAGGACTTACCGTTCTTGAGTTTTGCGGCATACATACGCACATACATACATACGTACATACAGACGTCACGAGAAAACTCGTTGTAATTAACTCGGGAGTCGTCAAAATGGATATTTCACGTATCTATACGTTCCTAGGCACTTATCCACGTGTGGTCGAGTCGAAAAAAAAGAAACCTCATCATTCATTGGGGGGTGAGTGAAATGGAAATTAAGGTCGATTTTTGAGTGAAAATTTATCGCAAATATAATATTTCTTTTTTTTTTTTGTAAAAAGGAAGTAAAAAACGTGACGTGTTAAACACCCATATCATTGCCAATTTTTGTTACAATTAAATAAGTAATTCAGTATACGTGAAAGAGTACTCCTGTTAGAAAAATCGTCTCACACAGTGTAATCTTTCTAGACAAGTTTACTTCTATCATTGCGAAGCATTTTCGAGTAGAAACTTCAAAATTTCATTCGTTTTCTGTTTTAAAATTTAATACTAGTTTCAGCTAAATGTTTCATTACAGGAAGGTTCACATAACAAAAGCCACTTTCCAGCAGCTGGATGGCCAATTTGAAGCTGAACCTGGTTATGGACACCAAAGAGACCAGTACTTAGCAGATCACCAAGTAGAAACCTTTCTCATAGCTCCACAAAAGGTAAAAATCATTTCGTTGGGAATTTTTCTCAGCTAATTTTATTGATATGAACTGAATTTATGCGTGTTAAAACTTTGTTAAATACGACTTTAGTAGTTTTAGAACTTTACGAACAATGTGCTATATAGAAGAGTTGGAAGCTGCCATGAACGGGACATTTTTGTCATCCACAAATTTAAGAAGCACGTTTTCACTAGGCTAACGGTACCAGTAACAACAGACAGTCGTAAGTTTGGATTTAAATAATAAGAATTTTAGACGGGATGAACTGATGTTGCTGTGGCACATGAATATGATACAACCATCTCGTGTTATCAGAGTGAATTTTATGATTATTATGGTATTTACCAGGCAGTGGCGGAAGGTTATGAACAGCAAAATGGAGTAAAAATAAATAAATTTTCGAATTTCGAAGCGCCTGGAGTCTCCAAAGTTGCCTTTTAGAACCAATAGGTTACGTTTAAAATCTTAGCCTCCTAGGATAATGTCTTTAGATTCCAAAATCGCCCCAAAAAAGTCCAAAAGAGCAAAAAATCTACCTTTTTTGAACATTTTTTTCGAAAGGTAAAATACATAATTCTGAAATTGCTTGTAGATGCAAATGTTAACTCTAGGTAACATTAATATCTCCTAGAAATTTTAGTTCAATAGAGTATTTTTTTTTAATTTTCCAAAAGCCATAAAATAAACCAAAAATCCACGTTTTTCTTCCATTTTCACACTATCTTGCAAAACCAAAATAGGTTTAGTGCACACAATATAAATATTTTAAACACAGAATCTAAACTTATTTATCAGTTTCATATTTATTTTCTCGTTTAGATAATTTATTACAATACAGATCATTATTGTAGTTTTTTATTCAACAATGGTATAGTTCAATTAACAAGCACCCAACAATAACAAATATATATATTTTTTCACCAGTAAAAATTTTTCAATTTTAAAATTCTGCAAATCTTTTTTTACCGAATTTTCCTTTGCGCACGCCCAAAACAACTCTACTCAAATAGTGAACAGGGGCGTCTTCTCTTTAGGGTGAAAGGAAAAAAAATGAATTTCCGAATTTTAAAACGTACAAGTGATTTTCTTTACAAGTGAAAAATAACAAAAATCATTATATTACAACTCTAATACAAGAAATCTTTTCAAAATACACAGGACCCATAACAGTTTCACACGAAGAAGCTGAAATTATACAGTATAATATGTATAATCTATATTAATTTTTTAATATCCAATGAGCAGCGACTTAACTTGGTTGTAATTGGTTGCGACTTAAACGGTGTAAACACCAGTACCGGTGTGACAGGAAGTTTCAGTTGTCATCTAGAATTAAAACCAAACACACCCATAAAGTAGTTGATTTTTTCTGCTGCATGCAATTGGACTTCCATTGATTAAGACAGTTAATGCAATATTACATTGGAACGACAAAAGGACCCGCAAGTCTTTTAACCAATTATCAGAAAAGCTATCAAAACCTCCTAAAATCCACCAGTGGTGAAATTAAAAAAAAATATTCTTAGCGAATGTCCCTTCATAACTTTGACTGGGATAGATCTTAGCACACATCAACAATATATTCATATAAAATTTGCCAACATGTTTCATCTGGAGATTGCTTAAGCAATTTCGGTACTAAAAAAAAACCTTGTCGTACAAATAGATAACGATTGCCGCCTGTCTTTTAAAGTTATACATTTCAAAGAATCAAAGTGAAACTGTGGTAGCTATGTGTATAAAGTGCATATTGTTTAATGAGCAATCTCCAGATGAAACATCTTGTTGATGTGAGCTAAAATCGGATCCAGTCAAAGTTGAAAGGCCATTCTCTAAGAATATACATTTAAACTTCACCGGTGGTAGATTTTTGCTCGTTTTGGTTACTTTTTAAAACTTGCAGGGCCTTATGTTCTTCCGTTCAAATGTGCATTTTAATGTCTCAATCAAGAGATCAATCAATAGAAGTTCAATTTCACACAGCAGGCAAAATCAACCACTGCATGGGGTTGTTTAGTTTCAACTCTAGACGACGAATGACACCTCCCGTCACACCAGTATTGGTGTTGGAAACGTTGCAACCAAAAACAACCAAATTGTCAAGTGCCTGCTCATTAGATTTTAAGAAATTAATAATGTTGTACTGTATCATTTCAGCTTCTCCGCGCGGAACTATTTTATTTCCTGTGTATTTTCAGCCCGGTTCTTTTATCAGACCACAATGATATTCTATAGGAGTTGTAATATAATGCTTTTTCACTTGGGAAGAAAATCACTTGTACGTTTCGAAATTCGGAAATTAAATTTTTTCGACCCATCCTAAAAGAAGGTGGCAATGTTTGAAAGCTAGTAGAGTTAATGCGACTCGCATAAGGGAAAATTCGGTAAAATAGATTTACGGAATTTTATAATCGAAATAGTTTCACTGGTAAAAAAAAATATTTGTTCTTGTTGGGTGCTTCTTAATGGGACCACTATTGTACAAAAAAACTACTATAGTGATAGATAGCAAACGTTCTTAAAGGTATTGTTATCTGTTATCTAAATAAGAATAAGATAACTGATAAATAAGTTAAGATTCTGTGTTTAAAATATTTATATTGTGTGCAGTAAACCTATTTTGGTTTTGCAAGATCGTGTGAAAATGGAAGCAAAACGGGGATTTTTCGTTAATTTTATGGCTTTAGGATAATTTAAAGGAATTACTCTATTGAACTTAAACTTCTAGGAGACATTAATGTTAACTAGAGTTCACATTTACACCTACAAGCAATTTCAAAATTATATATTTTATCTTTCGAAAAAAATGTTCAAAAAAGGTCAATTTTTTGCACTTTTGGACTTTTGAGGGGCGATTTTGTAACCTAAAACATTATCCTTGGAGGCTAAGATTTTAAGGGAAACCTATGGATGCTAAAAGGAAACTTTGGAGACTCCAGCCGTTTCGAAATTCGAAAATGTTTTTTTTTTTTCACTCCACCCTAATGAACAACCACCACGACGTCAGTTGGTGTTTCATGCTCATTTGAATTTAATAAGGCTTTAGTTCTAAAGATAAAGAACTTTTGAAGATAAAAAGGGAATTTTTTGTCCATTACTCATCCTTTCCTCATCCTATCTGTAACTGGGTATTAACAGAATTGTCGGTGTCTGTTACTGAGGGTCAGACCTTTTTCCGAAATTAAGCAAATAAAAATAGAATTAACTAATTTAGAGGATCCAGAAGCAGTCAAATGTTAGATGAGATGTAGTTGCACGAGAAAGAAATAGTTTAAAAAGTCTAAATGTATTAAAAGGCTCAGAAAATTGAATTAACCTGAGAGTGATGTTTTAAGCATATTATTAATAGTGCCGTTACTCTCTCTACATTAGAAAGCAAAGCTTCAACTTTTTTTTTTTTTTTTTTTTTGATCAAACAAAGTACACTTTCATCCAACAAAAATTAAATATTTTTTTACTCAATTTTTTCCTAGCTGAGTATTTTTTTTGATTATGATAAGTAAATAAAATAATATAGAAGCCTGCATAAATTTCAATTTTGGCACTGTTTGTATCTTCTTTTACCGCCTCGTAAATCCCCGACTTAACATTTTGTAGAAATCTGGACAAAGCATGAAGAGAAGGATGGCAATGTTTCTGTCAGCCTTGCTCAGAGATATAGAGTTGAATTCGATCCTGGAAATGGTCATCATTTTCAGTATTTCAATCAAGTGCATAAACTGCTTCTAAAATATATTGCTTTTACCGCGCGACTAAAGTATGAAAGGGTCATTCTTCAAAAAGTGTAACTTATCTGTCACACGCCTTTCACTGTAAAAACGTTAAGGAACAATTCATTTAACAATGATTTTTAATTTCATCCAAAATATCTATTTAAACCTGCTAACAATTTTTTAATAATATTTTTTATTTTAGAAAATTTTTGGTTCACAACATGTGAATTCTCACCTCCGTGGCATGTCACACACCTTGTGTGACTGTTTATGTTGTTTAATAACTTGTTTAATTAAAAGTATATACTTACTTATTTATTATTCCTTTCACAAGCGTCTCAAATACTAATTGTTTAAGTATATTTAATTTTTTGATATTGTGTTTTAGTTCGTTTTAGTAGGACAAGGAGTCATGTCACACAATAAATTCTCATCTCCGTTACCTAAACACAAAATGCCATTCCTCATTAACACGTGGTAGTAATGACATCAAATTTTATTTTCCATGATACAAGGGAGCCCCTTTATTTTCAACCATAGTTGAAGTTGTGAGATTTTTGTCGAAGAACAAGCTTTAAAACCTTTTGTTTTAAAAACTACTAAAACTATTACTAACTACTAAAAACTATTTTGACTTATCACCTCCGTGAACTTGAATTTCAAGGATTTAAATTAATGTAAAAAAAGATGTGAATATGTTCTCATTTGCTTAACATGTTCACATTGTAGCAACGAAGAAAGTAAAAAATTTCCCTGAAAAATGTGTCTATTAGGCATATATTAATGGGAAATTTCTGACCTCCGTGACAGACCTTATCAATGTCATTGTTTCTCAAGTGAAAATAAATGATTGAGGGGAAATACATCAAAAATAGGCATTTTGCCAAAGTTATAAATTGCCAGTATATCCTCAAATTTACTAAATGCGATTTTTAACATACATTTGAAACTGCTAGTTAAGTCGTACTTTAATTAAGAGAACTTAATATTACATTCCCACTAATCATTAAAATAGCTGTTTGTTTGCACAATTAACAAAATTACTACTTTGATATTGAATTGGCCTCGATTTTTAAATATTAAAAGTTGTTTTCTTTTTTCCTCCATGAACAAGGCATTTTTTTTAATTTTATTTTTTTATGAGTAAAATAATTAGAACTTAGCTTTACCATTGTTTATGGGAACTTCTAGTAGGTAACACTTTTATGTAAAAATGAAAAAAAAAAAGAAAGAAAATTAAAGGTTTCGAAATTGAAAAATATTTGCGTTCAAAGGTTACGTTTTCTGGAGAATGTCCCATAAAGACAATATAGAGCTGCATTACGTTTGTTTACTACGAAGCTAATTAAAAGCAACCCTTTCGCCGTCCTCAACTACTGTCCACGAAAATGTATCCCTAGCGGCCTACTGTTTTCCCTGTACAGCTCTTACTTTCATCCGTTTGCAAAGGATGAATGCAAATGTATGTTAAGTAAATCATGAACAAATAAAACATGATTATTATTTCTAAAAATGCGCACAAATTGTGCGCAAATTCCTCATTTCTTCTCTTTTTCTTCTTTCATTGTCATGTACATCTTACGCATAATGGCATGAATGGTCATAAAAAATCCCGCAAAAAAATCAATTAGAAGATTCCGGAGTCTCTTCGGAGAAATGATTCTTTGAAACATGTGTATGTTTCAAAGAAACATGTATATGTTTCAAAGAAACATGTATATATTTCAAAGAACATGTTTCGAACATGTTTGAAAGAACATTATTTAAAACATGTTTCCTTGCAATTTTATGAATGTTTTCTTGTCCCGTGCCAAAAAAGGATTTTATTTTTTGAAAATTAAAAAGGTTTTTGAAGCTTTTATTCTTTTAGACGTTTCAGATGTAACTTTGATCAAACCTACACAATACGTTAGCAGAAAAACTGTAAAAAGAACTTCAATGTATAAGAAAGGAACTATGAAAAGCGAAAATATTCTTTACATGCAGTTACAATCGTTGCGTTTCTTTGGCAACGCACCCTCACCGGACAATTCTGCTAACTCGAAGAGACATTCCTTGTATTCAATTTCTTGTCAGTGAAATTTTTGTAGAGCACAAATTGGCTGAAGTTAAACCTTTTTGACATTCTTAAAAGCCAGAGCTGAACTTTTTTCAAATTTTGAAACCTTCAAAAATCAATGAAAAATGTTCGAGAAACAAATTTAGATTTCGATGAAATTATTCTTACGTGTAGTCAAGGAAGTTGTTTTTATGAATAAAATAACGTGAATTCGAATGCAAATTACAGAGAAGTTGTCTTCAACTTTCAAATTGAAACTTGACGAAAATAATGGGTAAGTTTGGATGAAGATTATAGAAAGAATGAGATGAAACTACAGCGCCATCGGTGGAAAAAAAAGAAAACAACAATTCACATTGTTACTGTTGCAAAAAAATAGGATTTTTGAACTACTACTGTCAAGCGCGAATGCTTCGCACGAGTGAGCTAGAGAAATAAAATTTAGGAATTTTAAATATTAAGAAATTTTATTTTCAAGTCTCAAATTTGCATAACTTTTAACTGAGGACCAAATTCGGCCCGCGGGTAGACTTTTCTAGCCCGCGGAAACTTTCAAACTGGTAAAAATATATAATACAGGGTGTTTCTAAACTCTTGGGCAAAACTTTAAGGGGTGATAATACACATCAGAAAAAACAATATAATGTCAAAAATAAGGGACCCAAACGTCTTCCGAAGGAGAAAGGCACCATTAAAGTTTAGGGTCCAGAATTTCAAATGATCGTGAAAAAGAAAAAATTGGTCGATTCGTTTGCGGTTTTCCCTAAAATTATTCCTTTTATCGGTATTTTCTTGAAAATAATTTTGAAAATGTAGTTTAAAAAATACCGATAGAGGGTGCTTTAGATTTTGGAGTAACGAACAGCTATTTTTACCGCTATATTTGGATCTCACTAAATGTTTTCCAATGCTTGGACTTAAACTTAAATTTTCAGCTTAATATCAGAATCATTGGTAGTGATTAGGTCACGCAGAATTAACTGTGTTCAGAAGTTGAAATGCACTCTGTCACCAAAAAAAAAAAAAACATTCACACAGACGGAAACAAGCGATCTTCACGAACTTAAAATGCATGTGGCCTATGAGAAGATACGGAAATGATTACAAATTCAGAACAAAAGATTATTTTATTAAGAAGTTATGACACAATGAACGTTACAAAACCGTAAGTAGTGTAGACTCTCCTCTAGCAGCTATACAAGACAAAACACGGTGTGGTGTCTGTTCTGTAAAAACGATTTAGAAACGTTCCTGGAAAATAATGGGCAGCTGATGTGCCCAATTTCTGCCAGAAAGATACCTTACGAAAACTAGGAACGTTTTCCGCTAAAATTCAGAAACCTTCCTGAAATTATCCCAGAAGCTTCCTGAAGGATTCAGACATCTTCCCGTTTGAAGCCAGTCGTGTCTCTCGGAGTTTAGATTAAACATAGGTAGGTATAATATAATAGCTTGGCACCCCTCCCTGATTTATTAAGGAAGTTCCATAAGCAGTATTGCGAACATAGCCAAAGTTGAGCTAGATTTGCTAGCAAAGTATTGAGAATTTTACTCGCCTGCAATACTTGCAAAGGAACGTATTCCATACATTTTCGCTCCCTTTGGGAGCTTAATCAGCATGGACAGGCCGTAATCGAACTGAATCCGATACACTTTATAAACTCGCTAAGTTTATCTTTAAACTGGGAGTTAAAAATATTTTTCACAACATTGAGAAGTATGCATTCCTGCAACTTGTAGCAGTTCAGGAATCTTTTTGACAGTGTCACTTGATTTTTCCAAGAAGTGGATAAAAACAATTGAAATCCCGAAACGTTACACAGAAATACTCAGTAACGTTTCGGAGTTTTTTTAGTGTGGAGTGAAAAAAGTCATCTATGACCACTCGGACTAAATGGGGATTTATCGTTGAACCAAACACGCCCCCTGTCTGTCACAATCCAAAATCGTGCAGTGAAAATCAAGTACAGTGAAAATCCAATCCATCGCAAAGGACACTGATTCAAGATACCAGCGTCTTCCAGTCTACTCCGGATTTTTTTATTTATTTTTTCTTTTTTTGGTACCATCAGTTTTTTGGAAGGTGTTAAACGGAACTAATGTTAGTGACTTTTGCACGCTCTTAAGATGTGCGATCTTCGTGATCATTTCTGTTTCTAGAATGCCTTAACCGACTGCAACGTAATGTTTCACTTATTTTTGCCTACACTAAGCTACTGCCATATCGCTCCCATCAAAGCGGCAGCAGATACGCCCGTGCAACCAACCTGCTTCTCTGAGACCTACTGTACGTCCTTTTAAAAAGTCCAATAATTGTTCGTATACCTCTGAAAGGTCGTCCTTGTCAGAATAGCGTCTTTACAACTCGACAGTTTCGTTTGAAGTGCCCTTTGACACAAACTTTCCCACTCCCAATCGTACCTATCTGCGCATCTTGTATGCGCATAGCACGCTCACCCTTTCCTCACTGCTGGTGACGAAATTTCAATCATCTCTTACCAAACTACATTCCTGCTGAATTTGTTGGTTGCAGCTCAATTTATTCTTGATGCACACTTTTTTTTGTAACAAAGTGCAATTTAACCTTTGAAGACAGTTCAGTTTGCGCTACTAAATCACTACCAACAATTCAGATTTTAAGTTCAAAATTTAAGTTTTAGTCTAAGCATTAGAAAAGATTGAATAAAATTCAAAAATAGCGGTAAAAAATAATTGTTCGTTACTCCAAAGTCTAAAGCGTTCTCTATCGGATTTTTTATAAACTACATCTTCAAAATTTATTTTCAAGAAAATACAGATAAAGAGAATGATTTTAGCGAAAACCGCAAACGAATCGACCTTTTTTTTTTTCGATTTTTAAAAATCATTTGAATTTGTGGACCCTAAACTTTCATGCCACCTATCTCCTTTGACGTTTGGGACCCTTACTTTTGTCTCGTCTTGTTTTTCCTGATGTGTACAATCACTACTTAAAGTTTTGTCCAAGAGTTCAAAAACACCCTGTAGTTATTTGATTATATATTCTTTTTAGGCATTTTAATATAAAACTAAGCCCAGAAAAATCTCAAAAACCACAAATGAGCATGGGCTATCCATAGGGGGGAAGGGGGGGGCAACTGCCTTTCTTTAAAGAAGAGTCTCCGGCTTTCCTATCCTGCTTAAAGTCACCAAAGATAGTTTAAAATTGCATCTTTTTGACTTAAAATTTCAAATGATTACCGTTAAGAGCCATCATCCCCTTTCCGAACGTCTTTACATATCTAGCTTAAAACTGCGTTTTCGAAACTTCAATATCATTGAAACGAAAAAAATTCTGACCAGCCTTCAAACGTCATCAAAGATATCGTGAGATATATTTTTAAAACTTCACTCCTAAAAAGTTTCCGCAGGGAGCAGCTGAACTCGATTTCCTTCACATCACAAGTCATCAAAGGTAGTGTAAAATTGCCTTTTTAAAGCTGCAATTCGTGAGAAAAAACCTGTGACGTTACCAAAGATAACCAGCAATTAACAAAAATGTTTTAATATAATTTGGGGGAGACAACTGTACTCTTTCTTTTAAATTTATAAGAATATGCTTAAAAATGGGAATTTTGAAAATGTCTCAAAAAGTGAACTCTGAAACCTATTCCCCGACCATTTCTAACACCATCGAAGATTGACTAAAACTGCATTTTTAAGACTTCAATATAGAAAATATCCAGCGGATATCACTCGTCTCCCCCCCCCCCCCCTTCTCTCTCTCTTTTGATTCAAAGACAGCTTAAAACTTTTAAGAACTCATAACTTTTGTGGTATCTTATCTATCATTTCTTCAAAGCAATAATTTACACACTAAGAATTTCTCAGTGTTATCTTACATTTTATAAATTTACTCAGTTCTTTATTTTATTTTTTCCTTTACATAAATTAAATTTTAATGTAGGAAATTGAAGCAAGATGGGTAAAGGACCGCTTCATTTCTTAATGTTGAAGCACTATACGATAATTTAGGAGTTTTCTACAGTTTTGTGCCAATAGATGCAAAATAATAGTAAGAGGGGCAGTCGAAAATTGTGAAATTGTGGACTAAAGCTGCTTTAAATGACTGTTTATAAAGTAATATGTGCTTCGTTAGGCATGCAGTTTAAACAAAAACAAATCGCAGTTGTTGCACCAATCGCATTTCAATATTTTAAATAAGTGCCTCGAAAAAAAAAATGACTTCAGAGAGTGTATGGCATCAACATTCAATAAAAACGTAAAATATTAGCAATTATGGTAGCATCTCTCAGTTGAGTCTGAACATATTCCTAGATTCAAATTTTTATAAAACTATACCCAAGCAAAGAGAAAGTTTCTGTAATTTGATTACACAAATAAATACTGCCGTGAGCGGGTAAACGGCAGTATCTGTAGAAATGAGTTTCCGAGGTAGTTGAAGAAACGAGTGTTGGGTTCAATACTAACAATAGTGAAATTAGTGAAATGTTGAAACTATACCTTTCTCTTTTTTTTTTTTTTCAGCTTTGCAGCGGAAACATAATTAGCAAGCTTATACAATAAAGCTAACCTACAATATTTGTTATAGCAACACCAATTAAAGAAGACAAAACAATGATTATTGTTTACTTCGTAGTGCTTCTAGTTCTTACCATAAATGAGGATTATACACCGATTAAAAACATAGCACAATTTACTAATGAACATCAATTGGCGAATTTATTTTTTCATACTTTTAAATTCAAATCTTGTTCTATAAAATTATTAGCGTATGGCATCGAAAATAACACTTTTCACTTCAATAATTTTAATTGAATTCATGTCTTTCAATATCCTCTCAGTGTCTTGGTCATGTACTAACTGGTATTTGTTAGCCAACTCACATTAACTTTGTTTTTCCTTTTTATGTCTTTGATGAATAGCGAGGAGAAAAGCAAGAGTTATTTGCGCGTTGTCGGTTTATCTTCTCCTTATTATTTGTTTATCTTTATATAGAAACCCGAATCACTAGCACCATTGCTTGGAGAAGTGGATTTACGAAGAAGCTTTCGGACAAGAATATCTACCAAAATGAGTAAATATATGGAATGCTGGGGTGCGGACAAACCTTTTGCTAACATTTCGGAATCAACATTAGCAAAAAATATCAGACTCACGGTAAGAATTATCAATGTTACATTTTTATTAAATAATTTTTAGCTCGAAAACAAGAGAGAATTAAATCTCAAAAAGTAATGCAGTGTCTAGAAGAATGCCGTAGTTTTAATGGTAAATTATGAATTTATTTTGGAAATATTTACAACAAATTATACATCAACTATATAGAAGATAAGCTAACCTAAGTGTTTGCAAATGCTCAACATGAGCACGTTTATGGGCACTCATGGGCAGACAATGAACCTAATGTTTAATTCTATTCCCAAATAATACGCATAATGTTTAAGGGTGCTACGGAAAAAAGTACATTTTGTACCGCACGGTGACAGCTCACACATTTCCTTAAAATTAATAAATTTAAAAGGGTAATGGACAAAATTTTACTGTTAAAGAAATCATAAACATATGAGTGATTTCTCAAACAAGAAATTTTCTTCATCACTTTTTAAAATTTTTAATTTTTATAGAAATATTTGAGCTGTCACGTGCGGGGCAAAATGGCGAATTGCTCATGGAATCGCTTTAAAACGCTTCATGGACGTTTTAAAACGGTTGTTACAACGTCTAGCACCATTTTAAAACGTTTATAAAACGAAGAGATCATCTCCCTGAACCTGCACTTTATCTAACGAGTCCGGAGTGTGGTAACCAGTATGGACTCATGGGCAATGTCAAATCATGACCCCACTTGATTCTTATAGGCCGTTTCAATCGCTGAAACTGATGGCAAAAAAGAGGACGCTACAGGGAACCCTTGTTTCCATTACGTTGCCATTGATTGTAGGATGCAGGGGTTCCGTTTAGCGCCTCTTGCGGCCAAAATGGGGGACTTTCAATCAAAAATAAACAAACTTTGTAACGTTGACATTTTTTGGTGGATGCATGAGCTGCATCGGTTTAACACATAAAAATCCTAAATTGTCAAGGCCCGTTAAGCGTCAGTGCCATCTAGTGAGGCCATGGTCCCATATTCACTCGAGAGCAGTCGCTCAAGCAATTATACGTAAAAGGACTGCGTACTTACCTCTGTTCCTATTAAAAATCTATAACACAGTGGTTTGAAAACTTGCTTTTTTTTTTTTTTTTTAAGCGAACTACAATTACAACAACTTTTTTCAAAATGTAGCAACTACAAACTACTTTTGAAATGTAGTCGCTACTTTTTAAAAATTAAATAAATAAAAAACATACGCATGCACATCGTTTGAGGATTGAATGAAAAAATTTTAAAAATGGTTTAGGTTAACACATTGGCTCATTTGAACATGGAATAACTAAAAATTATTTACTCTTTCTTTCCTTTACTGAGCCAATTCGTCAAACAAACATTTTTTTTACGATTTTTACAAATATTCTCTTTAAGAAAGGATTTAAAAGTAGAAGGAATTCAACATTCAAATTTTCAATCCTTTCCTGACAGTAAATATTTGATTCAAGAAGTGCAACTCGGATACTTGAAAATGTAGATAAAGTCATAATTTGATTTAAATTTTACATAGACATTCCTATATATACATAAAATTGATTTAGATGATGAAAAGCATCTTTTTTAAACAGAAGAGAAAAACTTTTAGTAGTTCTTATAGTAGTTAATTTTATAGGAACTTATATTTTGTAGGAATTAATTGATTTTGACCTTCAAGCTAATGGTCCGGATCTAGACACCATTCTCTTTGCTTACGTCCCTGCTAAAATAAAATAAAAGCATTTTTCAATTTTACCGAATAACCTCAACAACTTACAACATTTAATGATGGACTTTTATTATGTTAATATATCGATACTCAATCAGTAAAAAAGAAAAAAAGAAAAATATATTTAAAATATCCAAAACGGTACTGCTATTTATTATCAAATACTAATAGATATTCGAATTATGAAACATAACTAAAAATGTTTACTTTACTTCAATGTGCAGTTTTTAACAACAGTGGGCTACAACGCGATTTGACTTACTGGATATGACTATAGCGAGTTTTTCTCGAGTAACGAATTTTGTAGCTGACGCGAATTCATTACTCGCAACACGAAATTTTTCAGAGAGGAAGCATAGGGCTTAAGAATCACCTTCTTTATTGGGTACTAAATATTAGTTTAATGAATGGACTTTCTCTTAAGCATCAAATTTTCGAAAAATCGCTTCAAGGTGCCCCTCGCCCCCCCCCCCCTTGCTACAAACTAATTCTGTGCCAAATTTCATGAAAATCGACCGAACGGTCTAGGCACTATGCGCGTCACAGACATTCAGACAAATATCCGGACAGAGATTCAGACTTTCATTTTATTATTTGTAGGACTCGACCGATGCATCGGCCTGGCCGATGCATCGGCGCCGATGGTTCAACAATTTAGCCATCGGCATCGGCATCGGCGGCCGATGCTAACTTGCAGGAAACATCGGCCCATCGGCCTTAAAAACATCGAAAAGCCGATGGAATTGGCCGATGTTTTTGAAAAAAAAAAAAACACCTTTGTTTTACTTTTTAATACAAGGTAAAGGGAGTTGTTGTTTTCAAACAAAATTGTTTACTTAAATTTCAGTATGAATTTATATTTTAGTCACCCCTGAAAGAGTTTTTAATACTGCATTCAGGTACCAAACACGTTAATTATTGCGTTGTTTCTTGCGGCTGGATGCACGTATGTATCTCTCATAAGTCATAACTAAAAAATGGTAAGCTGTAGAAGGCTAAATTTTCGCCTGTGGGAAGTGCGCACGTTCCAGTTGTGACCTTCCCTTTTTGTTTTCGATCGGATGTTCTAAAAAGCCTATTAACTGATTTTTTGTGGCTATTAATTACTTATTTCAATGCGAAACTAATATAGCGTCTCTGACTGACGATCATTTGGTGATATATTACCGAATTAGAGACCGTGGAAACAAATATGAGATGGCGAAACCGGTTTTGTTTCATTTTGTTCGATTCCCGTTGAACCGACGGTAATTTTTAATTTTTCGATGTTCGTAATATGAATCACAGTAATGCAGTCTTTTCTGTATCGCTTCGGCGGAGCTACAAGATTGGGGCCCGTCGAAATACATTTTGGGGCCGTATTTCTCTATCACAGAAGTTGTAAAACATTTATCAAAAGCATTGTTGTAACTCCTACGGTGCCCCTATGGTTATGGAGCCCTCGCGCAATTGCAACATTTGCTACATTTTAAATCCGCCACTGCACGTCAAAACAAACTCGGGTGCAAGTTTTAAAAGGGTTTTTCTGCTCACTGTTTATTATTATTTTGAACTCTATTTTTTGCGACTATTTTTTGTATTTCCGAGAACACTTGCGTGCTCCTCCTCCTACTCCCTCAATTTCTGAAATTAAACTAAAGTTGTACTTCTGAGTTGTTTAAAACTAACACCCTTCATAAAATTAGAGATTTTTTTTTTCAAGTTTTATCTATTGTTTAGGAAGAGTTTAGAGCATTAATTAGAAATTGATTAAAAACGTTTTGAATTGTGACACAATTCGGAAAACAAAGAGATTTTGAATTTTTCTTCGGAAGTGCTGAAGTTGATTCAGAAACTCTTCCGAGGCGTTGGTGGTAGCGCTTCTGTACTAAAAGAATTAAGCCGAAGTTGGGACCGAAGTTTAACATTGTGAGTTACTCCAAAATTAGAGGGTGACCCCCTAATCCGCCCTCGTCGTTTCAAGCATTTCTTAAATATTTAGCGATTATTTAGTTTGGTCACGAAATGTCATTTTGCGTATTTTTTATACTTGTTTCCTATACCTATATTTTGTAATGCGCCACCTTTTTCGCATCATTAATAGCGATCGATTTTTTTTTCTGTTGTAACTATTTTTATGTATTTATATAAAATCAATGAATAAGTTATTTTCGTTTTCATCATATATTTAATAATATGTTATAGAAAAGTTTCAAGGATTTTCTACTATGCAATTTTTTAAATTTCAGAAAATTATTGTTAAATTGAAAAATTTGATTTGAACGTGTTTGTAGTGCTCCGTAAAAGATTAATCAATCAAATTGTTCAATATTACGTGTGCAAACATCAAATCAAGTAGTATGTATATGTATTCAGTTATTAACTTGGGGTAAATATTGAGTTTGTTTATTGGTAGCTGCGTTTTAAGAATCTCACTCATTTCGTGGCTATTTCTTTTTTCCGCAAAATTTACGCCACTGTTATACATTTTATGAAAAATGCCAACTTTTCTATTCATAAATTTTAAATAAATATAAAAATATTCCTATTATGATTTAATATTGTAATTTATCTGTTGCCTTTTTTGTTTAACTTGATGACTAAAAAATGTCTACGTGCAATCTTTCCACTTTAATAGCGTAATTTGTTGACGGTTTCATAGCTTTTTTTTTTTTGAATGATTAAACAACATAATTTAATGCTTTTTAACTATGTTTAGTTTACCTAAATCCAAGCATTATTAAAATGTTACTGAAATCTTAGTTATATGTTCAATTTAAAAAAAAATCAATTGGTTATTAAACATTTTTCCTCCTTTTTTTTTTTTTTTTTTTTTTTGGCTGCTGTTTTTCGTCTTCCATCATACAGCAGTCAAAAAAGGAGAAGCATGACTACACCCTATACAGATTGTACGTAGTACGATCCAAAATTTCGAGGGATAAGCTGTATAAAACCTTACCCAGAATAGTTCACATTACCGAAGTACATCCACCTACAAAAGGTCATCGTGAGGGACTATGTACTTCTGCCAGTGTTCATATAACTTTTGGAAAAACTCCTGGAAGCCATTTTTCACTGCCTTCTGTGATGCAGCTTTATCTTCTCCTGACGGAAGAAAGCGGCGTCCATGCAAATGTTTTTTTTTGCTGGGAACAGGTAAAAGTCACACGGAGCTAAGTCCGACGAAACGTGATGTTATTGGTTTGCATCCTCAACATGAAAGTCGCCTTCTTCTCCACGATGAAGTCAAAGCAGCAGCGAAAGAGCCCTTACAGGTGGTTGCGATAAATGTCTTCCAGGAGTCCTTCTAAAAGCTATACGAACGGTGGCAGAAGTGCATAGTTGTTAAAGGTGACTATTTTGTAGATAGATTCAAGGTAAATTTTTATACAACTTGTCCTCGAACTTTTAGATCATACTACCTACGTATGAGTTTTCAACTTACTATTTCATAACGTTTTTGAGTGACGTAAGTTTACGCGCATGAAAACATCACAAGAGAATTTGCGATAATTTTAACTAAGGAGGCTTTCAAAATGGATATTTCGGTCATCTATATGTTCTTAGGTACATATGCATGTACATATGCGCAGAAAAAACTTGTGAAGTTTAAATTGGATGATCATAAAATACAAATTTAGGTCGAAATCTGATTTTTTTTTGGGGGGGGGGAGAGTATTACAATTCCTTATCCGTAGAAAGGAAGTAAAGTGAAATGAATCAGTGATCCTTTAAATCCCTGACAATTTTATCAATTTATTTCTGTTAGATTTTTTTTTTTTTTTTTTGCCATCGGCCAACAGCATCGGCCATCGGCAATCGGCCATTTGGAGGAAAACAATCGGCCATCGGCCATCGGCCATCTTTGAACAATCGGCCAACAATCGGCATCGGCCCATCGGCCAAAAAATGCCATCGGTCGAGCCCTAATTATTTGCAAAGAAAGCTCAACAACCTCCAAACTTTTCTGTAAGCTCCATAAGCGAGAAATAATGGGCGTAATCCTGAAACTTGTTCTGACTCAGCTAATCCAGTGACCCTTCTTTATCTTATCAGCGACGGGGAGTGTACTGCAAGAACAAGCAAAGTTAATCCTATAATAGAAGTAAATTGTAACTATTTTCCTTGAAAATGTAACGATTATTTCCAAGTATTTTTTCCGAGTACATTTGTATATTCATCTATGAATTTCAAAATGCATAAAAATGATCAGTTTTCTTTTATTAGATTCTTACTCTCAAATGTATAAAATAAAAAGTCAAAGCTTTAAATCTTTAATGATAATAAAGCTGAAAGTCTCTCTGTCTGCCAGGATCTCTGTGACGCGCATAGCGCCTAGACCGTTCGACCGATTTTCATGAAATTTGGCACAAAGTTAGTTTGTAGCATGGGGGTGTGCACCTCGAAGTGATTTTTTGAAAATTCGATGTGTTTTTTTTTCTATTCCAATTTTAAGAACAAAATTATCATAAGATAGACGAGTAAATTACGAAATTATCATAACGTGGAACCGTAACATTGGCACAAGCCAATTGGCGCGATACGAAATTATCATAACGTGGAACCGTAACATGGGTACAATCCATTTGGCGAGAAAATTCCCCATACATTATTTGTAAATATACAGGCGAACCAAAAGACCTTTTAATTTTTCTATTTCGGGCAAAGCCGTGCGAGTACCACTAATCGGAATAAAGTACAAGCAAACATATCACACCCGTACAAAAGTTTTGGATAAAGTTGTAAAACAATTACCTTAGTCAATTCGTCATGTAAGCATAATATCAAAAAATTCTTTAAATAACAAGCATCCTTTTTTTCTTCAAAATGCTACTTTTTTTCTTTAACAATCGAAGCATGACACAAGTACAATCATATCCTTTTTCATAAAACTTGTTGAAAATTGAATTCATATCAAAAAGTGTCGTTAAACTCGTAAATTGTGCGTGTGTGTGGCACACGTTCTTTCTTCCTTTTTTACTCATTTTAAGATTGGAGTCGTTTCTGAAATGATTAGCACAGGTGTCACATTTCCACTGTCGAACTATATCCGTTTTTTACTTTTTATTTTCCAAAGAATGGCAACACCGTACACAGATAACTGCCCAATGCAATAGTTCTGAGATTAATGTTCGGTTGCTACTCTTGGACGCTGATTTGAAGTTGTTGAAGTTACTCTTCTTACACTGTTATTTCTACGGTATGTAGTAAATAATTTAAATCTTGTGATGTTGGGAAATAAATGAGAATTTTTGTAATATTTAGAAGAATAATTAATTTTTGGGAGGGAAGGCGGGGGAGGGAGAGAAATTTGCATTACTTTTTATTTATTTATTTTTTTATTTGGCATCATATTTCTCGCATGATTCAAAGTGAAACAGATTTGCGGGATAACTTCGATCTAAGTTTAAAAAAACCCACCCATAAATGCACCACGCCACTATTCTGCCGTAGACATGCAGGCAATGCGTTTCCGAGATGATGTTTGAAGAATTGCGCTTCGGATTCAATACTAACAATAAGGAAATGTTGGAATTGGACATTTTTTTCAGTGGAAGCCAAACAAGCGAGCTTGTACAAAAATGCTTACGTACAAAAGAGGACAAAATTTAAAATAATGAAAAATGAAAAGTTTGTCCTTTACTTGCTCAAGAATAAAGCAGTAAGAGCAGTTACAAATAGAGAAAGTACGGATCAAAGTTTTTTCCAAATGACTATCAAAAGGTTAACAGTTGTTCATGCTTTTTTTTCTTTACGTAATAAGCTATATAGCGTTTAAAATAACAAAGAATATTTTTACTTGTGAGTGGTTAATTTTTATTATGCTACTCCTGGTTTTTTTTTCACTGAGAATTATATGAATAATAAAAAAACACAGCAAAAATTCCGTAACCGCATTGATAGCAAGCAAAGTTAATCATGAGAACTTTTTGTAAGAATAATCTCTCCGTCAGGAACGTGACCGTCTTTCATAAACCAGCGAAAGATAAAAGCAGCACGACACTTCCCTTCCAAAGACCCCACACCGATCTCGCTAATGAATGATGCGATGTTTTCTTGTATTCTTTCGCAAAAATAGGTCGCCATTAGGTCTTACGTTATGCTCCAGCGTCATACGAATGAATCGCTTTTGCTCATCCTATTTGAGGAAGTTCCACGGGAAGTGGTGGACGATGTCTTGAATCTTGTTGTGTGTATCTATTTTTTTTTTTTTTTAAATAAGCACGAAATGAAAATAACAAATTTATGGAAACTTTAACAAGCACTCTTAAAACATTACTTAATCGGTTGAGAAACTAATGATAAACACGTATACGGGGGCGTTAATTTTTTGGGAGGGATGAAACTCAATTTGCCGAATGAAACCCCAATTTTTGCAAAATTGTCAGACAAAATTTATCGAAAAAGGACATTTTTGGGAGGTCACAGGGCCCCTGCCATCCCATCGCAGTGCTACTGCAAGTATACGTAAATTTCTAAGTACTAAAACGTAATCATTACTCCAAAATGTAATCATTATTAAATTGAACATTTCTTAAAAAATAATTTTTACATTTTTTACATTTTACTCGAACACATATTTTCCCCCTCTCTCTGCTGAATACAGCCTTGTTTTCTCAGGATGGCTTTGCAGGGGATTAGTCTTCGAATTTTTATCCAATCAGAGCGCATTTCACCTTATTTGATACTTCAGTAAAAAATCATGTACCGAAGTCCGTCATTCGGACTGGACAATTGACTTTTAAGAAACACTGTATTTTAATATATGTGTGCATGGTTTCTGTGTTTTTTCTCTGATTTTATACATTTAGTATCTATTTTTTGACATATACGACTTTTTTTAAAACTTTCCCTATACTATTTTTTTTAAACAATGGATGAATTCATTTTATACTACCCTTGGATCGGGCTTACATCGAGTTCAGATATCATGCCTAATTTTTATAGGCTTCTCCAAAATCCTTTATTAATAATAATTTCTAATTGAAGCAAATTGAAAAAACCAGTTTTGTGAATTTATTACGATTTCAAATAAGTTTGGAATACATTTGCATTGAATAGTGAAAAATACCTAAGCGTTGTTAAGAAAAACATTGCGGCAAATGTACTATTTTTTTGACTGTACTTTAAACGCTTTTTAATACTTTAAAAAGAATAAAAAAAGTTCTTTTAGTTTTATTCAGAGAGAAAATCTATTTTAAAGTGTTGGTGTTATCATGGAGGAGAATGTTAATGATACTGCAACATCAGGGGGGGGGGTCCTTTTTAAGTCGTATAGGTGCGTACAAGAAGTTAAAATAATTAAAAAAAATATATATATATACATATCTCTTTATGGAGGAAAATCTTGAAAAAATGTACCTTTGTTTTCCGTTCTTTAGTAAAACATGGAGTTTTGAAAAAGTCGTAAATGAATATTAAAAAAATTGAGTAAACTCAAGCCCTCTTATTTGTTATCATGATAAAAGTACTAGTAACCATTTTGCGACATAGCCGACATCTTGCTCCGCACGTGACTGCTTATATATTTCATTTAAAAGTAATTTTTTAATGGGTAATTAGCAAAAGCTTTTGCGTAAGAAATCACATATACGATGGTGGTTTCTTAAGCAACAAAAGTTTGTTCATTGCCCTATTAAAGCATTATTTTAAACAAAAAATATGAGCCGTCACGTAGAGGACAAAATGTCTGTTTTTTCGTGGAAGGAATGAATATCCCATATGATAAACGTGAAATTAGTTTCTTAAAACAACAAAATGAGTTGTTTCTTTCTTTCTTTTCAGAGCTTGGCCCTCATTGAAACTAATCTGCTTCCTGGCACTGATTCCGGATTTAGTTGCAGGTTAGTCTAGAAAATATTCATAATGTGTCACAAAAGATTTTTTTTTTTTTTGCCATTTTTTAAAAATAGATCTGAATCAAGGACGGATACAGGGGAGGGGCGATGGGAGAATAGCTTCGCGATCGCTTAAGAGCTTTCCATCGTCCCTCCCTTGAGGGATCCCGTAAAGGCAATTTTTCCGAATAAGAAGCTCTAAAACACAAAGGCCCTTTTTCATGACGTTAAGGAAAGGAATGGGATTCAAATCTCCCTCCGGGAAACTTTTCGGATTTGAAGTTACAAAAAAGCAATTTTAGACTATCTTGGAGAATGCGTTTGGAGGTCTTTACCCGGACATTGCGCCAAATTTAAGTCTTATAGACATGGCTGCAGACAGCTCAGGTAGCGTTTGGGGGGGGAATAGTTTCAGTAATTTCATAAACTGAAGTCGTTCGCTTCATATCGAGCGCGGCAACAAAAAACCGCGAGTGCGCATGCTCCGTCATCTGAGGTTTCACTACCGCGTCAGGAAAGCGTTTCCGGCCATGCATTGCTATGTGATTTCCCATCGTCTAGGTGTACTCTAAGTGCCATGAAAGTTTGCAAACGCTGTACTGATACACCCTGTATAAGCGTGGCATACATTCACTATCGAATAATTTGTAATTTTATATTTAATATTTCAACGGTGCGGATTTTGTCTTTAAAAACTAAAAAAAAGGAATTTTTCCTGTTATTGTCCTCTCATTGAAAAGCAGTCTCTATCTGAAGAGGTAATATAGTATTTTAACAAACAAAATATAAAATAGTGGAAGAAAATGTGTGTGTGTGTGTGTGTGTGTGTGTGTGTGTGTGTGTGTTTTTTTTTTTTTTTTTTTTTTTAATATGTAGGAAAGATTATATTAGGTTTCAATTAAAGTTGAGGTTTCAGATACTTCTAGGATCCTACTGACTGTATAAGTAACTGGTTTTTTCTTTCAGTTCATAAAATAATTCTGAACCATTCCCCTTATTTATATTTATGTTTCCTGTTTGTAAGTTTTATTGGAATTTTTACAGTCCTAGTACGTAAAGCAAATACCAAGTGCTATGAATAACATTAAAAGCTCAAAATATGAATTCAGTTATCCATAATTCAATACAAATATCATTGGTTCGCAACAAAGTTCACATTCTTAATCATATAGTTTATCTTTTTTTTTTTCGTTCAGTTAACATTTTTCCTTGCATCAGCTTTTCCCATTTCAGTTATTTTCGTATCATATAACGGAAGAGTGATAAAATATGATTTTTATTAAAACTTTTTCCAGGCAATGCGAAAAGCGAGAGGATTTGAACCCGGTTCTCCTACGGTTTTACGATTCGAATCTGGAGACAGCGTTTCGCAACCAGCCGGATTCTAAGTTCTCTTATTCCATGGCTTGCGTCTGTGCCCTGTTCCTCTGCAATGCTGGAGTTCAACTTCTTGTTTTTTCACTGTATGTTATTTCTTTTGTTCTTTTAACTCTTAATAGCAAAAAAAAATTCAGACTAAATTCACGCCGATTCACACATCAATCAAGAGTTTGTCGTTGACTTTCTGGGGCAAGTCATTGACTCTGCATAATTTTAGGTCCACACATTTACTTATCGGTTGTCATTTATTCCAGCATTGAAATTAATTTTCAGCCAGAAGTATATAGTTTGCTGATTGCATTGTAACTTCTTTTGAATTTTTATTAATTTTTTTTTCGCTGTTTGACACACGTAACAAGAGTCCGTTACGACAGATGCATTTTGTTGCTTTTGTAACAGATGTGAAATCACATAAACATTTCTACCTTTTGTTCTATTTCAGTTTGAATAGTAATTTCATTTTACATTAAATATGAAATGACTATTCTCGCTTTATTTATCTGTTTGTCAACCGGATAAAAGGCCCGGAGTCCGGGTTAGCCCGGAGAAGGGAAGGCTTTCGGTTTACCAGCCGAAACTGCAACTTGAATTTTTACGAGCCCGGGAAAATCTTGAAACTGCTGCCCTTACCCAACATTTTTCAAGTTTTACATCGAATTTCGATGAAAACAAAACAGTAATGGGGTGAATTTGCCGCCCAGGGCAAATGCCCTGGTTTGTTTCCCCTAGAGAATGGGAAACAGAAGGAACTTTGTTTACAGGGATGTCAGTTTACCGTTACATGGGTGTCTTGAGCCTTTAAATTAAGCAGAGTCACATTGAAATGAACGAAAAAAGTACATCTAACATTTCCCTTTCTCTCTTATGCAGATAAATTTTGCTCAGCTGGCGGTTTGCCAATTCCATGTCAGACGTGGTCAGAAAAAAAGTTAATCTGCATCAGTTTATGCTTTTTGACGATGTTATTTCTTTCTTTACTTTAATCTACTGTCTGACCACGTCTGACATGGAATTAGTAGCAAGTCATCAGCTGAGCAGAATTTATCTGAATGAGGGGGAAATTGAAAAGCTTGATGCATTGTTTTCGTTCATTTCAATGTGACTCTTCTTAATGTAAAGGCACTTCTGTAGCGGTAAACTGTCATCGCTGCAAACAAATAGTTCCTTCCGTTTCCCATTGACGTCTCTAAGAGGAACAAACCGGGGCACTTGCCCTAGGTGCTAAATTCACACTATTTCTGTTTTGTTTTCATTGAAATTCAATGTAAAACTTGAAAGAAAATTGCTTTTTGACGTTGTTCTTTCTTTCTTTACTTTTCAGCACAAAGGTATTTATTTATCTATCTTATTAGATTAAAGGTTTTAAACCTATGCCTCACGAACTAAGTTCGAACATAAGCTTTCGCGTTTGGTGAAAAGAAATGTATTGGAAGTCAAGTTCTAAGTTGTTGTGAAAATTAATCGATATGAGAATGAAAAGTAAATCATAAAAAACATCTAAAAATCTTTTTAAGTGCATTTTGACAGAGCCTTAGTACAGATAACGTACATAAACATACTAGCATTTGATGTTACTATTTAATACATAATTTTGTCGGGTCAATATGGTTACACTACAGTTTCTAAGTGCAACATGAAATGAGAGGAGAAATATTAACTAACTTTTCGCTATTAGAATAAGAAGGGGTATTTTTTATAAAGTATTTCTTAATTATTTGATTATTGTTTCACATATTTTCAGATCAATGCCCTTGGTTGGAACACTGGCATCGACTTTTGTCGTCATAGCTACTCTCGCCACAGTTACATGGATTCAACGAGCGCAGGTACAACGAAACCAGTTCTAGCTTTTCTAGCCCCAACTACTTAGCTACAATAATTATTTTCAATTTATGCTGGGGTTTTTTCTTCAATGATTTTTCACACATTTTATCTCCGGATGATGTCGGTTTTATAAATTGTTTTCTAGAGCAAGAGCCCGTGAGTGCCAGACCTATGTCATAGTATAAAGACCCATAATCTTTCTGTGGAAGCACATTACAGCAGGTAAGAAAAGTTCGCTGTTATTTAAGATGAGTTGTACTGGTTTTAGCAGGAAACAGGTGGCAAAAGGTGCACCAAAAACTAAGTCATACCATGTCAAGTGACCTCGTTGTCTCCATCCGACCATCTCCGATTTGGACGAAATTTCATAAATATGCAGCCATACCTTTAAAACTAACCTATACAAATTTTCACCTTCCAAGACCCAAATCCTGAGGATCTAAGATAAAAAAAAAAAAAAAAAAAAACTTTTCGAATTTTCAAAATTAATTTGAATTCTGAAATTTTGAATTCAAATTATGTTTTTCGTAATCACGAGTTGTGACAGGGCCCTACTCTTTGGGGGCTAGAAACAGCTCCTTTCCCCCCAAGCTTACCCCTCCTCCTGGGCGGTTACGTGTGTATGTGTGTGTGTCCGTGTGTGTGTATATGGGCACGCGTGCGTGCATGTGTAGGCGTGTGTGTATGTGTGTAAAGGCTTGTGTGTATGAGCGTGTGTGTGTGTGTATGAGCGCGCATGTGTGTAGGACATGGACGCCTCCGAGCTGGAGAAGCGGATAGCTCAGGACCGGAGCAGCCGCGCCGTGCCGTGCCGCCTGCAGAGGACGGTGGGCGGTGGTGCTGCAGAGCCGCTGATCCAAGTCGAAAAAGGCACGGAACATCAAAAACGGTCAAATAAGAACAATAAGCAGTCGTGATTGCTTTAAAAAAAAAAAATGGGCTCCGAAATGGCGGATCAGCTATGCGAAACGGATTGCCCTGTTTAGCGCGGTTCTGCTATTGAAGGCCCTTTTGGAGCCAACTTTTTTTTTTCTTTTTGAGGTATTCTAGATCCCTATGATATGTGTCTTCGAAGCTGAAAATTTGCATAGGTTGGTTTTAGGGATTGCAATACCGGACTAAAAATGCAATACGGTATATATTCGGTATTTCTTTTAACGTGATACCGGATACCGGTATTAGAAATTTCCCAAGAAACATTCAAAAACATAATGATTCGCTGTCATACTTCATTATTTCGTTTAGAAAGTGCATTATTTACTTATTGTGAACAAATATAAAATAAAGGAACAAATATCATAACAAAAATTCAGTAATAGCAAAAAAAGCTCCCTGCTAATTTTCACTAAGCCTGGACTCATTGTAATGAACAAACTTACTGCAGTTGAATATATTCTTTCTATATTTACGCAGGCCGATGGTACTCTTAAAAATGCGCGTCACACCTCCTGTAGTTGCTTTAAAGTCCTTCATCTTCAAATAATTCGGTCTAAAACTTGTTGGTTTTGAAATAAATCACTTTTGTGAATGTGGATGTTTCTTTTGCATTGTGGGTAGCTTTTTTTTAATCGTTATTATTCATATCTAATTGTAACTGTTTGTTGAGCGACAGTTTTTTTTTTTTTTTTTTTTTTCAGTATTTCAGTATTAACATCATCATCGGCGATTTCTTCTTGGTGAGAATAGGTTTGTGTTTGCTTTTTATTACCCTTTTGGTTTGAAATTTGCAATGAATTTGACCAGTTTTATTTTTATTTTTTCCTTTTCTTTTCGAAATTATTTACAATTATGTAAATATTCGAAAATATGTTCCAACTGATTGTCTTTTTTCTTTGCAAATGTTTATGGTATTATAAATATTATCTCGCTTAGTGTAAAACTGAATAAGCGAGAGAGAACAGCCAGCTAATACCGATGACAACAAATTACTGTTTGTTATACTAACAAGAAAAAGTTTATCTCTACATTCAGTACAGCCGAAAGACAAATATATTTTTAAAAAAATATCATAAAGAATAGTTGCAATTGATTGTTGGAATAAACTTCTCATAGCCCAATACTTAAATTCAATACTTTCGCACATTTGAAATTAATTTGTATAAGAGGGAAAGTCTAAAAAACGGAGATTTAAAAAACGTGGTTCATATAAACTCGCGTAAGTACGATTCATCACACAATCTAGAGATGAAAATATTATTGTGGAATCTTTCTATTCTTATTCATTGATGTTCTATAAATTCGTGCTTTTGAAGCCAAATTTTTACTTCAATAAATTGATTTTGATATTGAACCTCATCGAAAAGAAATTTATATTTAAAATAACAGTAGATATCCAATTATTTAAATTGAAAATTCTTTAATTACAAACTAGTATTTTTAGCTATTACCGAAAATACTAGTATTCTACCCAGCAAATACAAGTATTACGAAATGGAAAAATAGCTCCAAATACCGATATTCGGTATTCCGGTGTACCGGCATTGCAATCACTAATTGGTTTCAAAGATATGTCTACACCTCTCTGAAACGTCCTTCTAATCGGAAATGGTTGAATTGGGACCGACAGGTCATGTGACGTGGAATGAATCTATGATGTCTAGTGTTTGCAGTAATTTTACGCTGCAAACACTAAACATCATAACCTTTGCTACCGGTTTCCCTCCAAAGCCAGCACGGCTCAGCTCAAATAATAAAAAAAAGACTTTTTTTGCCTGCTCTGATGTGCTTATCGCAGAAAATTTTTGGTCCTTTATACTATGTCGTAGGTCTGGCACTCATGGGCTCTTGGACTATTACTCCTACCCTACATAGCGCGTCAAATGACCAAATAGAATACTGTTACAAATTCTGTAAATAGTAATTATTGTAGTAACGTAACCTGTAAATAGTTTCCCGTAATGAATATACAGCCCCTATACATTCGGCTGAAGTATACGATCCCCCTATTCTTTTTTTTCATTGATAAAATTTATGAATGAAATAAGAAAGCGTAGAACGGTGTAGCATTTTCTGGAATAGTTGAGAGCTCTCTTTTTGGTGTGTATAAAAGCCGTTACGCTGGATAAAAAAGTTAGTTTCGATTGAGAATTTGTACTGAGAGTGCATTTAGCTCTGTTTATTGCGAGGCATTTCGCTGTGTTGTTTTCGTATTTGGAAGTAAATACGTGTGTAACTGTTGAGTTTACGGTGTTGAGTGATATTTGCTTAATTGCTGATGATTAATTTTGCAGTTGTTAACGATGTTTCCTGTACATAGTGTAAATAAAGCTCCTGTGTTTTTAATCAAGAACTGTGTCGTCCTTTCAAGAAAGTTGGAAGTCGCGCCGGATCCGTTTCAATACGTTTTCGACATTTGTTTTATATATTACAACCTTGTACGCATAGAAAGGAACTTTGATTCAAACGTAGGCCTGAATCCTGACCTCTGATGTTATGTTAAGCAAGGGAAAAACTTTTTTTGGAATAAATTATTTGAAAGTAATAATTATTAAAACCGATGATTGAAAAGAAATATTTACGCAAAGAGGAGATGCAACGCACACAAAACTACAAAATATACTGACTAGTATGTGTCAACAATGTTCATGGCTGTATTTCAATTTATACTTAGGAGGTTTATTGGAAGTCTATTCGAAAGATGCCACCTAATGTTGGACATCAAAAGCGATAATTGTGGAAGAGACAGACGAAAATATTTGCGTGAGTCCAATCAACCCAACAAACAAATGCCGAGTAGATTCTTGTAGAGTTCTTTATTTTATTGATTTAGTTGTTGCATATAATTAATCAGTAAAGTATTACTCGATTCTCGCTTTTCAAGTTATACCAAGGACATAATAGGGGAATGTGGGGCAAAGTGAAATGGTTAAGATGAATGAATTATTTCAAAATGAACAAATCGGAAATTTGTCTTGAAAATTAAAGTACATAAAGAAAGAACATTCTATTTAAAATATAACTTGTGTTGAAACAGTATTTTTCATTTTTGGCAGTAAATTTGAGTCTTCAAAAGAAAGTGGAAAATTTTCCCTTTTTTTCCCCATGGGGTAAAGTGAAAAACAAAATATTTTTCTAATGAAATATTTTCTATTTGATTATAAAACATACTTTTGATCAAAAGAATCAGTAAATAAAAGGTTGAATGAATAAGTGAAAAGATAATGAAACAAAAACGAATGATTAAATGAATAAATCAATTGATATGAAGAAAATAAATGAGCGAGTAAAAAAATGAATGGATAAGAAAATAAGAGAATGAATGAATAAATAAGTGAATTACTAAATGAAGGAATGTAAATGAATTAATTAACAAATGAAAATGTAAGTGATTTAGGTTAAATGATTGAGTAAGTAAATGAAACAAGCTATTTCACTTTGCCCCATCCACTTTGCCCCGTATGTACTTGACGAATTGCGCAATTTATTAAAAATACAAATAAGTTGAATACTAACTAAACGTTTGCTGCATTGAATGCTAGGAGGTCTCAATTAATATTTAAAATGATAATAACAAGAACTTGATCATTTTATAGTAACAAAAATAATTTTTGACTTACAACACAATATTACAATATTATTTTTTTTTAAACTGCCTGTATCACCAAATACTTCAATCTTCGGCGGTATTTTTTTCCTGACTGGGATAGACTACGTATGGTACTGTATAGGTAAAAAAATACGAGATAGGTGGAGTTAATAACAGAGTATATATTTCACTATTTCACTTTGCCCATGTTCCTCTACATACAGGGCCGATCCTAGCAGGTGTGCAGAGTGTGCACCGCACAAGGACGGCCAAAACAAGGGGCGGCCGCAGGCCGCATCATATAGTTCTTTTAATCAAGCGAAATTCCTCAGGAATTTCTCACAAGATAACATAATAAGTTGAATAAATGTGCTGAATTTTAAATGTTCAATTATCAGAGTAAGTGCCAATTTTCCAACAGCATAGCATATTAAGAAAAATGGAATGTTTAGAGCACATTGTGTTGCTCTATTATCCATTAATATCAAATCTTAACACACGTGCTTCATTTGGTTGCAATATTTGTGACAGAACTGGTAATCAGGCAGGGATACAGGGGAGGAGCAATGGCGAAATCCCCCCCCCCACCCGAAGCATGAAAGGGTGCCTTCTAAAGACCACTAATGTTTCACCCAGCCTCCCAAGTTTTTATTGACCCTAAACAATGAAGACATATTTTGTGTAAAAAAAACTATACTGATAGGATACTCTCGCAAGTATTTCAAGCAACAAATTCTGTGTTCAGTAGCCGTGACTGCGTGTAGACTGGAGAGGAGACACAATGGAAAATTGCGACTCCCCTGAGAGTCAAACATATGTAATCAACGAACTTAAATTTTTAATTTTCCCCCTTTACAGCAATTTTTTCTAATTAAAATCACGAATGAACGGCCCGGTTTCAGATCAGGTAGGAGGACAGGGCCTTTGCCCCGGATTACAAATTTTAATTGTAGTTCCAAAACGAAGATCCAAAAGGATGCCTTGACGAGACTAAAGAAGACTTCAAACTGCGTTTTTAAGACTTTAATTTCGGAAAATTTCGCTGGTTGAACCATTGATTTTAAGGATGTAATTAAGTCTCTTATTCACTCTTTCTACCTTACTGTAATCAAACATAGCCTAAAAATGATGGTTGCAAAATGTCTTTTCTGGAAACAGCCCTCCCTAACGTTATCAAAAATTACTCAATGGCATTTTTCGAATTTCTTTTTCGAAATGTTTGCGGTAGAGGGCTCTGAAATCCATTCCCTAACATTACTACCGAAAATAATCTGAATTAGCGTCTCTAGAGAGGCCCCCAATCCCACCCACTCTCACTTAACGCATTCAAACACAAACTAAAATTGCGTTTTTCAATCAGCAGTTTCGAAGAACTTTGGGGGAAATACCCCGGATCCCTCTTTTCTCCAACATAATCACCATAGCTCAAATTTTCGTTTTCAGACGGTTCCGTGGAGCCACCAAACCTTTCCTGCCTAAACTAGCCTGAAATTGACATCAGTTTCAAAAAACAATTCTTGAGGGCACACTGAACCCCCGCCCGCTCTTTGTCCCATCGTTATCAAACAATGCCTAAAATATTATTTTGGGACTTTAATTTCTAAAAAATTCCGGATGGCTTATGTAAATTTTCACGGCGCTAGGGGCTTATGTAAATTTTCACGGCGCTAGGACATCCGGCATCCCCCATCAATCGCCGAGGTGAGGTGGAGAAAAGTCTTTAGTTGTATTTTTCAGATATTAATATCGAAAAATATTCAGAAAGATCCGATGAAGCTTCCCGGTTTCCTTACCGTCACTAAAGATAGCACAAAATTGTGCTTTTTAGAGCCCCAAAATCCTTCCTCCACAAAAATAACCTAAAATTGATTTTAATTCCAAAAAATATTTCAGTTCGGAATATTTTTCCATTTCCCCTATCGTGTCCAAATCTAGCCAAAAATGTGTTTTTGAAACAATAGTGCCGATAAATTACCGGACGAAAGATGCCAAACGCCTCAACGTCACCAAAGACAGCCTAAATTTGAGTTTTAAACTTCAATTTTAAAAACTTTCGATAGGAGACGACCGAATCTTCCTCCCCCTAGCAATTTCAACAAAGATAACCCGAAATTGCGTGTTTAAATTACTGTTTCAGAAAATTTTCGGGAAGAGCGTCGATCCTTCCTAAACTAAGGTCACAAAAAATAGCTGCAATTTGACATCAATTTTGAAAGAATTTCCGGAAAGAACTCCAACAGTACTTTCCCTTCAAGTCTCGAAAAATTTCATAAAATAGCAGTTTTTGACGTCAATATTGAAAATTTCTCCATGGACCTTGAATGTTCTCGACTCTTTTGTCCTTTCAACCAAACACAACCGAAGATTAATTACAGCTCTTTTTCATACGTCAATTTCGAATATTCTCTGGGGACAATCCCCCCCCCCCCCCTTTCCTCTGATGTCACCTAAGACAGACTATAAAATGCGTTTTTACGACTAGTAAATTTCGGTACCTATTACTTTCTTTAAAGATATAAATTGTACCTAAGGAGTTTCTAACTTTTAACATAAATGCATCCTTCTGTTTTTTTTTCTTTAAATTAGAAGTTGATGCAGAAATTTGAAGAAATATTTATATGGGCGTTAAGTATTAGTCAAAACATGCAAATTGCTCTTCAGGGGCGGCACATTGGGTCTTTACACACGGGCGGCCGATACCCTGGGATCGGCCCTGTCTACATATCTAAACGATAAAATGTTCCCACCAAGATGCAAAAGCTTGAAGTAAAATGAAAAGGAAGTAATATTTATAAAAACCCTCACTTGAATCGACAATGATTTTCACAAACTAAATGCCTTCTAAATTTACCTTAAGATTTATAATTTGCTTCTAACACATTCACTAAACTGTGAAATATTCTATAATAGAGGTTCAACCGAATTTTGCTTATCTGTGATAGTTTACGAAAATGTCTCCAACACTATGTCAATAGGCACCATAGCACCCGCTGATCGTTTCGCATGTTCTCCTAATTGTGCGATCACAATAATAAAAAGTAGTACAATTTTCTACGAAATGTTTCGTAAAAGGATTTCCAAACCGCGACACAAAAATGGAAATAGTGTCCAAATCAGACCAACGCACAAAGCAAAATGAGACCGATTTGTTTTTCTTTTGACACCAAATCTCTGACCAACTGAAGTTTCTGAAGAGTTAACTTTTATTTTTAAAACTAAAAAATTTTGATACATAATGTGTACATGTTACTGTGAAAGTTCGAAGTCTGGTATATTTCGACATTAACTGGTAAACATCAACTGGCAACTTACCAAAGACATCAGCGGAAGACCGAATACCACCGGTGAATCACCGGTAAAATTCGACATTCACCAATTCGGGTCTTTCTTGGTGACATATATATTATTACAATGTGTCTATCAATATCAACTAGAAAAAAAGTAATGGTCTCCCCCATCCTTTTGATATTGTGGAATGTGCTTGCACGTTCGGAAAGGGTTAGGATTACTGGTTTATGGTAATCTAGCAGTTTCTTTTCTTTCTGAATTTGTTTCTAAGAGAATGTGTTTGTTCTTTAATTGCAGAGCAGGAGCAACAACAGTCACCATGCACACTCCTCTCTAGGCCCCTGTTCTACAGACGTCACCACCAGTCATTCACTCAGAGTTATTCTCTTCTTGATTGCCAACTCATTCCTGTTTGCTTCAGCTTTTATCAACATGGTAAGTTGAAAGAGTCACATTTGATATTAATTTAACAGATACCTTACTGACTAACTCGGAAACGCACGGCTTTTCTGTATCTATACATACCTGCATTCTACTACAACTGCTCATATGCTCACATTAGTTGCTATGGATAAATAAGTGAAAATGCCACCAAATATCCACTTGTAGAGGACGCTGTCGCTAAATCCGTGAATTCAAAAGTTCTGTGGTTAGTCGGTAGCATTTACTATGGGGGAGGAGCTCCTAATGACTTTCCTCCTCTTCAGAACAACGCCTAGATTCTGAAGGGGATGCTTTCACCTATCAAGGACAAATCAACTCTTCCCTAGGTGGCCTCCTCAAAGGCCTCCTCTTTTGCCTTATTTCTAACAAGCTACAGCGAAAGGGACTCAGGCTGTACCACCTAGAGGGGATCCTCAAGGTGGTAATGGCTTTGGTCTCCCAATTGTCCCAATATTAATAAAATATATCTATATAATTAAAACAAAGAATATATATGAACAGCAAACTCAGATTGTAGTACAGGATGATAACATTTAGCATTTACAAGATGTGGAATTTTTCCTCAGCTATAATATCTTGCACAAAGTCATATTTCCACTTTGCACAGTCGCAGCAAATTATATCAGATAGCCATGCTTCAGATCATGTGTGTGTCTTCCGTAATATACTGTTTAAATTTACATATTGAACAATAATTTGTTGTTGTTTGAAATTAAATGCAGTTCATTCTGTTTCGTCTCTGAGTATCCTTATTCTCAAAGAAATTATTTAAATATAATCTCCAACATCACCTCACTAATTTTAATGGCAATTTGATACATTTTACTTTTTATTTGTAAACTAGAAAATCGCTCGTCAAGGTATGACGAGTGAAAATTGCTTCTACATTTCAAAAAACCAATGCCTGTTTGGTGATATTTTGACAGTTGATATTGTATCCCTAACTCCAGTGGATTAACCCTAAACCCCAGTGGATAGTGTTCATTGTTGACCATTTTTTCGTTCCTTCATTCCCCTGAAATGACACAGTCTTACTAGTAAAAGTGTTAAGTTACCGGATCGAGTTCAGCTTTGTCACCGTAAAGCCCTTCTTTCCCTGCATGTTAAATTTTACCAAAACATATTATCAAATTATCATACCATGGCTCGAGTTTCAATGTTAAAACACGCGGGTTACTCGATCATCGGCTATTATTTATATGAGGATTTCCATTCTCACAAAACGTTTGGCTGGTGTGCCCGAAATGTTTGTGCTACTTTAATGGTGTTACTAATAAGTGTTAATGAATGAAAAACATAACTGACTTTTGGATTATGTATGCAACAGTGATACTCAAACTAAAGCCGTCGTACCGTAGAGTTTTTATAAGTGCCTGGAGAAGGTATTGTTAAATTTCACAACTAGTGATATAAACTTTTTTTTTTGTTCAGGTTGACTGGAAGCAAAATCATTTTCCCCCTTGTTTGAAAGCAATTGCATTTTCGTTGGACACTTGAAAAGGATCGCTCATTAGATGAACTCAGCAACATCGTCAATAGAACAAATGTCATTTTTCATGTTTTTTGTGATGTACCCTTCATAAAGTTGCTTTTATATGTATGCTTCCCCTCCTCCCCTCCAAAAAAACTTTGCGTTCTCTGGTCTAGAATATCGCTTTACGCAGTGGCGTCGCTAGGGGACGTTCCGCCACGAGTGTCACACTTCTGGGGGGGGGGGGGGGTACCAAAGTGGAATTGCAAGTTTTTGAAGAATATAAAGCTAAAATGCATTTTTAAGACTACAAATTTTAAATTTACCTGGGAAGGGAACCCGCGGATCCCCCTCACCCTCCACCCCACATCATGGAGTGAATATTATACTCAGGATTAGAGTCATATTGGCAAAACTTAGACCTAATATAAACTTCCTCTTAAACCAAAAAACTGAAACCCATTATATTTTCCTGTGTTTGAGTTACGTTTGAAATAATTAAGAGCTCATCAATTTCATGAACCCCCTTATTTTTTAGACCTCGCATCAGCTCATCACATATGTGTCTAGGGCAAGTTATATGAAAAGCTTTCATAGTTTTTATTTTCTTTTGTACATTGACCTACTTAAAATTTCGCAATAACACAAATGTAGTTGTTTTTGAATACTGTATAAATTTCATATTTTCATAGAACATTAAAAACTTTTTTTGTGTGTGTGTTTGTAGGGAGGGGGGGGGATGACCACAAATTATCGCATCGGGTGTCACCTATGCTAGGTACTCCACTGCTTTACATATATGATTATTTACGAGGGTTGTTTTTTTTTCAAGCTCCGTTAAGCTATTAAAAAACGGGTGAAAATAAAAAAAAGATTTTACAACCAAAAGTAAGGTACAATGCATATTATTTCTCCACATAATCACGTTGACCATTTAGGCATTTGTCGTACCTGTGCACAAGCTTCTCTATACCCTCCTCATAAAACGTTGCCCCTTAATGTGCCTCCTTCATCATGCACATTAGTTCTGCCCTCTTTAAATTTTCGACACCACTTACGAACGACACTAGCACTCATTGTGTCCATATACACGACTTATTCTTCAATGAATTTCCTCTTCCCTGTTACCTTCTGCTTGCAAGAAACGAATAACACTTCTCAATTCACATTTGGCGGGAGACTCGATAGAGACAGCTATGTTTTCGTGTCTGTAGCTCAACAGAAAATGCCAGATTGGACTCGACAGTAACTGAGTGTTTGGACAGGGGTATGTGCAGTATCCTAGTACGCAAACCAGCCACCTGGCTTTCCTACTGTGAAAATGGAGCTTGGGAAAAAAGAAAAAAAACCTGCGTAATTGTAAGCTTAAGATTTTCTAAAAAACCTTCCAAATTATAATAGAGGTGTGTATTATGTTTTGAATTATTGTTTTTACAGGTGATTTGCGTTCCAGAAGATGCTGAGTTTCGAGTGTCTCTGAATGAAACTCTAAGTTTCTTCTCGAGACAAACAGAAGAACTGCCACCTCACTGCCACTATGGTCAGGTAAACAGTAGTTTAACTGGAAATGCATAATTATTTCAGATAATAAATGCCTGCAAATAATTCTGATATATTATATGAAGCTAAAAAACCTGTTAGTGTTGTCTAAAACAAGTTTGGTTTTTTCTGTAAAGAATAACCACAACCTGACTACATCTAAGTGAACGATTTGGTGGACCAATGAAAAAGATTATTTGCGCATTAAATTAAATTAACTACTTAGTTTAGCCCTATATGTAAGCAGTTAGTGTGATATACATGGATATAAATTAATAAAATATATCTATATAAATAAAACAAAGAATATTTATGCGTGTATGTATGTATGTTCCCTACACAAAACCATAGTTTACGTCAGATCTCGAACAAATTTGGCAGGGAGGTACTTGAGCATTCGAGAAAAAACGTAGGGCGGGGGGGGGGGGTTCAAATTCCAAAAAAGAACCGAACCGTTCGAATTTTAATTTTAGGATCCAAAAATTGTGTTTTTCTATCATATGAAGGCGAAAAGTAATCGCAAAGATTAATAAAATATCCATAGAAAACCTTGATTTTTCTGCATCAGATAAAATTTTTTACTATGTTCCAAGGTAATTAGAGGGTGAATTATAACTGTTTTTAACTCATTTCATGCTAAAATGTAGTAAAGCCTTCAATTAGAAATTCATTGTTGATCACGGTAATTGTTGAACAATGCTTTTGCTAAAATTTGTAGCGTGAAGAAAATCTTTGAGAAGAAAGATCTGCTGCCATTTTTCTCGAATATGAATTAATAAAATTCTGGCTTTTGTTTTGAGGCTTTTCCTGTAATCGGAGGATTTAAAAGTTTTCCTTTTTGATTATTTTTCCGCAATTTGTCGGGAAATGATTGTTGAACTCGCGTCACTTGACATTACTTTCATTTTCGAGGTAGACCGTGCAAAGCTGGGCAATGCAACTAGCATTAAATAAAATAATTGGAATACTCTCGCGATAAAAAGACCTAAATGGTGCACTGTTTAAAACGGTGTTTCTTTTGAACTAAAACACAATTTACCGTCAACTTCAGCTCTGATTTTTCAAGAACACTTGTTTAGTTTCTGTCGGGGTTGTCGAGTTGGAGTCGGAGTCATGAAATCGGAGTCTGACTGATTTTGGTGCAAAGGAGTCGGAGGTCGAAGGTTTCAAAATTTCAAGAGTCGGAGTCGGTCATTTTCCCTCCCAGTTAGCATTTCTGCATGGCTGCGGACTGTGAGTCGGAATCGGACTGCTTTTGGAGTAAAGGAGTCGGAGGCTACGATCATTTTCTCTCCAAAACCGCATCCCTGTTTTTTGTAGCGACAGGAAACTTTTAATAGTTAAGTCAAATATTTTCATTTAGCAATTTATTTATTTATATTTATTTATTTCTATTAGTTTATTCATTTATCCCTATTTACTAATTATAATTTATTTATAGATTTATGTATGTTTTATTCTTTTCTCTTCTGATGTTTGTTTTTCTAGTAACGAAAACAAATCCCGTCCATTCAAATTTATTATTATGTTTTCTCGTTTGGCAAGATCGGACTGAAGAAAATACACTGCTCAAAACAATTAAAGAATATTGTAAGTCTTGCACAAAAAAAGGTATTAGCAAATTTTTTTGCCCAGAATCGAAGAAGGGAGTCCCAAAACAAATTTTTCTCAATTTCAAACATCGCAGTAGGCAAATTTTGAGTTTGACGTCGAAGACGGCGTTTTAAGTGGCAGCGAAAGAGATTTCGCTCTTAACTTATTGTAAGACAAAGGTGAAAAGAATGATAGGCATTCGTAAGAGCGTTGTTTCGATGAGTGCGACGCCTCGGCGAACTCATTTAACGGAATTAGAAGCTTCTAAAGTGATTGACAGGCTAGAGGGAGCCAAACACAAGCCGAGGCAGCAGAAGCTATTGGAGTTTTGCAAAGTGTGATTTCTAGGATATGGAAACTTTTTTTAGAGACTGGAAATGCTGGCCGAAGATCAGGACAAGGTCGCATACGGTCAACAACGCTGAATGAAGGCTTTTATTTAGCTTTAACGGCTCGAAGGCACCGAAGTATGAATGACACTCCACTATAACGGCACCACAATTTTGTCACAAACTGTCCGAAATCGCCTTCACGCTGTTAGTCTGTATGCTCGTCTACCAATGGTGTATGTCACATTAACTGCGAGACACCGTCGCGCTGCAGGGAGTGGGTAACAGAGCATGTGAGTTGGAAAAGAAATAAATGGAGCAAGATTCTTTTTTCTGACGACTCCCGTTCTTGTCTTCATCCTGATAATGGTGTAAGGGAGCGTGGCACTAGAAACAATCCAGTGTTCGTGTACGAAAGTGCCAGATTTGGTGGTTGTGGTGCGGTGGTATATGCTGGCATCTCCATTGATGGGCACACCGAACTGCTTGTCATTCCGAATGGAACTCTGACCTGGTCATCAAAGTAGGGATGAGATCCTCAGACCAAGTGTAGTCCCTTACCCTGCAGCAATTGGAGGGGACTTCATGTTAATGGACGACAGTTGTTGACTACATCGTTCTAACTTGATAAATGATTTCCTTTTGGAGGAAGGAATCATACGAATGGAACGGCCAGAGTGTTCTCCAGATAGGAAACGGGTCTTGGATGCCTACCACCTCCACGAACTCGCCAAGAAAAAAGAAAGAGCTCTTCAGGAGGAGTGGGGCAGAATACCCCAGCCCCTCATTAATAGCCTCATCGATTCCATGCCGTAGAGGTGTTTTACATTGCTGGCCGTCCGGGGTTACCATCCCTCCTGCTAAAAACGATTTTCTTTTAAGGAAAACCCTTTTTTATCTGCTTTTCTCATATGCACAAAGTGCGTTTTTTTCCCGTTGTACCGAAAAGTTTTTTGAAAAAGTATTTTTTTTTTTCTGTCAAACAAATGTAATTTTTGTCTCACAAAGTTTACTATGTCTGTCGTTAATGTATCAATCATCCAAAAAGTTCTCCTGGTTCAAGATCAACCCAAAGTCTCAATACCCTTAATTGTTTTGAGCAGTGTAATTGCTCTTTGGCCTAGTTTAGTGGTATTGGTGATGCTGAAGCTAAAGTTGCTAGGCAAAATGACTTAGACCTAAATGCGTTCCTTTATTACTCTCTCTGAAAATGTTAATTATTCATTACAACATGTATGCCTCTACGCAACCTTTATTAATTAATTAATTTATTTTTAAATTTTAGGCTCAGATTTTTCCAGCTGTGCTAACACTAACTACCGTCTCCTTGTTCCTGAAGTTGTCTTACTTGCTAAAACTCATAGTCATGGTCACTGAAATAATCGGATTTGGATTGGCGTTTACAATCGTAAGACCAGATCTTTTTTCCGCCACACTAGAGGACGGTGATGGGTAAGTAACTTATTTTGCTATTTATTTTCAAATATACTAAATTTCACTATTTATGTCTTTCATGTTTTTTTTTTTTTTTTTTTTTTTTTTTGAAAAAACTGATTAGCAATTTTAAAAATTGTGATCCACGCAATTTTATTCTTTTCGATATTTTTTGTTTCATCCTGTTTATATTAAAGCATTAAATTATAACTAACTTGATCATAACCTTGTCTACATGATTTAGTTTTTCTGTTAATGTCTTAAACCGAAACTATAGCCCTTTCTTCACTTTACACGATTGACCTATAAAATAGTGTTTTTTTTTTTTTTTTTTCATACAGATTTTTTTCGAATAATAAATAATATTGTTTCGACTGACAACGTGGGAGGTTTATCAACTTTTCTCTGTACGCAAAATGTTACGCTAAAGTTTCTTGAATAAGTTGTTTCATGTATCGAATTATTTTTAACATTTTTTACTCTCTTTTACAAAAAAGGAAGTATTGTATTCACGAAAAAAATTTCACTCAAAAATCGGCCTTAATTTCCATTTTGCTCACCCCTGAATGAATGTTGAGTTTTTTTTTTCAACCCGACCACACGTGGATAAGTGCCTAAGAATGTATAGACCCCCGAAATATCCATTTTGACAATTTCCGAGTTAATTACAACAAGTTTTCTCGTAACGTCCGTATGTATACGTATGTATGCATGTGCGGAACTGCGTATGTATGTAGCATAACTCAAGAACGGTATGTCCTAGAAAGTTGAAATTTGGTACGTAGACTCCTAGTGGGGTCTAGTTGTGCACCTCCCCTTATGGTTGCATTCGAATGTTTCTAAGAGAATCTTTTACACCTTTTTGGGGGGAAATCATTGTTCATTTCGATGCAAACTCAAGTGGTGTTATAATTGGCGGACACTTGGCGATATATCGCCAGTTTTTTGGTGGCCAACTTTTTTCGCCAACTTGGCGACAAATTTGGCGATTTATTTTATTTTTTTTTTTTTAATTTGGCCACTGTTGGTGATATTTTAGAAAGTTAACTATTGAATCACATTAGAATTGGCAATAATGGAGAAATAACATTAAATTGGTGTAAAAGGAAGTCATGTGATGCACACATCAGCTCGTTTTTTTTAGCATAAATATTGTAAGACTGCCGTGGGCAAGTAAAGGGCAGTAACTGCATCTTTTTTTGTCATCTATTGTACATGAGCTTTGTTATACAAGCTTGCTTATTTGGTTTCCGCTGAAAAAAAGAACGAAAAATACATCTAATTCCAACATTTCTCTACTGTTAGTATTGAATTCAGCACACATTTCTTCAAATCTCGAAAATTTATCTCTGCAGATACTGCCGTTTGACTGCCCACGTCAGAATAGCTTTGTGAATAGGCTTATGAGATTTCTGAAATGTTCAAGCGGAACACTGGAATGTCTCCCCCCCCCCCCCTTTCTTTGTCGTAGGTATTTAAAAGGGTACACATCCTTGGCTGGTGTTTTAGTTTCAGATAAAGCAGACAAATTGGAACATTTTATGCCTTACACGTTAATATTTATATGTTACCTAAGGAAGAGCAAACACTTCGAATAAGGAAAAACATTTTACCAATATTTGTATTTATACTTTCCATTGGCTAGGACTTTTTATTTTACAAAGATTTGTTTCGTTTTAATCTTGCTGAAAAAATATTCACAAGTTAATCCGATATTAATTCTACGTGTCAAAGTTACAATGACTAACTACTGAGGTTGTTTCCTTCAGTCAAAAGTAGTACTTTTAGTCACTGATATTGATAGAATAAGCAAAAAAAAACATGGATCCAGAAAATTCTTTCATTTTCTCAACAGTTATTTTTAATTAATTTTTTAAAATGTCCGATTCTTCAAACAAGGTGTGGTTTTTATGACGTCACAAATGATGCACTATTGTGCATCTTTCTACCACATTTCCACGTTATGATAATCAAGAAGCGAATTAAAATTGTGCTGTACGCTTGCTATCAACCAGATCGTTGCCAATACACGTGAGTAAAGATGCGAATTAAATATTTTGCTCCCTGAATGGCAACACAGAATGGCATTTCATCATTTGTGATGTCATCGGCAAGAAATGTAAATAATGAAAGCGCAACGATTTAAGTAATTTTTTAAAAATATTAAACTTAAACAAATGATTTAAAAAAATAGTCGGATCCTATGTTTTTAAGCATGTTCTTTCAGAAAAAAAAAATACTTTTAAAATTTTGGAAACGACCCCATTGTACAAATGTATACTTGATGTGTTATCACAGTCTAGTGATTATTAAATGAAACAGATTTCTTTTAACACAGTAACGTAATCAGTCACACTCAACACTGAATAAAAATTCTCTCAGGTGAAAAACTGAGTGGACTTTTGCCTGACTGCGATGAAGGTCCAGAGAAAGGCTAAAGTTTGTCCACCAGACTGGTTAGTTTGTAATTCAAGTGAACGATAACATTATTTTTGCTGGAAAATATTCATTGCAGAGTTATGATAATCAAGAAGCGAATTAAAATTGCGCTCTACACTTGCTATCAACCATATCGTTGCCAATACACGTGAGTAAAGATGTGAATTAAATATGTTGATCTGTGAATGGCAACAATGAATGGCATTTCATCATTTGTGATATCATCGGCAGAAGTATAAATAATAAAAGCTCACCGATTTAAGTAATTTTTCAAAAATATTAAACTTAAACAAATTATTTTAAAAAATGGTTCGATCCTATGTTTTTAAGCATGTTCTTTCAGAAAAAACTACTTTGAAAATTTTGGAAACGACCCCATTATCCCAAATAATCCTTTTCATTTAAGTATTTTTTGGCTTTTTCGGTCATGTATAGTCAAATTTATCTTTTACCGGGACGTGAAGTAAACCAGTCGGGGCACAGGGACTTGCTCTGAAAACCGGGACATCTGGCAACCGGGACCGGCTTTTTTAGTTTTGCGAGAAAGATTTGACTGATGATGTTTCCGATTTCACGTCATCATGAGTTAAACAGGCTGTTTATATAGCTGTGCTGTGGTTGACTTAAGTTCGCACGTTTTTGCGGAAGGTCAAGCACATGTAGCTTTAAGCCGAGTTTAGGTCCCTAGAGGGATTAATTATTAGTAGTTTAGACCACAGCAAGTTACTTAATAGACCTCACGATACAAACAAACTCTCTCAATGAAATGACAAGATTGCGAAATGTACCGTATCATAATCATAATAACTAAGTCAATGAAAATTAACTAAAAAGTGTCAAATAAAAAATTATTAAATAAAAACAAAAAACCTGACTGCGTAAAAACCAAAAACACTAAAAAGAAAAATGTATAATCCCAGTAGTTTAGAACATTATTAAGTATTACTGAATAACTACACCGTTGAAATAGTTTTATAACTGTACACAGATATTACAAATCATAAATTCAAAAGCAGAATAGAAGGATCAACAGTCGGGGCCTATTCCTTTCTGATTCTAGGAACCCCGTAAAATTTGAATGAGCCCCGACTGTTGATCCTCCTATTCTGCTTTTGAATTTATGATTTGTCTTGTCTGTGTACGGTTATAAAACTATTTCAACGGTGTAGTTATTCAGTGGTACTTAATAACATTCTAAACTACTGGGCTTATACATTTTTCTTTTTAGTTTTTTGGTTTTTACGTAGTCAGGTTTTTTGTTTTTATTTAATGATTTAACGATCAGTTTGTATTTCTTACTTTCAAATGCATAAACATATTTCAATATCATTTTGCCATTTAAATTTTTTTTCATTTCAAAGTTCATCGTGGGGCTATGGGTCGGCGGGCCCCCAAGGGGTCCTGGGAAGCCCTGCTCTCATTAGGGCTAAACATTACTCAAGCTCACTATTTCATTAGTTTCATATCAAAAGCTGTTTTTACCTACGATAACCGGTTTATCTGTTATGATTGCATGAAATTTCATTTAACTCCAATTATTGTCGCTGTAGGTGATAATAAAATGTCGGAAAATGTCATCAACATGTGCAACTGGTTTTTTATCCCCCTAACACTTGCTTTTACCTGTGAGACAAAATAAGATAAATCAAGTATATCATCTTTCACAAGTTATATTACATTTCATTCCCATTTCAAGTTGTTAAATCAAACAAAAAAAAATATCAGGGTTATTTATAATACAATGGATTCGTTTTCGATACATTCCATTCTTCAAATTTAATTAAAAATTACAAAATGAAACTTCTTTGCAAAAGCCATGGTTTAGAATTTCAACAATTATAAAAATTTCTCTTCGATTTCTTGCTCGCTTGATAAATAATTGTTACTGTAATTAAATTTCAAAGAAAGTATCTTCAGATACGTTTCTACATTGCTTTAAAAATCAATTTTAATTAAAATTGTTTTAATTTTCTTTTCTTTTTTAGAGTTTTTTAACAGTGTTGCGGATTATTTTCGATGTGAATTTAATAAGATTAAAATACCTACATTCATATTTCTCAATAAAAATTGATGAAATAAAGTATTTGTCTGTATTTTTTAAAACAGTATGTGTTATATATCCTTTTTCTTGCAATGTATAAAAATTATATTAAAAAAGACATTGTTTTTCTACATCTAATGCAACCATTTCTTCATTTAAAAGTTTAACAAAGCCTGATATTCAAAATTAATACATTTCACTTTCATCAGAATAAACATAGTATTAAAACATAAGTTTTACGCTACTGATAGTGAACAGACAGCCTTGATATGCAGACAATTTTGAACTGCATCAATTTTCTCAAAAAATTCATTCAGGAGGGGCGCTGATTGCGCCATTGCAATTTTTGGCAGAGAAGATGTTTTTACGGATATTTTTCTCTTTTTTTTTTGAGGAGGAGGGGGGGGGGGGGGTCTTGTTCTATGGGGAGATGGACACTCTTGCATTCAGCGTAACTTTGAGCAGTAAATTTTTTATTTTAAACTGATCCACTAATATTTTAATAGTTTTATCGCATGTTGGTATAAAGTGGAATAAAAACACCTATAGTTTTCCAAAATTAAGAAATAATAATTATTAAATCCATTTAAACTGAATTGTTAACCTGGCCCGTCATTTATGGGGGTTGTGGAGGGGGTCAACTGCTCCCCCCCCCCCCCGTTTTGAAAATTAATGTTTTAACACACAAGTGGGAGTGGTTATCGTTTTCCGATAACATTTATGTCCCCCCCCCCCCTCCTCGGAAAAACTCGAAATGACGAGCCTGATTATTAGCCTGTGTCAGAGCCATTCTGCCATTAAGGTTAACTTTGAGCCACATCATAATTAGGGTGCTTTTTTTAAAAAAAATAACAGTGTAGTGCAACTGAAATGTAGCAAAATAACATTTCTAAATGTTTTAAAACTCACCCTTTGTACCTCACAACCTAACAAGGTTTGTAATATTTATAATATTACACTGAACATTACAATGCAGGAAGAGCACTTTCAACAACTTCAGAAACAGCTTCCAATTACGTAAGGAAGATTTTGGTCATTTTTCCCCGTATTCCCATGTAAGGGTAAGTAAAATTTTTACCCCCCTCCCTACTCTTACGTAAGATTTCATTTCTTTTTCAAAATAAAATGTTGTTTGAAAAGGATCAGTTACATTAAAACTTGCAGTTTGACGTAAATCAAAGCTTTTTATTTTTCAAATATACGTATTATATGATGCTATACTAAATAAAAATAAAACATGCTATAGATAGTACGTTTCTTTAATTGTATTTTACACCATTCATTCTTTGTAAAACAAAAAAAAAAAAAAAAAAAAGCTCATTCTACGTTTTTTTACTTTCCAGACGCAAATGCAATAGGATACCTGCCAAACCACTTGACACACAGTGCGATTTCTAATATAAAATATCGACTTTTAAAATATTAAGTAAGAATGGGTTTCACCCCCTCCCCTCAAAGTAAGGGTATGTAAAGGTTTTCAAACTCCCCCTCTCCCTCGGTACCCTTACGTAATTAAGGAATGGCCGCTAACTTCAGAAGTACTGAATGACGCAATGAACTGCCGTTTATATTCTCAACTTTTTTTTTGTGAAATAAAGAGTAGAATACTTAAGTTGGTTGTTCTCAGGTATAGAAAGAAACACCGATAAAAAGTGAAAGCTGCATCGCGAGAAGGCAGATGGTAATGTCAACTAATTTACTATACAGTGAAACTTCGATAAGTCAAAGTTGCAGGGAAAGTGAAAAAAAAAATCGAGCTATCGAAAATTCGGCTAATCAAAAAACGAAAACAAAATAATAGAATGAAATGAAATACTACCTCTGAAACTCCTTAAATTTATAAGATGAGCGAAAATTAACAGAATAATATATCAAAGAGTTTACATATTTACTTGACATAATTAACATGTAATATAATTACTATATTAATTCAAAACTTTTTATAGGTTGGAAAACAAATTAAATTTTTGTGCTGAATTATTAGTTTTTACTTATAAAAAAAGAGAGAGAGAGAAAAGATATTTTATAAAAATCTGTAAATGAGGTGTCAGGGAAATTCGGATGCGATTCTATGAAAACACGCAATGGTGTTCTTCTAATATCTTGAACAGAATAATTTTACCATTTTACTTCTCTTCAACACTAGAAGTGTTTTCGTTATTTTCACTTATGCACGATAAACTATCTTCATCATTTGGGTACTATGTGATTTAAATTCTGCCGTCAACTGCAACAAATCCGTAAAATCTGTGTTTGATTGAATGTTTATTTTCTTTTGTAAAAGAGCTCCGTTATTTGTAAATAGGAAATTTATTAGACTCACTTCGTCCAGACGTCTTTTGAAGCCTTTCGTTTTGCTCATACTATTTGGGGGAGGGGGGGGGGTGGAGTTACGATAGCAAGGAAAATCTAATGACAGTCATGAAATAAAGATCGGCTTATCGATTATTTCGTCTCAACGAAATTCTGCTCTTATCGAAAATAGAGAACATTAATTCCCCATTCAATTAGACGGAAATAAAGATTCACTTCGCCTTGTCGAAGTTCGACTTACCGAAGTTTCACTGTATATACATTGGTAGGTGTTAAATGCTAACCAGGGAACAAAGGAAACACACTTATAGTGTAAAAATGAAAAAAAAAGGTTAAAAAGGTAGCAATCGAAAGAACATATTGCAACATTTTTCTGACGCAAAAAAAAAAAAAAAAACCTCTCATGTGTCAACATTATTTGCCTTCGTGCACCCGTTATCGAGATTTAAGGTTTTAAGCCGAAATTTTATGAAAAGTGCCAAATTTAAAAAGTTGACGTGAATGGGGTCGTTTCCAAAATTTTAAAAGCATTTTTTTCTGAAAGAGCATGCTTAAAAATATAGGATCTGACCATTTTTCAAATAATTTGTTCAAGTTTAATATTTTAAAAAAATTACTTATATCGGTGCGCTTTCATTGTTTACGTTTCTGTTGTGTGACATCACATGTGATGAAATGCCATTTAGTGTTGCCATTCACGGAGAAAAATATTAAATTCGTATCTATACTCACGTGTATTGGCAACGATATGGTTGATAGCAAGCGTAGAGTGCAATATTTAATTCGCTTCTTGATTATCATAACGTGGAAACGTGGTAGAAAGATGCGCCAAATTGCATCATTTGTGACGTCATAAAGACCACGCCTTGTTTGAAAAATCGGACATTTTAAAAAATTAATTAAAAAATAACGGTTGGGAAAATGAAAGTATTTTCTAGGTCCTTGTTTTTTTTTTTATTTATTTATTCTTTTATTTTTTTTTTATTCATTCTATCAATTTCAGTGATTAAAAGTAGTACTTTTGACTGAAGGAAACAACCCCATTGGAAAGTGCTCCGTGATTTCGCTGTCTGCATGTGGCAAGATATCTGCAAAGCATGTGAAAGATGTGCTCACCGACCTCGTTAAATTTGGCGACTTATCACAGAATTTCATTTTCAAGACATCATTTTTACCATAGATCTTTAAAAAGGATAGATAGGCCTTTCTCTTACAGCGCAGCGTATTTCGCCCGGAGAAAGTGGGGTCATCATGATTCTGCCGAGAATCACGTGATCAAGGGACATCGTGTCTCCCTCTTCTCGGGCAGCAGTGATATAACAATGCGAAGCGTCGTTAAAAGTCTAGGATTGTCTGAAGATTTTCATTATACCTATTGGAGAAATCTCTATATGTGTGAATCTGAGATTTTCTAGCGAAAGAGGGTTTGATGAATGCGATGCTGGTGCCAATTTTATTAAAAGTAAAGACATAGTGGACTTTCTGAGTAACAGAAATCTTTCTGTTAAAGGCAAAAAAATCCCATGCATAGTCGAAATTAAGAATATTTTAAGCAATTTATTGTAGATGCCGAGCATTATATTAAATCACTAAAAACAAGCGATGGAAAATTAGTTATAGTATGTCCTCGAAAAACTGGATTTTAAAGTTTCCTAATTTCTATGAAAAGTGTGCTGGGAACATATGAAAAGTATGTAGGTGCCCGAATTCCAGTTCTAAACTGCGTAATGACTTATAAGCTTACTCAGGATCACTTTGAAACTTTTCAGTGCGATCAGGTTGTGAGGGGGGATTCAACAATAATCGTCGGACAATTTCGAAGTGCGAAAAAAAGATTATTCATTCATACGGAAATTTAAGGAGTTCAGTTCTTTAAATTGCGCTGATTTTGACAACCTTCAAATGCTAAGATTAAATTTGAAGCGTAACAAAAATGCTTTGAAAGAAAGCCTTTTCTTCCGATTCCTTTGACGACGATTTGGAAAATTCAGAAATCATCTCAATTAACATGACGCAGTATATTAGTGATGTTTCTGACTACGCTGGATTTCTTGTCCGGCAAGTGCACTCTGACGTGAACTGCGACGATTGCAACGCAGTCTTAACTACAATAAACTAAAAAATAGGCATAATAAAATTTAAGAATTTTGAGATGATAACTAATTGCAAGATTGCAACCATTGAAATATGTACATTTGTGAAGAACTGAGCGAGAATGTGAAAAAGTTTTGGGAGTAAAGCACAAAAAATATAATGTTACTCATGAAGCCACAAGAGTAATGAGAAAAATTTCTAATTCCGAACTTCTAAGTTTAAATAAGCATATGTTGGAAACAGAAGCAGCAGATTTTCTCGTTAACAAGTTTATAAAAGTAATCGTTACTAAATATTGAAGCGTTAGAATGTATCGCGCAGTCAATTCAAACAATGAAAATAATTCACAAAGACCAATAAGTAGGAAAGTGACAAAATTAATATTGTTGAGGGACAATAATCACTAGTTTTCTTCGCCCTCGAGTTTAAATTGTCAAAATTATCATATCCTGTAGGACGAAAAGAAAAATTGGGGAGGGGGCGGAAGTCAAATGACCATTCAAGTAGTTTATAATTGCAAATGAATTTATTTTCTGAGTTAAAAAAAACTGAAGTTGCTTAAAAATCAGGAACAAACCAAAGTTATTTGTTTGGCTAATAGAGTGTTGGTGCGAAACGCATGCGAATCTTAGAATATTATTTAATTGAGTTAATTGATATTCGATACTATTTACATTTGTATTTCTAATTGGTTTATGGTTTTAGATAGGGTTTTATGTTAAATTGTTGCACTGGCTTCAAAAGTTGTGGGAAAAAGCACGCATTGAAACCATTTATCTGTATTTGAAAAATTTCATTGAAATAAAAGAAAATTTATAAGGTCAATTTTTGTTCAAGATTTTTGAAAACGTCTATCTCTACTCAGTATTTAAAGCACTTGAAAAAAAGTTTAAATAGCTTGCGCGCCTGCTTCAAAAGTTATGATTGGGAAAATATCTAATGGACCATTCCATTAAAAAGCTGTCATTTTGTCCCGCATTTCATTAAAAAGTAATAATTTAAAAAGTAACAAAGGACATTTTTCGCAAAAGTACAACAAATACATTTGCGATTTCTTAATGAAAAAAAAATTGTTACCTTTTTTAATTATTACTTTTAGTGAAAATTATGAGGTGTTACGTGAGGGACAGAGTGTTCCCTTTTTCTTTAATAATGGGTTAAATGCTTTAATTTAACCCATACTTAAAGGGGAGTTTAACCCATGGGGTATAACCCATGCTTAAAGCATTTAACCCATGGGTTAAATGCTTTAATTTCCCTTAATTGTGCAAATGATCGCATCGCAAAGTGATTCTCTTCGATAGGGGAAACAGTTTCTTGTGAGAGGTGTCCCTTGATCACGTGATGTCCAACGGGGGATGTTGACGCGCGCTCTGAGGAGAAAAGTGGGGAGAAGGCACATCTATTCTATTTTAAGATCTATGATTTTTACTTCCTTTTACATAGTAAAGGAAACATTGTATTCGCGACAAAATTTTCACTCATATCGTAGGCCGATATTTTGACGATCCCCGAGTTAATTACCATGAGTTGTCTCGTGACGATATGCATATGCGTATCTCGCACAACTCAAAATCGGTATGCCGTAGAAAGTTGAAATTTGGTATGTAGCCTCCTAGCGGGGTTTAGTTCTTGCATTCGGATGTTCTAAGTGTCTTTTACACCTTTTAGGGGAAAATCAGCGTTACATAATTTCAATGCAAAACTAAAGTGATGTTTGAATTTGGCTAACGCTTGGCGATACATCGCCAACCTTTTGATCGCCAAGTTGGTGAAAATTTGGCGATAAAAAAATATTTCTCGAATCTGCTTTCAATTTGGCGCTATTGGTGATATTTAGATCCATTGAATCACTTTTAATTTGACAATATTGGGAAAATTAATCTCTGTGAAACGCATTTTTGCATCGACAAACCGGGGTGAAAATATTCAAAATGTTTCCTTGCTTACTCCAAGGTACTATTATCGTTAAATTGGCGTAAAAGGAAATCATGTGGTGCACACATCAGCCCGTTTGATAACGGGAACATGAGAGAAATGAATTTATGTGTCCAGAAACATGTTTTTTTTACTATGCTCTTTTGATCGCCACTTATTTATTTTGCGTTTATTTTCATTTTTACACTATCGTACATTTTCTGGTAAGAAGTGTAAAATCTATGTTCTGTGTATGTTTTCTTCCGTCATTAAATGTATTGTGTGACAACTGACTTATTTAATATCGTTTCAGGTTTGAAAAATTACCTTTATCCGTATATGCCATATTATTTTTAATCATCTTTACGCTAATACTTCTAGTGTTGGACAGACAGGTACTTTTCTCTCTCTCTTTAATAATTTGCATGAATAAAAATGATTTACAAGTAAAATTATTTTTGAAGTTAAAATATTAATATTTTTCAATGTATAGAATTAATTCCTGAAAATTTCTTGAAACACAAAAAAAAAAAAAATCCTTTGGTACAGGTTTTTTTAACATAAATGGTCATTTTCAGAATTTTTATGAGAAAAAAGAATTTTTATGCATGAATGACTAAAGTTGAATATATTGCCGGCAATGTCAAGTCCCTAGAATACCTATCTATTTTGTAGAATTCCAGAATCTCATACTAAGCATTCGGTTGAATTCTGATGTTTCTAAGACATCTCCGGTATATGTATGTACTATAGCACAGTGAAAGTTACGTTAAAAAATACAATCTAATATTTAACTCATTGTTAAAATGCCATGAATTTTAATTGCAAAAAAATGAATTAAAGGGTAGACCTATAAATAGCTATATAAATAGGAAAAAACAGAATGAAATTTCAATACTTACAGTAAAAATTTTTGCTTGCAAGTAAAAATTTTAAAATTTCAGTCGAGTCGACTCTCGATAACTCGAACCTTTATAACTAGAACATTCCTTTATCTCAAAGTTTCCATTCGGTCCTAAAATAATTTAGTGTTTTCAAAACACAGAGTTGTCTCTATATCTCGAATGCACTCTTTTTAAGTCGAAGCTTTTACGAGAGTTTCGTGTCCATTTTGTGTAGACAAATGTAGCCAAAATAATTTTTAAAAGTTTTTTTTTTTTTTTTTTTTTTTTAACACTTTGCTTTGATTATCAGCTTGTGTGAGAGAGATACTTTATTTACAACAGTGCTCCTCAACAGCGTTGCATGCTTGCGTGAGAAGTAGCAGATTGGGCTACAGTTTCCCGTGGCTGTTGACCTAAAATTTTACTGCTGGTAAGTCCTTGAGAGACTTTAAATTTCGGCAAAAACTGAAAACAAAGTAGCTTTTATTTTCTGAATGACTCAAGTAATCTGCTTTTAAAACAATAAGATGTTTAAAAGCAGTACCAACTGAAATCAAGAGAAAAGGAATTGGGCCTACAATATGTAAATTAATGACATTTTAAGATGCAAATAAAAATGTAACCAGTCAAAATGTATGTCCCTTTTTCGAAGTGTATCTCAATAACACTTATTTTCTACAAAAATATTTTTACTTAGTAACAATAGTTATCTTTATCCAAACTATAAGTTTTGTAATCTATCGATTATGCACTGTTCCTGAGTAAAAAATAAATAAAAATTATTCTTCAGAAAGCTGGGAAAGGAACACCCGACACCTCGAACTTCCGATTACTCGAAGGTTTTAGTCAGTCTAATGGGGTTTCGAGTTTTCGAGAGTCGACTGTATAAGTTTTTTTTTTTTTTCTAACAGATGCTAAGAACATTCTTCTTGACAGAAAAAAAAGTGTGACATAAAAAGCGACTTGTGTACGTATAAGTGCAAATCAGCTAATCGCTGTAATGGTAAGTGATAGCTAGTGTCGTAAAATAAAAAAAGTTTGTAATTAAAATAAGTACTGAAAGTTCGAGTAAAATTCAAAATTGAATGCAACATAATTATTACCATTTTATCGTGGAATAAATGTATATAGTCTGAAATACTGCAATTCTAAAAATCAAAATTGTTTGATAATAATGCACTCTTGGTGTACGTTCAGAAATAAGGAAAAGTCGCTCTATGCAAGGCCCTTTATGACGGTCGATCCGGTTGCAACCGCCCGCACCGCCGTCTCGTCGTGGTTAGCGAAATCACATGGTATTTTTGGTCAATCCGGTCGTGTTTCGAGTTTTACACTCGTTTTGATTGTAACGCAAGTGACTCTCCCATTACGAAGGATGTACTTTGACATGAGCGTCGTTTGCTGCTGAACTAAAACTACTGCGCTGTAACCACGAGCATTCCGAAACACGGCTGTTCTAACGGGATCACCAAAAAAAAAAAAAAAATACCGGTGACGTCATAACCCTGACCTGGCTAACCACGCGGTGTAATCGGTGGATTATTTCTGAAAGCAGTCTTGATCATTGAGAAGAGATAAAATGGAGGGAGTGAAGACTTTCATTCGTGAAAGAAAGACCCCAAGTCACGTGTTAGGTTCGAAAGAAAAGCATTTCAAGAAATCGAGTTTCTTTCACTAGTTTCACTAAAACGTATCATCCATTCGTCGTTGTTGAGTTACATGACTTGAGGTCGTTGCCCAAGCTTTTGCTTAACCGATGATTGGACTTGCTCCCTCCATTTACTAATTCCTGCTCTAAGGTCTTGATGTACGTGCAAATATATGTATGTTACTTCATCGTCAATTATATCGCGTTTCTTACCACGCAGTCAGAGTCCACATCTCGAGCAGATTTTTTATGGCAAAACAAGCTAAGAGTGGAGCAAGACGAAGTAGAAACGATGGGAAGCATAAACAAGATTCTTCTAGAAAATATCCTACCCGCACATGTGGCTCAGCATTTTCTGTCAAACAACAGACAGACAGAGGTATGTATGGATTTTTATTTTCAACCTTCATTTTTAACGCTGATGTTTTTAAGTATCTAGTGAAACAAGCAGTGCGCATAGAATGTCGCTTTCGTACTAAATCAAAGATCATGAATAGCTTTTTAATCGACATACCCCCGTTATGCATTTTTGTCCTAAATTTCGAGTTCCGCATTCAGAATGTTGAAAATGGTTTCATTTAGTTGAAAATATTGTCCGGCTCTAATAGGTTGAACTCCAAACAACAAAGAATTAAACGATTTCATTTTTTAAAGTAGAAGAAAGCGCAGAATGTCACTTTGCAGCTTCATTAACGTGCTGCAATTGTTATTTGCCTTGTGCCGGTTTAAGAGAATTCCTCCTCTTTCTCTCCAATTAGAGAAAAAAATACGATTCCATTTTTCAAAGTAGAGGAAAGTACACAATGCCACTTTGCATCTTCAATAACGTGCTGCGATTGTTATTCGCCTTGCGCCGATATAAGAACTCCTCCTCTTTCTCTTCAACCAGAAAATAACTACGTATCCATTTTTAGCCTACTTTCCCAGTAAAAGTCAGAGAAAGAAGAAAAAAGCATGAAAGAAGGCGTAAAGCATCTTAAAAATATCGCGAGAAACAAAGTAAAAGTCAAAAATAAATAAGATATAATTAAATAAGTATCGAAAAATTAAAAATTGGGAAGTAGGGTTATTAAGATGGGGGAAAATGTCTGTCTGTCGATCTGTCAACTTTTGACTGAATAGTCCGATTCAAACAACCTTTTTTTTTTTTGTTCAAAAGATCTCAACAAGGATACCTCATTCCCATAGTTCACTTTTTGATTTGAACAATTTTCGTTCAATTTTGAGCAGTTAAAAAAAACTCAACATTAGCGCCTACGGGAAACTTTAAGGCAATCTCTAACTTAGAGGCGAATTTGCTTCAAACAAACTTTATAGGAAACAGCTTTTGATGAAAAACGTGTGTATAAAATATCTTTTTGATTTGTACAGTTTTCTGTTCAATTTTGAACAGTTCAAATCCCTTAACATATAGTGTTTACGGGGAAACTGAAAGTCCATGTACATTCCGAACTGGAAGGCGGATTTACTTCAAACGAATTTTGTTGGAAATAGTTCTTGACGACAAACTCCCTACTCCGACTCTGAGAATTTTGGGGCACTTGACTCCGACTCATGTGCCCGAAAGTTAGTCGGACTCCGACTCCCTGACTTCGTAGCTTTGGCAAAAATTTATACACGAAAGAAAAATGACTGACTCAGACTCTTTGAAAATTGACTCCGACTCCTTCATCCAAAAGTTCGTCCAACTCCGACTCCGAAAACATTGGCAGAGTTGCGGACTTTAAGAGAAGTGACCGATTCCAACTCCGAGTCTTTGAATTAAATACCTTCGGCTCCCGAATCTGACTCTTTTGTACAAAAAAAACTTTCAATTTCAGATAGTTTTGAGAATTTTGATCAGATACTAGAAAGTCGATTGGCATACGGGAAAGTAGGCTCGTTTAGTTCTAAACGGAACTTCTTGTTCAAAGTAAAAGAAAGCACCCAGTGCCAGCCATCTCTAATAATGTACGGCGAATGTTATTCGCCTTGTGCCAGTATAAATCCTCCTCTTTCTCTCCAAGCAAAAAAGAAATCTTTCCATGCGATGCACCTTGTTATCAGAGCCATACTATACTCACTTTCCGTTTTCAATATTTTCTGTAGCTGCATTAAAAATGAAATGTGCTATAAAAGGAAATGTTTGCATATTTTACTAACCTTTCACAACATGTACTTATCTTTCCTCTGATTAGCCCTTTTTTTTTTCACAAAGGAGTTGTACCACGAGAGGTATCGAAACGTAGCTGTGATGTTCGCTTCCATACCTAACTACAAGGAGTTCTATGATGAAACAGACATTAACAAGCAAGGACTAGAGTGTCTAAGGCTTCTGAATGAAATTATTTGTGATTTCGATAAGGTTAGTTGATATTTTTTAACAATTTGTTTACTGGTAATGTACATTTCATTAGGACTGTATTGCTCAATTTTAAGTGCATTTTAAAGTTCTTATCTATACTATTAAAAACCAACTGTATGTATGTCCACCGTAGAGTCACTTCTGATTTGCTGTTTAATGGATGACGTCATCACAAATGTTACGTGACCTTGATGACGGCCACATGACAGTGGTAGGCCTTGATGCCGCTATGCATCACAACTATCACGTGATAATGCATAGTACTTCAGTGCGACTTCATAACTATACAACGTGCCTCAGGCGGCGAATCTAACCTCCATGCGCTGCTAGTTCAAGTATAGAATGAGTCCTTTTAAAAAAGTCTTATTTGAACTTTTTTCATTGCATTTGTTTACTTATTGAACTGTAACTGCACTTTATTTTTCAATTCCAGGTTGTTTTTTTTTTTAATTCATTACATTTACGTTGGATTACTTGCTTTTTGTGTATGCGCTTTTGAGTTCCTTAACTAATCAGAAATAAGTACTACCGCGGGCAGGTAAAGGCAGCATCTGCAGAAATGAGTTTTCGAGATCTTTGAAAGAATACGTTTTTTATTCGATAATAACAATAGGGAAATGTTGGAATTTGAAGGGGTTTTTTTCGCTTTGTTTTAGCATAAACCAAATAGGCAAGCTTGTACAATAATGTTAACGTACAATAGATGCAAAAAGTGCAAAAAAGAAAAATTTGCAATTACTGCCTTTTACCGCCCACGGCAGAATACGTTATTTATTCTCAGATGAGTGTTGGAAATGCAGCGTTCTGTTGAAACGAATTCCACTTATTCCTTTAATCCTCCTTAATCCCAAATTCCATTACGAATTCGAATGAAATGTTTCAGTTCAAGTACCCATTGCAACTCACTTAAAATGCTATCCTTAATCGTTCCATTTTTGCATACAAGTACTTACTGGCTGAAGTACCTGCATTACAGTAGGCCTCCAATGGTTGTTACAGTAATTTCATCCTGAAAATACCTCTCTCCTTACGCTTTCGAGACGCAGACTTTATTTCGGATTTGAAAGCTTTTAGTCTAAGGATATACAAAGGAGGATTGGTTTCAATTTACGTTTATAAACAATATGCTGATGCACAAGCGGCATGCAACATACGTTTAACTGGCAAAAGGCGGCAAATTGTTTCTAAATTTATACTTTTATTGTAATTACGAACTTTTGAAAACTGTCCGTTTAATTTTCGTAAAAACTCAGCAGTCATTTACATTAAAATGTCGTATGCGCGCTTCTGTTTACACTCAAAATTATTTCGTTGTTTAAAATTTAGTGCTCTCTGAACGGTTTAACGAAACAGTTTAAAATTTACTACTCTCTGAACAGTTTTGTGAAATTGTTGTTTAAAATTTACTGATCTCTGAACAGTTGACAAGACAAACAGAACAAAATTGTTGTTTAAAATTTACTATTTTGCAAAATTGTTTAAAATTTAATACTTTCTGACTAGTTCAACAAAATTGTTTGTTAAAAATTCACTACTCTCTGAACAGTTTAGTCTCTAAACAGTTTAACAAAATTGTTGTTTAAAATTTACTATTCACTGAAGTTCCATGAAATTGCTATTGAAACTTTACCACTTTCGGACTAGTTCAAAAAAATTGCTGTTAACAATTCAGTACTCTCTGAACTTCTTTGAAATTTACTACTCTCTGAACAGTTTAAAAAATCTGCAGTGCACCTTTAAGGACCATATATGTCCCCTAAGTTCAAGTTCTTGTAGCAAATTATAGAAGACAAGTAGTTCATTATTATATTGGGACATGTTAATAAGACATCGGAATATTATTAGCAAAAAATGGCAGGGTAGACCGGGGCACGTTTACGCGGATTTTTTTCAATGAATTTTCCAATTTTTATGTTTTAACCTAGGAAATTTTAGACATTGTGGCTTTGAAGCAGTTAATGAAGTAAAAATCTGTATATTCATTTGTTACTTAGCTTGTGTTTTTAGCCATAAAAATATGTTTTATGAGTTCAAGTCAGTTGCGTAAACTTTCTCCGAACACGGGGCAAGTTTACACATCAAGTGGGGCACGTTCGCGCATATTAAAAATGATACCAAGCAGTATGTGAAATAGATATTTAACCAAATTTAAATGTTTTATTTCTTTCAAAACACTTTAACATCACATATAATTAATTAAAGAACATTTTATAGGTTAAACTAAAATCATAGGGCTTACTACTAATTAAAAACAGAAACTATTTAGTCATCTCCTTCATCACTGTTAGATTTTACTAACAAAAATAAAATATTTCATTTCGCATACTTGTCATGGGACTGCGTTTTAACCATAGACTAATAATAAGAGTAGACCGAGCTTTCTCATTCTTGCTGATAAATAAAATGGTTCATAGATGTATCATGTGACTAGTGGAAGGGCTTGGCGAAGACTTTGGCAGCATGGTTGCTAGATGGCAGCATTATCTATAGTTTGGCACTCGACATGTATTTTAAGACACTGTGTTTTCATTAAAAAAAACTTCCAGGTGCAGAGATTGAACTGTTTTTCTTTTAGTTATGCATTATTTTGACATTAGTAATAGTTTTTGATCAGTTTTCGGTAACTTTTATTTCATTTGGAGCTGTCAGCGTTGGCGTGAACGAAATGGCGTAAACGCTTTGCGTTAACGCAAAAATGTACTAATCGGTATCTTAAATTGAAACTGTAGGTAAAAATCTTACCGTTTGCTGATTCCTCTTGGTCGCTTGCATCTTTTATTGCTTAGAGAGTTACTGAAATTGACTAAAGAAAATGCACAATACTATCTAAACGAAAAACTCACTATATTAACAAAATATTTACAACTTAGAATAACAAATTTACAAATCGGACTCCATAAAAGATCATTATTCCGTGTTTCATCAATTCTATTTATTTTATTTCGCGTTGGCGTTGATCGTCTGCTACGATTAACGCTCGCTGTTGCTAGGATGTCCACCAGTCACATGGTTTGGTTTATGAGCAGCAAAAGGGTTGCCATAGCTCAGTCTACTCTTATTATTAGTCTATGGTTTTAACATCTAAGACATTAAATCCTGCTTGTCCTTTTTTCGATTGGTTGTGTGCTTTCAAACAATTGATACAAGCACATTTTTCAACTTCGTAAATAGAATCGTTCACCAATTTCCTTTTTACAGAGTGTACTAACTTTTTCCCTCTTGCAGGTTTTGGTTTCATACTTTTTTCTTTGATGTCTTCTATTTCTGCTTCAATAGCAACTTGTAAATTTTAAAGTAATTTCTCTCTTTTGTTTTGTTTTGCCCTTATGTTTTTTTTTTTTTTTTTTTTTTTTTTTTTTTTTTTTTTTTGTAGCTTCTAACTGCTATTGTCTGAGGGCTTCTTTAATCGGATTATCAGTTGGAATTGTGAACATCTTCTTTTATTTTCCTTTCCTGGTTCGTAAACTTGTCCAAATGGTCTCAGTTGGGGGTAGTCCATATGTGACGATGTGGGAGGCCTACTGAGAGAAATAGTTGGGATTATCGATAAGTCTTTTCGTTATTTTGACATCTAACGTGGTTCTGTTAGTGCTTTGAACCTTATGTCTTACCATCTTTAAAATAAAGAAAATGTATTACAGGCTGAACAGTGTATAAAGTTAAAGCTGAACAGGCATGAACACAACACTTTATGATTATAAGCTATAAGAAACGAATCTGTTGCTTAATTAAAAATGAATGGTTATTTTCAAAACTAAATAGCCTGAAAATACTAAAAGTTTGAGACAGTACAGAGCGAAAAAAGCGTTCGGGGCCCGTTTAGAAGTAAGACAGAGTATAGTAAGACATAGTAAGAACGTGCGAAAATGTGCCCCGATGGAAATATGTAAAAGTGCCCCGTTGGTAAGTTTGTATTAATTTTTGACGCGCAACAAAATTTAATAACTTTTCTGTCCATACAAATACTAATCTCAAAAAATAATAAAAGTCTGCTATTTTTTATATCTTTATTCTATTTTAACTAAGTACTATTTATTCACTATAAACTTAAAAACGTTCAACACAAAATGTACTCGACTTTGTAGAAAACAGATTTTTCCGCATGTTCAACCGAAGCTCGACTGATGCTCAAAACCTTGGGAGAATAGTTGCTAGGGAGCAGTATCAATCTGGAATGACTGTTGGCCCTCTAGTTATTACTCATTTTGGAAAAAGGGCACGGTCTACCCTAATGTTTAAAATATATGCTGTTTTAATTATTTATTTTTTTTTTATTTTTAAAAACACTTCAAATTTCAAGGTTTCGCCAAAAGTGTTATGATCCTCAAAACTCTAATATGTTCGAGTTTTTTTTTTTTTTTTTCATATTGATTACCCTTATAGTATTTATTAAAAACTATGCTTAGCTACAAAAATTATGGATTTATGTATTCTTCTTTTAATTTCAGTTTTTATGTTTAAAAATTGAATTATGTAATCTGTTTTTAATTTCAGTTGTTGCTGAAGCCGAAGTTCAGTAGAATAGAAAAAATCAAAACCATAGGAAGTACGTACATGGCAGCTGCGGGACTACAGCCGGGAAGAGAAGAGAACGGAGTAAGATGAAAAATATGCTACTGTTGATTGAAACTATTGAGACATTTGACATTTGCAAACATTGTTAACTCCCTTCCCGGGTGGAATAAGAAGCAAAGTTGAACAGTTTATTCTCCTGATGCAAAAAGTTTGAGAAAAGTGGCCTTTTATTGCAATGCATCAATTTCCAAGTTTTGAGACGGAGACGGGACTGCAAACTGCATAAATTATGTCACACCTTTTTTCACCCATAACCCCCATTTGTCTCAAAGTGTTACACTTCCCCCTTGCTCGCCTCCTTCTCCTTTGCCACATGTCGCGCTACTTTTCATAAACGTATCGTTATAAGAAAAAAAATGCGTGATGTGACACTTCTTGTCACCCCCGTCCCACCCCTTTTCACAAACTGTCAGTTTCACAAACTCTCGCTCCTCAAAGCGTGACATCAGTTGTGAGCAGCCCCATATTGAATTACAGGCTGTAATCACCCGCCTAAAAAATTTAACATGTCTATAGTCTGACCGCGTTTACCATGGAATTAGCAGGCTGCCAGATACTATCTGATTGAAAAAGGGGTAATATATTTTATGCTTGTGTTTTGTTCATTTCAATTGAATAGTTAATTTAGAGGCAAATACACATTTGTAACAGAAAACTGGCATCTCTGCAAAGTAATAGATGCCCACGTTTCGTTCTGTAAACCGGATGCTCGCCTTTCCATCTTACCGGTGATCAAACAGTAGATTATACAAGAACAGTTAAAATTGGATCTTTTCGCCGTTTATTTCAAAAGCTGTAGCAAATCTTCTTTTCTTTTTTTTTGTTATTGTGACTGAGGAGGAGGAGGCAAATGTCTTCTCATTGAAGTTGAGATTCCGTTAGAATGGTGCCACTCAACTAATAAAACGAAGGTAAATGCTTAGCTCCAAAGACCGCAATCTTGAATGTCGTAGCCGGCCTGTCGGTATATGCTTGTAGTTCTGTCTTAGGCCCGGTTTATGGCGGTAACTTACTACTTATTTATTTATACAGAAGCTAAACAGCTTCACATGCATAGAGTAGGGTCTGGTGGGGGAAAGTGGTCAATGGGGTAAAGTGGTCATTCGTGAAATAAAAGGCTATAGCTTGGAAATAAATGTTTGAATAAATGTGAAAATTTTATTATAGAGTAGGGAAGTTAGAAACTACATTTTGAATACAAAATTTTACAACTGGCAAAATTTTATTTGGTGAAAAAAAATTATTTTGTGTGAATATGAAAAGGTTTAAAATCTAAACACCTCTTTTAACTTCCTTGTGAAATTTTGTTTGTTAGAATTATGAACAGATTGACTGCATAGGAAGCTTCCTACATGTCTCAAGAACTCTTACTCATTAGCAGTTAGCTGAATCTCTTTTAGGTAACTTTTTAGAACAATTTAAGTAAGATGGGGTAAAGTGGTCATAATATTAGGCTTAACGAATATTGTTCTTCTAATGCCACTTAATCGTTAAGTATAAGGAAGATATAAATTAAAATAGTAATTTCACTTAATATGTATTGTTTTTACAGTAAACGGGGTTAAATTTACGAGTATATGCATATGCATACGCATATACTCGTGTAGGAACGTATATAGACGTATTCACATAAATGCACCAATAAATACGTATATGAGTATCTGCAAGTATTTTTAATCTATACAGATATACATTCGACTATACACGTGCATACTCGCTTATACTCGTATATGCATAAACACTTATATACTCAGGTAGAGACGAATATACGCGTACGTTCTCGAGTATACACTTACATACAAGCATATGATATACAAGTAAACAGGGTGAGTTTAAACTTTTAGGCAAATTATTAAAATGCGTTAGAGGGGAGGATAAGAAGCAAGAATCATAAGGAGCATATGGTCACAAACACAATGCTGACGCACTACATGCACGCAAAGCCGGAAACTAATGGATGCAAAACAGGTCACAAATTTATATATTACACAAAGAAAATTTAACACAACATTGTAGGTCTCAAGAAAGTTTTAAAGCGATTGATGAAATTTGCGGCCTGCTGCTGTAATACATGTGTGTCGCAATCACAAAGCACTCTCTTGCAATAACGAGACTTTTGAAAAAGTTTCATCTGTCGCTACGCCTTTGTTGCGATGTTTGTATTAGAGCTACTAAAGGCCGTAACTTTTACCAACTGCTCTAAATATTTCTTAAAAACTAAAATATTGTTTAAAATCATCTTTGTGTAACAAAATTGCGATTTATTAGCATCCATCAGTTTCTGGCTTTGTGTGCATGTAGCGCGTCAGCGAACGTAAGTTCCTTATAATTCTTTGCTTCTTATCCTCCCCTTTCACACTCCTTAGATTTTTGCACAGGAGCTTTTGCTCATTCTGCAGGCACACATGTATATAAGCTTATATACTCATGTATACATACGGGGTGGTCCCGAATTCATGGTACAAACTTTAATGGTAGGTACAGGGACATTGTAACAAGGATTTATTGTATAGGAATACATAGTCGCAAGTGACGTGGTTAGGAGTAAACAAAGGAAAAACGGCCGAAAGGAAAAACAAAGATTTTATTGAAATCGTTGTTGATAAGTGTCATGTTTACAGTAAGTGTTCAAAATTGCGTCCACCATTAGCGATACATGCTTGACAGCGTCGGTGCAGCGATTGGCGTACACGTTCAAAGATGCCTGGTATTTCACGCACACCTGCAGCAGCTACAGATATGCGAGCGACGAGATCCTCATCTGAGTCAACTGGAGTCTCAGATCAAGACTCTTTAGATGTCCCCATAAAAAGTAATCGAGGCTCGAGAAACCGGGAGATCGGGGTGGCCAAAGGACTGGTCCACCACACCTAATCCATCTAGCACCAAACGTGGCATTCAGGTAATTCCGTACATCAATGCTGAAGTGTGCTGGCGTCCCATCGTGCTGAAACCACATGCGGTTACGAATGGCGATCGGAACAACATGCAGCAGTTGTGGTAACACTTCTTGCAGAAAAATTAAATAGTTTCCGCCACTGAGTCGCGTGGGTAGTAAGTATGGGCCAATCAAAAAGTCGTTCACAATACCAGCCCACACATTAATACTGAAACGTTGTTGAAACGCATGTTTACGCGTTGCATGTGGATTATCGGTTGCCCACACTTGGGAATTGTGCGCATTAAAGACACCCTCGCGTGAAAATGTCGCTTCATCTGTAAATAGCACATGACCTACGAAATCCGGCTGCAACGCACATTGCTGCTACACCCACTGGCAGAAGTTCACGCGAAGAGGATAATCTGTCGGATTCAATGCTTGTACTTTCTGAAAATGGAAGGGGTGTAAGCGATTTTCCTTTAACACTCTGCATACAGTCTGATGACTCACACCTACGTCACGCGCAACAGTTCTTGTGCTTGACTCGGGTCTATTAGCCACAATGTTCAAGATGCTTTCTTCCAGCCTTAGTGCGTACAGCTCTTAATCGACCAGCGTCATGTCTGTTGACGTCGAACGCACCTGTTTCGCAAAGTTGACGATGTAACCGTTGAAAAATTCTATGATCCGGCATTCGTCGATTAGGATACTCCGCGCGATACATTCGTAACGCAGCTCTGGCGTTACCATTTGCACGGCTGTACATGTAATGCATGTCTGCTTTTTCTGCATACGTAAAGTCACCCATCGTCTACGGCAGTACAATTGTGAATGGCGCTTTTCCCTACTGCGATGCATCATGTTCACCCGCGGCTAGGAGATCTACTGCCCTCTACCGGCAGTGATACCAACCGATCACTCCATTTCTCTTTCCTTTTATTTCCCCTGTTTACGCCTTACCGCGTCACTTGCGACTATACATTCCTATACAATAAATCCTTGTTACAATGTCCTGTACCTACCATTAAAGTTTGTACCATGAATTCGGGACCACCCTGTATATGTACTGGTGTACACACGTAAATGTACTTATATACATTTTATACAGGACATAATCGTGTTTGCACGTACATACGTATATACTCGTGCTTCACAATATATATATGTGAGTAGACACGCACCCCCTCCCCCCCCCCCCAAACACGCACTAGATGTATCCACGAATTAACTCGTTTATACCCGTATATGTGTGTATATACACTTATATATGCGTGTATACGTCTACTGTACACATATATACTCAGGTATGCACGCAAATGATATTCGTTTACACGCGTATATACCCGTACGTACACGTGAAACGTATATACACGTGATACGTATATACCCGTGTAGACACATATACACTCCTGTAGGTAATCACGTATACATGCTTATATACTCGTGTATACACGTATATACTTGAGTAGGCACGTGCATGCATGTATCTGATGCACACATGTATCTACTCATATATGAACGTGTTTACTAATGTTTACACAACACGTATATACTCGTGTATACACACATATGCTTGTGCATATACTTGTAACTATAAAAACAACCGAAATATACAAGTATTAGGGTTGTTTATAATGGTTTTGCATCTATTTTTAACTATGACCACTTTACCCCATGCTATGACCACTTTCCCCCACCCCATGGGGTAAAGTGGTCATAAATACAAAGGGAAAAGAAAGTGTTATAAAACTACTTAAATCAATATTTATTTTCCTAAAACTCAATGTACTGTGTTCTTTAATAATGCAATGTAAAATAAAAACAAAAAAAGTTTAAATGTTTAAAGAATTTATTGTATTTATTATTCACATAAGTTGAAAACCTATGATTTTATGACCACTTTACCCCACCAGACCCTACTGCGTACAAAGCGCCTTGCCTCCGGACACACACAGGAAAGATTTACTACACAAAAGATATATATATATATATATATATATATATATAACGCCCAGGGCACCGGCGTGGAATCGCTGCTACCAGTGCCACGGAGGTCTCCAACTTACAACTTATTACCTGAACTTTTACCTTCTTTTTACAAGTTGAGCCGCGTCATGCTCGCATACTCTTGCTGGTATGCAAAATAATTTATGCTACCAGTGTGAAGGTAATATCAGCTTCAATGAAAGGACATCTGCGTTCAGCTCGGTTATGATTACTCCAGACTGATAAGCCTGAAAGAAGAGCGAAATTGCAATCTGCGGATGTCATATTCGGAATGTCGGTACATGCTTGTAGAACAGAGGTTCCCAAACTTCAAACCTTCGCGGACCCTCTCCTGAAAAACTACAAACTTCGCAGAGCCCCCCCCCCCCCCCCGGAACGCAAAAAAAAATTTTGTACAGTTAAATTTATTTTTTTCTAACATTTTTATGCTTTTTTTTTCCTTTAAATTTACAGTGACCTCTCACTTATACGCGACCAAAGGGGACAACGAAATTTTCGCGCACAAGTGAGATTTGCGCATAAGTGAAAAAACCCCAAAAATAAGCTTAAATACAGTAAGTTATCAACAGTTATAGTAATACTAATAGTACACTACTGATACAAATGAAGAAATACGCACATAATTTCCATTTATGCCTTGTAATTTAATGAAAATGTAAAATTTGAAGTGGCACATTTTGTCAATTTTTATACACTGTGCAGTATGTAAGCGAATTCCACAAAACCTAAAAACTGTCGCGTGATCAGTGTCATAGTCTGTGAGGATACAAAAGATCCTCGATAGGCTATGTCAATGCTTTCCGCTTCACCACGACTTTTAGGAAGATCAACCTTTTCGCATGTAGCCCGTTCTCCCCTCTCGATGTCAATCACAAGACTAACTGCACCCCCAATCGCACCCCCCAAAAACGCGCTCTTGGAAACATTTTGAACATTGGAATAATGGTGTGTGAAAGCATTCCAAGAGACATCAAGAAGGGTACAAATCTTCCGATGAGCAAAGCGTGAATAGGGCGATTTAACTAAAACTTGAAAAAATTTTATCGCGCATAAGTGAAAGGTGCATTTTAGGTTTCGCGTATAAATGAACAAGAGTTAACATTGATTTCCTATATCGCTGGCCGGGCTCGTGAGAAAAAACGCGTATAACAGAGGTCGCGTATAAGCGAGAGATCACTGTACTTATTCATTGTTCTATTTTGAGTTATGGAAATAAAATTATATTTGAAATTCAATTAGGAATAAAAAATGTTATCACCAAATTTCTACAAGTTTACTAATAAAAATAAACTTTTGAAGTTAGTGAACAAAACACTGTTAACCTAGTGTGTCGAGTTGCATTTTTATGGCGTCTTAGGATTTTAATTTTTAACTATGGTTCGGGCAAACCTACTCTGGTAGCATCATAATGCTGTGATTAGGATCTGCGTGGCTCTCACAATGCTGCCTGCTTAAGTTTGCCTCAATTAAAGGGAGCCACCACCCTCTGCCCGCTATCGTTTTATTTGAAGTATAATATCCCAGCTGTAAAAATGTGCCTCAATGTTTGCATTTTACTTAATATAGTTCTGTAACAACATGAACTTTGTCAAGTACACAGAATGAATTAATGTGTAGTGTGTTTACCTCCGAGACTTCCGGGGGGGGGGGTGCTGCGTCCTGCATGTACTTAAGCAAGAACTTTGTCCCTCATTAATAAATGTGTTTTCTTTTTGAATTAAAGTTGCGTTACTCTTCCTTCAATCTCAATTAAGTTTAAAGTTTCAGCTGGATAGCACCGCAGACCCCCCTGGCATGGACTCGCGGACCCCTGAGGATCCGCGGACAGTTGGGGGAATTCTGTTGTAGAGCACACAGTTTGACTCTCATGGTTTCAAATGCGATGGGCTATATTAAACCATTCTATTACTGAAAATGTTTCAAATGGGATTGCATATCGGCACCTCACTATATGCTGCCATATTGCATCCCCCAGCGGAGGACATCCATTCTTAAAGGGGAACGGCACCAGTAACAGACATGCTTAAGACATCGCGCTCAGCTTAACTCAATTTTCTGAGCCTTTTAATGTATTTAAATTTTTAAAACTATTTTTCTCCCATGCAACACTATCTCATCTAACGTTTGACTGCTTCTGGATCCTCTCAATTACTTAATTCTATTTTTATTCGCTCATTTTCTGAAAAAGGTCCGACCCCCCCCCCTCCCCCCCCGTAACACAGTAACAGACACCGGCCGCAATACTGAGGATACCCAGTATCAGATACAATGAGGAAAGGATGAATAATGAACAGAATTCCCGTTTTCTCTTCAAAATGTGCAAAAGTTCCTTATCTTTAGATCCAAAACCTTATTAAATTCAAATGAACATGAAACACCAGCAGACCTCGTAGCGATTGTTCCTAACCTTCCACCACTGCCTTACAAATATCAACTGGCTGATAAAATTCCCTCTGATAACACTAGATGGTTGCGCCGTATTCAAGGGTCGCAGCAACATCAGGTTTACCCTCCTAAAATTCTTATTTAAATCCAAACTTACAACTGTCTGTAACTGGACCCTTGTCTGTTCTGGTGCCGTTACCCTATGTTTCGTCACTGCCGGTAGATAGCCATTAGGATAACGGCACCAGTAACAGACATGCTTAAGACATCGTTCTCAGGTTAACTCAATTTTCTGACCCTTTTAATGTAGTTAAATTTTTGAAACTATTTTTCTCCCATGCAAAGATATCTCATCTGACGTTTGACTGCTTCTGGATATCCTGAATTAGTCAATTCTATTTTTATTTGTTGAATTTAGAAGAAAGCTCCGAACCCCAGTAACAGACACTGAAAAATCTGATGATACCCAGTAACAGACAGGCTAAAAGGATGAGTAATAGACAAAATTCCCTTTTTCTCTTAAAAATTTGCAAACGTTCTTTATTTCTAGTACAAAAGCCTTTAAATTCAAATGAACAATAATTGAGTACCTACCCAACTAGAAAGTGCAGATCACAAAAAATAAAATAAAATAGAATTTATGACGACAGCAAGATTTTTACAAACAAAACTTGATTTTAAACTCGTATAATTATCTGGATTTAAACTTCCAAATTGGAAACATTTTACTTTCAATATAAGTAGGAAGGCAACTTGCCTGACAGCCTCTTTACTAAACTATGCAAATGTAAAAATAAAAATACGTACGTAATCAGTCTTCTTCGTAATTCTTCATCTCCTTCTGAACTCGAAGCTGGATGCCACATTTTCGTGGTTTCGTTATTGTTTTTTTTTTTTCTGTTCTCTCCTTTTCTTCATCTTTTCCTCTGCTTTCTTATTGATGTCTTCCTGTTCCTTATTTTATTAAAGTCTTGCTTCAGCTCGTATCTTCTTAGCCTCTTCTTGTTCCTGTTTGTATTTCTGTTTTTTCAGTACCTCGCTTTGCCACTCTTGTTAACAAAAACTGCTACTTGTGTTCTGCTGTTGCTGTTAGATTTTATATTTACATTCTTAGCAGAAGTGGGGGGGGGGACTTTTACAAGGGCTTTTTTGGAGGAGCCTTTGAGTTTTTAGACATGGTTGAAATACATTGACCAGAAATTCAAAATACGTTTTGCTTGTCATCCACTCTGAATCAGTTTCCTAATCCTCAACCATGGGGCATACTGAACTTGATCTGTGGGATTCTTACGTATTTATGGATCACTGTTGGTGGTAGAAGATAGAAGATGTCCAGCAGCGTTTGCAGTGAATAAAACTGACACATTATTTTTCAACTTTGTTCCCATTTTGGTTCACAATTTTGTCACCTTTAATTGCAAGCTCTCGGGTACCTTTTGGGTTGAGAAAAAATACAGTTTTGTCGCAATTAAAAATTCGATTTGGATTTCCTAAAATGCCAAGGTGATTGTTCTTTTTTCTTTTAAATAGTCGTGAACGGTCTCGAACCAGTTACCAGGAAACTTTTGAACGGGACAATGTGAGGTTTTCATTGATCCTATGAGCGACTAAAGGGTTCCGTTTAAGCAAACTATTATACCATGATTTCCCAGGTCTTCCATCAGTAAAAAAATTATGTCTCCCCAATTCCTTTAAGAGCAGCTGCACACTGTCTAAAAATTCTTCTTTTAATATCGGAAAACCTGCTTTAGCTGATGAGGCTACCCAGAGTACTAGTATTTTCTCCTCGTTCTTTGAAAGCACTGGGTCTGAACCCATCCTGCTTATGCTAGGATCAACTCCTTTCAACTGCTTTCACTTTGTTCAAAAGTGTAACTCGTGGGGCTCTATTTTTAATTGCTGAAGCGGCAACACTCATACCCATACTATTTACATATAATAAGGCTGTTTGCATTTGTTCTTCTCCGTAACAAAATTTCCTAGCAGGGGGACGGGGGGGCATCCTGAACTGAAAAAAAAAAGTTTTATTCACTATTCTGAGGTTCAAAAAAATATGGCATGAGTAACAGACACCCTTTTGGACCAGTAACAGATACCCTGTCTGACGCTAGTCACGTTGTTCGATTTTCAATATTGAACCTGTAGGCACAATTAAATCAATAAATAACCTCTTCTGGAGTGAAAACATCAACCAATCTGGAATGACTGTTGGCCCTCTAGTTATTACTCATTTTGGAAAAAGGGCACGGTCTACACTAATATAAAAAATGAGAGGCTTCAGGGACCAATAACAGACATGGGTGTCTGTTACTAGAAAAGCGAGTTTTTTGGGGATCAGTAGCAAACATAGATAAAACTCACATTAGAAGTGATTGTACGTGAAAAACGATGTGAATACCGAAAAGAGCATAGTTCAAACATTAAAAATACCTCCAGCATGCACTCATATCGACATTTTACAATGGAAAATGATGGTTAAAAACATTCACCTTCTTAACGTAAATAGCTAACTGCAGCATGAAACACCAGCTAATCTCGTGGTGGCTATTCATAACCTTCCACTATTGCTTCGTAAATACCTACTGACTCATGAAATTCACTCTGATAACACTGGTAGATGGTTGCACCGTATTCAGCAGCCACAGCAGCATCAGTTTAGCCCGCCTAAAATTCTTATTATTTAAATCCAAACTTATGACTTTCTGTCACTGGTGCCGTCACCCTACTACTTGAGAACTTAGACGTCTAGTTTAGCACCAGAGGGATCTTGTTATCACATCTAGGGGCAAATCAGATCTACGTCTAGTATGGGTAGAGCTACTGAGTCTGGTAACAAAATTATTTTCTGATGAAAATGTATTTTTATTTAGTAAGTATAACTTTTACCGTGACTTAAGTATGCTCACAAAAGAAAGAAAAAAGATTAGTACGTTTTAGGAATTAGTATTTCTCCTATTTGAGTTTAATTCTTACTCAAAATCAGGTTACTGTAAATTTCCCATAAGTTCTTTCAAATAATGGACGATCTGTTTTCTTTCACAGGACCTGTCTCGGCAAGGGCATAACGTTGTTGCGCTAACAGAATTTGCTATTGCACTCATGGCATTGTTAGATCAAATCAACAGGGAATCATTTCAAAGATTTAGGCTTAGAGTTGGTAAGTAAGGGTTTCATTTACTTATTATTAAATAGTTTTTTTGCTATGCATGTCAACACGTATTTTTCTGCCGCAAATCATCCAGCTAGCCGTTACAAATTTCAAGTAACAAGCAAAAAATATTCAGCAACTTTAAATCTCAATTTTATTTGCGTTGCTGCTATTATTATTTATTACGCGTATAAAATATCAAATGAAGTAGGTATATTTGTTGAATACATTCTTAATAACTGAGAAAAAATAAATTTACAAATAATGAAACATATATCTTTTTCATACTAAACTGTTCCTCAGATCACTATTTTTAGTGATTTTGTGAGTTTTCTACTTGCTTGCCGCTGGTCTGGCTGACCACTAAAAATCGGTGCAAAACTTTGAACGGTTCTCAGATTTTTACATGGCCGCATATTTTTTAATTATTATTTGTAAAAGAAACATGATAATTTCTGCTTGAAATGTTTCACGTTGCTGCCTTAGTTTTAGTGCTTATAATCCATCATTTTGTCTTTGAAGGTTCGCAATTTTTAAGTGTTTCACATTTGCCAATTTTTTTTCTAAACTAGACTGCAAACTTTTTAATATTATTGCGTGATTTGTTTGCTAAAAAGACTTTTTTGTTCATCTTTATCTTTACTAATAATAAAGCTGAAAGTCTATGTCTGGATATCTGGATGTCTGTTACCCGCATAGCACCTAGATAGTTCGGCCGATTTTCGTGAAATTTGGCACAAATTAGTTCGTAGCATAGAGGTGAGAACCTTAAAATGGTTTTTTGAAAATTCGATTTTGTTGTTTTTTTATTCCAATTTTAAGCCCATTTTACCGAGCGAAATACCATAACATGGACGAGTAAATTACCATAACGTGGACGAGCAAATTAACATAGCATAGCGAGAAATTCATCATCCATTATTTGTAAATCTACTGGGGAACCAAATGACCTTTTAATATTCTACTACGGGCAAAACCGTGCGGGTACCGCTAGTAGATAATAGGAAAAATCATTGCCGGCCTTTATATTTATATAATGTTGTATTTAAATGATAAGAAAATGGCACTGATATAAGCCAGTGCCGATACCTTTGAAAATAGTAAAAAGTTTTAAAAAATTAGAACAGGATGAAACAAATGGGAAAAGTAAGAAAATATAATAAATTTAATAGGAAGAATAATTTATGGGCGATCTGAGTTCGGGAAGGAGGGAGGAGGGGGGGGGGTTTAAGGGGAGAAAACGGTTATCACGATTTCCGGCAAAATTACGAGTCTTATCGAAAAGAAGTAAATCATAAAGTTATTGGTAATAAAAAGAACTAAAACTTTTGTATTTACACTTTTTTTATATAGCCTCAAAATGTATGCGAAAAATTCAAAAAAACAACTTTTTGGTTTTTTATTTTTATCCCCCATAAAAAAAAACGATTTTTTTCCCGAAACTTTGTGAATAGTTACCTTTTTATGTCTCAAATACATTACATGTTTTTTAATTTAAAATATTTATTTTTTCTTCTATTTTTGATTTAATTTTAAAAAAAGCATTGTAATTTTCAATCGAAAAATCTCACATTAAAATATGTGATTTTTTTTTTTAAATCGGAGCGTGGTTTTTTTTTTTTTTTTTTTTTTTTTTTTTTTTTTTTTTTTTTTTGGAATCTCTACTTTCTGATGGTATAAAAAATATATTTACAATAGTATGGGAAAATTTCGCAAAAAAATGAATAAACACGAAAAAATTCGAATTAAAAAAAAATCATCATTACGTAAAATTTTAAGCTATTTATTAAAATTTACGCTTTAATTACTCAAAAAATGTAAGCTTCCATGTTAAATTGCTAATTTAAAAAATTGAAAATCCATGGAATATAGAGATTGCAAAAATTACGCGAAAACAGTTAACAAAAGTCGACATACAAGCAGTATATGATAATGCGCTTTTACTGCAACTAAATCAGGCACATTTCTCAAACGGACTATCATGTTTTTATCGAAATCATTCTACGTGTTTTGTTTTTGAATATGCTGTAATTTGTTTTGTGTTATCTCTTGTATTGTTATTTTGAACCGATTGTTTTTTTTTTTTTTTTTTTTTTTTTTTTTGAAGTATTAAAAAAAATTGTTGCTAAAAAAAAACATGAGATTGGAAATTAAATGTGTGAGAGAGCGTCTTTATTTATTTCATTCCTTCCTTTGATTTTCTCTGTCTTGAAGTACGAAACGTAGCTACTGCAGTCTCATCATTATATTGACTTTGACAAGTTCGATGAATTAAAACTAACCTTAAATTCTCAATTTTTTTGTGTTTATTGTCTACACTTCTCTCCATGGTGACGTCAGAGCATTAGTCGATCAGTGATATTCGCTATTCTATTGGTGAGGATAACTTTTTACTTGAATGGTCTATAGAACATTGTAGCCTTCAGAAAATATTTCGTACAGAAGAGGGAGATGGTCTATAAAGGTCTGGTCCTTACTACCTGCTGATTGTTTCGTAGCAGATGTCGTTCGAGCGATGAACTACATCATTTATAAACATACATGTGCAGGTTAAGTTACTTAAAGTAAATCGTGACGAATTTACTTATTTAAAATATACTTTTGGAATCTACCCATAATAAGGTAAATACTACGTTTATTTAAATTTGAATCAGTCAGCTATAAAATAAAAGTATTATTATTTTCTTTCATGAATAGATGCTTAACGTAACATAACCTAAAAAAAAAAAATGAATGATACAGAAAAATGGTCGTTTTTCAATCAAAAATGTCTTTTATACTTTTCTTTTTAATATATCCGAACATTGAATTTGTGAAGCTGTTCAAAATACCAATACAAGAGATGATACATTACAAATTACAGCATATTCAAAAACAAAGCACACAAAATGATTTTGATAAAATCATTATAGCTCGTTTGAGAAATGTGCCTGTTTTAGTTGCAGTAAAAGCGCATTATCATACTGCTTGTGGGTCATTTTCCCTAAACAGCGCAATTTGGACAGGGCAAGGAATGGCATTCACTGTGCCAGGGGAATGACACTTAGAGGAAATAATGCGTTTTACTGACGATATTATAATTTATGTGGGAAAAGGAAACACTACTTGTATGAAATTGAAAAAGATCCAATGTCGTGGTGTCCAAAAAGTAGTTATTGTGGTTATTTGTTTCCCTTACATTTTACAGGGGAAGGACGACAGGGGAATGACAAAAATTAAAGTTAACTTATATATTGTCATAACTGCAAACAACAAATATCAATGTCACTTAAAGTAAGGGGGGTTAAACTTTATACAAACAAGAGTCAATCATTCATTGAGCGATTATTACAAAATTAAATGAATTATCAAAGACAGGGTAATGACAGTCATTAAAAATACTTATCAAGATTTAACTTGAGATCACCCGAATAATACTCGACACCGTGTATTTATTCAAAAAGAACTAATTAAGATTATTTCTATGATGAGACCAGAATTCAAAGATTAAATTATGAGTTAATACACCTATTACCTGGTGTAAGAAACATCATTACATTCCTCGACAGGGGAATGACAAAAAATCAAAGGACATTTTTTACTATTTTTTTTAAATAGTGCAAACCTTGCAAAGTTTTAATTTTTCTATTTTACAACATTGCATAACACTTGTTAAGAGGTTAAACAACAATTTCTGTACAAATATGCATTGCTTCCTGAATCTTTAGAGCTGATTTTGCTTTAAGGTGGAGGTAGGGACACACAGGGGAATGACATTTATCATGTCAAAAAATTATTTGAATGTATAATAATAATAGAGTGTTTGTTTTTACTTATTTTACAAACATAAAAACATGTTGTTAAAGCATTCTAGCGTCAGTTTTATTTCTATACTAGTAAGTTTGTTATTTTTTAAGCAAGGACAAGAATTTAGCAGTTTAGAGAAAATGACCCTTGTATGTCGACTTTTTATAACTATTTTCGCATGTTTTTTGCAATCGCTATGCTCCAACGATTTTCAATTTTTTAATTTAGCAATTTAACATGGAAACTTACATTTTTTGAGCAATTAAAGCGTAAATTTTAATAAATAGCTTAAAATTTTACGTAATGATGATTTTTTTTTCCCAAATTCGAACTTTTTCGTGGTTTTTTTTTTTTTTTTTTTAATTTATTTATTTTTTTTCTGCGAAATTTTCCTATACTATTGTACGTTTTTTTAATATCATCAGAAAGTAGAGATTCCAACGAAAAAAAAACACGCTCTGTATTTTAAAAAAATCAAATATTTTGACGTGAGATTTTTCGATTGAAAATTTCAATGCTTTTTTTTATTAAATCAAAAACAAAAGAAAAAATAAATATTTTAAATAAAAAAATGCAATGTATTTGAGACATAAAAAGGTAACTTTTCACTAAGTTTCGTGAAAAAAATCGTTTTTTTATGAGAGATAAAAATAAAAGAACAAAAAAATGATGTTTTAATTTTTCACATAAATTTTGAGGCTGACGAGAAAAATCGTTGTCATTAAATCGGGGGTAGTGAAAATGGATATTTCGGGTGTCTATACGTTCTTAGGCATTTATCCACGTGTGGTCGGGTTGAAAAAAAAAAAAGTAAATATTCATTCGGGGGTGAGCAAAATGGAAATTAAGGCCGATTTTTGAGTGAAAATTTTTTCGCGAATACAATACTTCCTTTTTTTGTTAAAGGAAGCAAAAATGTACTATTTTTCTGAAAACATTGCATCCCGTGAGTCATGGAAATTTTGAAGCAGAAGTCATAGAAAGTCATGGATTTGAAAACTCTGAATGTTACACTATCGTGTGGGGGAGATGACATTCACAAACTTACACCCACACTCTTCTTTCTTCCGTTGGCTTCCATAGTTTCACAATTATTTCTACACTTGAACTAAAATGGCTTCTAAGCATTAATTAAAACTGAGGGAAAATATTCATTCTTTCTTTTTCTCATTAAAATATGTCTTATCGGTAACACGTTTGTTTTACATCAGATAAAAAAGTAATGCCAAAAATTAAAAACTTGGCTAAGTTTTTAGAATAGAGTCAGGTACTTAACTGTTGTGTTTTGTTTTATATTTAAAAAAAAGTGTCCCGTTTTACCAGTACACATTGCTTTTAGTTTTGAAATCTTAGTATGTTTTTTTTTTAGTTTTTAGTTTGACTGTCTTTGTTTATTTATAGCTTTTTATTTTGAACATAACTAAAATTAAAGATGCTAAAAATAGGGTGCTTTGCTACTAATTTTGTTACATACAGGTATCCCTCGTATAACACGGTTAATTCGTTCCGTGTAGTATCGAAAACGTGTTATACGAGACTTTTTTAAAAATAACGTTTTTACTTATTTTTAATACTAATTATGTATGTGCATGAGAAAAATCCGGTTATATATATATATATATATATATATATATATATATATATATATATATATATATATATATATATATATAAAAGATGTATCGTGTTATATCGAAACCGTGTTATACGAGTAGAAAAATTGTAAATCCAGGGATGTGTACTGTGTTGTATCGAAACCAAGTTTCATAAAAACAAAGTAAATAATTAGTGTTATTAGCAAAAATTAACAGAATGTATTTAAAAAAACGAAATTCTATCTTTTATAAATATAACATTCGTGTTTTATCAAAATTGTCTAGTATTAAATTCAAGTTTGGTGCCATGTAATATCGATGCCGTGTTGTAGAAGTACGTTTCGACGTAACGTAACGTAACGTAAATCGACGTAACGTAAATTCGACGTCAACAGGGCCAAATTTATCTAGACAGAAGCTTAGTTAGATGAAAGCAATACTACACTGAAGATTTTTTTTCCTCATCTTCTTCTTTTCCCAATTCTATGATAAATTTAAAAAAAAAATAGAAAGAAAGGAATGGAAAAGAGAAAAGATATCATTGCTGATTTATTCCGCCTGATCTTGCTGCAGGTTAGACCAGAAGAAATAGTGTTGGACATATGTTTAATAAAAATCACTTCAATTTTATAGTGAAACTAGTGGCACCTGCACGTCTTTGCCCGTAGTAGAAAAATTAAAAGATCATTTGGTTCGCCGAACAATGGATGATGAATTTTTCGCCAATTTGCTATGACTATTTGCTCGCTCATGTTACGGTTTCACTTTATGATAATATGATAATTTACTCTTCCACGTTGTGATAATTTGCTCGGTAAAATTTTCTTAAAATTAAAATATAAAAAGAACAAAATTGAATTTTCGAAAAATCGCTTCGAGGTGCACACCTCCATGCTACAAACTAATTTCGTGTCAAATTTCATGAAAACAAGCCGAACGCTTCAGGCGCTGTCCGCATCACAGAGATCCATCCAGACATCCAGACAGAGATCCTGATATCCAGACAGACTTTAAGCTTTATTATTAGTGAAGATTTAATTAGATTGTTTTAATATTATTCTAAAATGTAAATGCTAATGTGCTTTATGTATTTGTGAATCTAAAGTTATTGAGACGTCGAGTTCGTGATATTTCCTTCTATTTTCAGGCATTAACCACGGTCCAGTAATTGCAGGTGTCGTAGGGGCACAAAAACCGCAGTACGATATCTGGGGTAACACAGTCAATGTAGCCAGCCGGATGGATAGTTGTGGGGTCATGGGGAAAATACAGGTAAAAGATAAATTATGCACATTATCAGTGTACTTGTAAAACTTCAATATTTTCATAAACTGTTACTTTTTAAGTCCTTGAGCTTACTTTTCGGATTCTTCTTTTCTCTCTCTCTCTCTCTCTCTCTTCAAGTAATACTACTTGAAATGTTGGTGAAAAGTCAATAAAGGCTATGGTTTTCTGGGCACCAAAACACGCTGTGTTTTGACGAAAACAACTGTGTTCACACTCTTTTTTTATAAAAATCTTGTACTGTCAACTCTAACAATGAAACGTGTTGCTTTATAGTGTAAAAGCTGTTATTTTCGTGAGGCTTTACTTTTCGCAGTTTTCACGAATCCATCGACATCACGAAAATTTAAGTCTCGAGAAATATTTTTTAAGGGTGTAGTCATGGTCGTGCGCAGAGAGTGCGGAGAGAAGGGACACCTGTTGGCCCGGGCCCGAACCTGAAAAGGCCCAATATTTTTAAAATGAGGGATGAAATATAAAGGCAAACAATATAGAGAAGGGGAGCCCATAAAATTTATTTGTGACGGAACCCAAAATTTCTGTGCACGCCACTAGGTGTAGTTCTGTTCATGTCAAATTCACGAAATTTTCAGCTAACAAAATCCCTCGTCTTATTTTTTGCGAAAATTACAGCTCGTGAAAATAAGTGCTTTCAAAGTAATAAAACTAATTTCGCACACACCAACAAATGTTCACATATCCTTTGCTTTCAGCTCTTATGGGAATGTATCTGAAAACTAAGGACATGTGAAATTTGTTGAACATCTTTTCCTTTCTCTCAGCAATCAAAGGCAATAACTTTTGGTTACGATTAAAAATGTTAGGCAAAGTATTCTCTTATGATTGATCATATTTTTGTGTTCTCGATACAGGTCACTGAGGACACGGCAAAAACACTCATGGAGCATAATTACGAGTGTGAATGTCGAGGGACAATCTACGTCAAGGGCAAGGGCAACTTGACGACCTATTTTGTGAAAACTCAGTTCGACCGACATGGAGATTGCTGACCTGCTTCACGAACCTAATTTTTTTGCTCATCGAATTTTTATCATCGTTGCAATTAAATGCTCAACATTGTAAGGTATTTTCCCAATTGCTTTAAAGAACAACTTTCATTTGAAAATTCTGGATCTGACGAACTTCTGAGCATTCACCAAAGCTGACGGTGTTCGATTGATCCTAAAGCTCTTACGTGTGCAGTGGTATGCGGCACGTGTAAGTTGTACGACTAAGGCTAAAGTACTTATGTGTGCAGTGGTATAAGGCCCGTGTAAGTTGTATGACTAAGTCTAAAGCTTTTATTTGTACAATGGTATGTGGAATATGTAAGTTGTACGACTAAGGCTGAAGCTTTTATGTGCGCAATGTTATGTAGCTCGTGTAAGCTGTAAGACTAAGGTTAAAGCACTTACCTGCATGTGTGCAATGGTATAAGGCACATGTAAGTTGTATGACTAAGGGTAAAGCTCTTATGTGTGCAGTGGTATGTGGCATGTGTACGTTGTACGACTAAGGTTGAAGCACTTATGTGTGCAGTGGTATAAGACACGTGTAAGTTGTACAACTACGGCTGAAGCTCTTATGTGTGCAATGGTATGTGACGAGGGTGTGTCAACCCCAATGGAAACTTTAAAAAAATCTTTTATTTATTTTGGTTTATCATAGCATTCATCATCTTGTATTTATATATAAAAAAGAAAATGAAAAAACTGTTCTAAGCATAGGTTTTGAAAGATGGCTAAATATTTTGCGTTGCTTCTTGTTCGTGAAAGCATCAAGCAAGAAAATTAAAACACAAATTAAAAGTACGTAAGCGTGTCAGGTGGTAAGTTTTAACTACTTAAAATGCAACAAATATGTTTTATTGCTCAAAATCTTTGTGACGTATATGTACCATCAAAATCAATCGTTTAGTACGAGTGGGGAAAAGATATTTTTGTGAAAACGGGATATATGTGAATGGAAAGAGATAACTGAATAAGCAATTACAAATAATCGCTACTGATAGCTTCTTTCGAAGCTTTTAGTGAACCCAATGCATTTCAGAAGCATTAAATTACCAATTTGTATTTTTATGCCGGGCAACGGAGCACTGAGCTTTGAAATTTTAGAGAAAATGTCTTACCACATTTGTGCACCAAGTCATCTAAATATCCATATCGTCACCTTAAAGCAAAAATAGGATAGCTTGCTATTATTTCTAGGATTAGATGTTTTACTGAGACGATGATATTCAGAAAAATAAATCAAATTTAACGCGTAGAAAAACTAATAATGAAATGAATTCTACATTTAATGCTTGCAACTGGAAACATAGAAAATGCTTTTTCTTTTTTTTTCTTTTTTTTTTTTTTTGATAGAAAGAAGAGAATTATTAAAAATGTGAATGAAATTTATGTAAACTGGAGCGCGATTTTAGGCTTTCAACAGCAGAAATTCTTCAGCGATTCCAAATGAACAAACATCCATCGGAAAGTTTTTCTATTTTTCTTGACATTCTCTTTAATAACGCAAAATAAAAAAACAATCTTAACAAAAAAATACTAGCTTATTGAATGAATTCAACATTTTTGAAAGAAAAAAGAAGAAACTATTTTGATATCCGCAATTTGATGAACAAATTAGCATATTGCTAGTAGGATATTTTCATGAATTATTTTGTTTTACATTTTTACCAGTTAAAATGAAATATAAATTATGTTTTACTAGATTATGTCCTGAGCGATATTCCAGGAAATTATTCAAATTATATTTTTGGTGATAACAAAAAAAGATAAATTTTGTACAAACAGTTTGAAAATACATCATAATTAATGTTGTGCATTTGTAGAAATATGTTTTTTTTTTCTTTCGAATTGAGAAGAGCTATTTTCTTGAAAATTAAATTATTTAAATAGCGTCGTAATGTAATTCTTTCAATATTTTTTTTTTTTTAAATGAGCTGGAATAGCTTAGAATCCATACATTATATAAAAAATAAGCTACGAAGCTAGAAGTTTGAATGGTCGGGGAAAAAACGGAAATTAGGAGGGAAAAACCTTTTTTTTTTTTTCTTTTCTTTTTTCTGTTTCTTTCCGAAGGGGTTTATTTTCGCTTATGAAAACGTTAAAGTTTCGAAATTTCTGACACAAAAATCATGTGTTCTAAAATATTATTATACATACATTTTAAATGTAAACACTGATTTTGATAATGAAACTGTAAGATAGTTTACTTTCCCTGAACACCAAAATACACTTGCTATTTTTCTAATTAACAGGTGTAAATGTGTACACAAAGCAAAAGTAGTGTATCAACAATATCAATTTGTGGAAACATTTAATGTAAAAAAATTTGATATATATTTATTTCATGTTTGTGTATGTATTGTACTACTATATATAAATGCATGTAAGAAGCTTAAAAATAATTAATAATAATAGTATTTATTAGGGATGCACCCATTAATCGGCCACTTTGCCGTTTACTTATAATGGGTCAGGTTTTGCCGATTAATCGGCGGAAAAAAATATTTTTCAAAATAAATTTTTTAAGCATACCTTCAACAAGAAACTATATGATGAATACATTTATGATCAATAAATGAATGTAATTTGCAGCAAACATTATAATAGAACTGCAATATGAAACTGTACAGAGTAAAAATAAATAGTTTAGAAAGTGCGTAAAAGTGAATGAAATATTAAAGAAGAAACTCTCACACCTTTTTTCACATAACAGTACTAAGAATAATTAATTTCCCGGACCTTTAAATTGGAGTGCGAAAAATATCACCTGCCTTGCAGCTACTTTTTATTTTTATGTTATTAATGTTATTTCTATTTATCTTTTGAAGGACAGAAATGTATCAGAAATAAAAAAAATGTGTATATGATCCCACTGGAACCTCCCCTTAACTCTCTCCAACGAAAAAGAAAAAGCTTCCAAATGCTTTTGTTTCATTTCTTAAAGAAAATCAGGATCGTTTTCTGAAATGTGAGTGTTTTTTTTTTTTTTTTTCAGTTATTAAGTTTCTAGTAACTACACATATGATTACATTACACATTTTGAAACTTACTACTTAATTTATCAATTTTTGATTCAATAAAAATAAAATTAATCTTTTAAATACCATTTGATGCAAAAGAAAGTGCATCATTATTATCATTTTTTTACAAACTGATAGTTGAAGTAATATTTTTTCATTATTTTTTTTTTACTTTGAATAAATATGCACATATATACAGTGATGCATGATGTTTTATGAGTCAATATTTTCCCCCTTTAAAATAGTGCTAAAATTTAAAATTTTAAAATAAATTTAAATTAAGAAATGATCCTAAAGTTGCCTGCTATCCACAGGCTGCCCCATAATATTTTTTTAATTTTCATGTCTAATTAACATCATGTGATTTTATTAACATTAATTATGAAAATTGCCTGGAAGAAATTGCATGAAATTTTGAAAAATTTTTTGGAAAATTAGGAAAGAGGAGAGAAAAATTTTTTTTAGAAACTAACTGTTAACTATTTTTAAAGTCGAAAAATAAGTGACGGAGGAATTGGTAGCATTAAAAATAGTCATAATGATCATTAATCGGCCAGAGCCTATTAAACGGCCGATTGTCAACAGCCGATTAATCTGTGATCGGCCAATTTATTTATCGGTGCATCCCTAGTATTTATAAATGAAAACTTTCTTTGAATTTCACAAAAGGAAAAAAAAAGCAAATTTGTCAAGACATTTTACTAAACAATTAACAAAATCACATCTTGCTCAAAATTAATAGCTAATTTGGTGATTTGACCAATTTTAGGTCATTTTTGGTACATGGAACAAAAAAAGCCATTCTGTTTTTTTTAAGTAAAAATTTTACGTATATTTCTCTCAAAAAGGAAAAAATAGCATAACATGAATTTGCATGTATCTTTAAAATATTTTTGTGTATTCTAAGAAAATGTAACTATGAAATACATATTAATTCATAAATTATTTTCATTTCTTTTAGAAAAAAAAAAACGGATAAAACTTTTTTTCCTCCGCCTCACATCTTTATGTGAGGGTAAAATCTCTGTTACAGAAGGTATTTTTGATATCGTACAACTAGAGGAAATTTAAATGTTTTGAGTGCTTTAAAATATGAAAATTGCTTAGCAAAACAAAAGACATGTTACGAAAAAAAGATTTTGATGTTACAAATATTTACATTTGTCAATGTTGAATTATTGTACGAAACTAAAAAGTTACTTTTTTGATACATATCAGTTAGATCATTCGATTTTTAATAATATTTGTATAAAAGTATTTGAAACTTTTAGTGATACTAACGACGTTCAACTAGATCATAGACGTTGATCTAGTTGAACCGTCTAGTTGAACTAGTTGATCTGTGACGCGTACCCCAGTGTGTAACGTCGGAGTATTTAACAGTGGCACCCAAAGATTTATTTTCAAAAAAAATTAATTAAAAAATGATAAATATTCTGCTTTAGCTCCGATTCAGTGGCAATATTGCCAGCTCAAATTCTAATTCTTTGCGTTGATTGGCTAGCGTTTCTGTTTGGCAGACGACCAGAAAAAAACTCAATCATTTTAACTTTACCTTTTGCAATTTTGCCTCTTAAAAAATTAGTGACATTCGACATGACAGAAAACAATTGCTGAAACAACTTTCTTCGTGTTTGTAAGTCTGCTGGAAGAGGAAAATATGAGGGTTATGACACTAAATGTAAGCGAATAGCATTTTTCAATGTCATCTACAAACAATAGTGATTTACACATTCTTTGATAGCAAGTGAAAATCTTTGAATCTCCTCCCCGTATTGTTTGATCTTCACTAAAGAACTCAGAAACTGAACAACTAAAACCAAATTTTTTACCTTAAATTTTAGCTCTAAAAACCTTTACTTGTGACTATGCAATTTGCTTCCATTTGCCCCACGTTCCCAATTACCCCAACAGAACATAAGTTTAAAAGGGGGTTGTTTTAAAAACTCGTAATGAAATATATCACTCATTAAAGTTCCGTTAGCAGCACTGAAGGAAAATTATTATCAAGATTTTTCTTCTTAGGAATAATGAACAATTTTCATTCAATTTAAGTATCTTCTAAATAGGCTAATAGAAATTTTAAAAAAAAAAACTTTAGTTTTAGGGGCTCACAGAACACTTAAATGTCTGCAACTTATGTATAATATACGGCATTACTTAAACCCTACAAACTGAACCATGCATAACAAACTAAACTTTTCTCTCTGAAAATTATGTATTAGCCATTTTTTGGCTAGTTTAACTAGAGAATTTAAAGGTATACATTTTTTCACTGTATAGTTACAGCATTATAAATAGTTTTACTTTAGAAAAAGAAAACTTAAGACTAAAAGCACCTTCTTCTCTTCGCCAACAGAAACCATACGATATCTTTCCACTTTTGTTTTGCAAGGAAACTTTTTAAATTCATTTTCAATTAGTTATTCGTTTTTCTTATGAACTTTTGTTATGGAACTCTCTCTAGGACAGTTTGACAGATATCCATAACCTTCTAAACATATTGTGGACAGTAAATTGGAAGCTTATATCTTTTCTGTCGAGTTAGATATTAATGACTTGGAGCTGTTCTGAAAAACATCATGCAACTCATACCAGCACAAATCAAACAGTATCAGTCTCACTGTCCCTTTCACTTGAGAAACGTCGTAAAAAAGCTTCACAGGACACGTAGAATTATATCAATCTTTTTTTATTTATTCTTTGAATCCCTTTGGTTTGTTCTTTATGAAAACCTTAGAACAAGTTGAAAAGTGTCATTCTCGTTGGTTAATTCTTCTGAAGAACATTTATAAAACATTTCACAGTACAAGTCCTACAGCATGAATCAGTTTGATTTGTTCTTCTGAAGAGATTTATGAAAACCTCAGAACAAGTTAAAAAGTATCATTCTCGTTGGTTAATTCTTCTGAAGAACATTTATAAAACATTTCACAGTACAAGTCTTACAGCATGAATCCCTTTGGTTTGATCTTCTGAAAAGATTTATAAAAACCTCAGAACAAGTTGAAAAGTATCATTCTCGTTGGTTAATTCTTCTGAAGAACATTTATAAAACATTTCACAGTACAAGTCCTACAGCATGAATCAGTTTGGTTTGTTCTTCTGAAGAGATTTATAAAAACCTCAGAACAAGTTGAAAAATATCATTCTCGTTGGTTAATTCTTCTGAAGAACATTTATAAAACATTTCACAGTACAAGTCCTACAGCATGAATCAGTTTGGTTTGTTCTTCTGAAGAGATTTATAAAAACCTCAGAACAAGTTGAAAAGTATCATTCTCGTTGGTTAATTCTTCTGAAGAACATTTATGAAACATTTCACAGTACAAGTCCTACAGCATGAATCAGTTTGGTTTGTTCTTCTGAAGAGATTTATAAAAACCTCAGAACAAGTTGAAAAGTATCATTCTCGTTGGTTAATTCTTCTGAAGAACATTTATAAAATATTTCACAGTACAAGTCCTACAGCATGAATCCCTTTGGTTTGATCTTCTGAAAAGATTTATAAAAACCCCAGAACAAGTTGAAAAGTATCATTCTCGTTGGTTAATTCTTCTGAAGAACATTTATAAAACATTTCACAGTAGAAGTCCTACAGCATGAATCAGTTTGGTTTGTTCTTCTGAAGAGATTTATAAAAACCTCAGAACAAGTTGAAAAGTATCATTCTCGTTGGTTAATTCTTCTGAAGAACATTTATAAAATATTTCACAGTACAAGTCTTACAGCATGAATCCCTTTGGTTGGATCTTCTGAAAAGATTTATAAAAACCTCAGAACAAGTTGAAAAGTATCATTCTCGTTGGTTAATTCTTCTGAAGAACATTTATAAAACATTTCACAGTACAAGTCCTACAGCATGAATCAGTTTGGTTTGTTCTTCTGAAGAGATTTATAAAAACCTCAGAACAAGTTGAAAAATATCATTCTCGTTGGTTAATTCTTCTGAAGAACATTTATAAAACATTTCACAGTACAAGTCCTACAGCATGAATCAGTTTGGTTTGTTCTTCTGAAGAGATTTATAAAAACCTCAGAACAAGTTGAAAAGTATCATTCTCGTTGGTTAATTCTTCTGAAGAACATTTATGAAACATTTCACAGTACAAGTCCTACAGCATGAATCAGTTTGGTTTGTTCTTCTGAAGAGATTTATAAAAACCTCAGAACAAGTTGAAAAGTATCATTCTCGTTGGTTAATTCTTCTGAAGAACATTTATAAAATATTTCACAGTACAAGTCCTACAGCATGAATCCCTTTGGTTTGATCTTCTGAAAAGATTTATAAAAACCCCAGAACAAGTTGAAAAGTATCATTCTCGTTGGTTAATTCTTCTGAAGAACATTTATAAAACATTTCACAGTAGAAGTCCTACAGCATGAATCAGTTTGGTTTGTTCTTCTGAAGAGATTTATAAAAACCTCAGAACAAGTTGAAAAGTATCATTCTCGTTGGTTAATTCTTCTGAAGAACATTTATAAAATATTTCACAGTACAAGTCTTACAGCATGAATCCCTTTGGTTGGATCTTCTGAAAAGATTTATAAAAACCTCAGAACAAGTTGAAAAGTATCATTCTCGTTGGTTAATTCTTCTGAAGAACATTTATAAAACATTTCACACAGCACGAGTCCAAGGGCATGAACTCCTTTGGTTCGTTCTGCTCAAGAGCTTTATAAAAAGCTTCACAGAACAAATCGAGCTGAGCAATATCTGTCTCTTGGATTTTTTTCCTTTGGAGAACTTTTTTTCAAAGTTTCACAGAACAAATCGAACAGTATCAGTGGAATTGAGTGGATTTTCTCTGTAATTTTCTAAGCATCTTTGCGAAAAGTTTTGAATGGTATCGATGAGGACCTTATTTTAATCGTCTGAGAAGACTTATGAAACATTTTGGTGGACAGGCCAAATGCCGCAATACTGATTTATCTTGGAGAATAGCAGACACATATGCAATAACATAAAACAAATGCAGCAACAGCTTTTTAAAAATATTGATGACTTCTTCATTTTTCTGGGAGGAAATCTGTGACGTATAGTATACATTTCCCGGGGATAATTTGAATAGTAACATTGATATTTTTGGATTGTTCTTTTTGACGGTAGTAAATATAGCAACAGTATCACCTCAACAATCATTCACATTCTCGAGATGTTCGACAGTACAAAATGTAACTTACGCAACAGGTTTTCTTAACAGTAATAGATATAGCTCATGCAACCCCGGTGTCAACTCGACTTTAACGTTGATGTTCTTGGATTATTCTTTTTAACAGTAATAAATATAATTTATGCGGCATTATTGCATACTGCAACAGCATTTTGTCTCACTAAATGTCATTGTCTTCTTTATGTTAGTCTCGGAAAAAACTTAAAATATTAAGGGTTGTTTTTTTTTTTCTTCTTTTTTTTCCAAAAGACCTTGAACTGTATCATTGACCACCTTATCATTATTCTTCGGAAGAAGCAAAAAGATTTAAAATTCATACAATAGAAAGTTTTAAGATACCAATGTGATCCACATTATATCAGGAATAATCCTGAAGAGAGGTTGAAATTCTTACCCTACTAATTTTGCTTAGGAGCATAATAAGCAGAATCCTTCCCAAACATCTGATAGAATATCGTAAGAGAAAGCTTAAGGTATAGAAGAATTTTGAAACTCATCCTGTTAGATACATAAATGCTGAATAAAAATTATTACCTACTCGACTCATTTTCCTTTGGAGCACGATGTCGGATCCTTTTTGAAATTCTGATAAGATATCATAAAATAAAACTTAAGGTATTAAAACACTTTGAAATACATCTTCTTAAACACACTAGTACAGTGTAAAAATTTTTACTTCTCTCCTTTTTCTTCGGAGAATAAGATTTAGAATCCTTTCCAAACCTCTTACAGGATACCGTAGATGTTAATTTAACGAATAGAGGGAATTTCAAACACATCTTATAATACATATGAAAATTGTTACTCGACACATTTTTGAACGATCCTTCCCGAACCACTGGTGATATATTGCAAAAAAAAACTTAAGGTACCGGAAGGCTCTGAAACAGGATACCGTTAAAGATAATTTAACGAATAGAGGGATTTTTAAACACATCCTGTGATACATATAAAAATTGTTATTCGACATATTTTTGCACAATCCTTATGGAACCTCTGGTAGGATATTACAAAAGAAAACTTAATGTACGGGAAGGCTCTGAAACAGGATACCGTAAAAGATAATTTAACGCAAAGAGCGATTTTTAAACACATCCTGTAATACATATAAAAATCGTTACTCGACAAATTTTTGCACGATATTTACTGAAACTCTGATAGGATGTTTCAAAAGAAAACTTTAGGTACCGGAAGGCACTGAAACACTTCCTATTAGAAACATACATTTTGCATTAAACGTTTATATTCTTTAGGAAAGTATTTTTGCATACTGCTAGAGTATTTCACTAAATCAAAGATTATTTTTTCTTATTAGATGCGTTTTATCTAAGATTTTGCTCTATTACTGAAAATTCCCCCCCTCCCCCAAAAATGAAAAATCAAAATTATTTTTATAGAAATTCTTTGACTTAAAATAAAAATGTATAGATGCTTATCCATATAAAGCATCGTTGCTTAAAAATGTGATTATTATTCATTTAAATCATTTTTATACCTATATGATGTAATACAATTTAGACAATCAAATAGTTCTTTTTTCATAGATTTAGTGAATAACAAAGTATTTTGGGTAGTAATCAAGGAATAAAATTCTAAAACATCAGGTAAAAATCAAAAGCCATCTGCGTATTTTGAATATCATGATTGGCTAATGGTGGTTTTGTTGTAAATATGTGATTACATAGGCATTTGTAATATTATGAGCTTAAAGTTCTTCACTTGGAATAATTTATGTACAAGCTTAAGAATGTTTATTTTTTAGGCAATTAGTCAATTTTTGGCACAATATTATTTTTGAATTAACAATAATCTGTTAAGAGTTTTATCAAAATTTATAGAAGTTTTTGAGCAACTATTGTGTGGCAACACTTCTGCGTATAAATTTAAATTTTTCTCCCATCAGAGAACTAAATTCGTAGCTACTAAATGCTTTATCTAATTTTGTGTCCGTAAAAAACATGCCAAACATTTTAAAATCTTAAAACATATCAAAATTTAAGGATTATTCTTACTCTACGCAAAGTGATAAATTTACCATTTCATACATTTTTGCTCCTATTCAAGTAAATAAATAATTACATTATACAAATTAATATGTTCTTTGTGTAAGTAAAGAAATAACCTTATAAAAACCAGCAGAGAAAAAGATATTTTCAGTAAAGAAGTCTGAGATTTTTTTAATAAAAAAGTAACGCACCTGTTTGAACACACATTAAAATGAGTAAAAGCTTTTCCTTTTTTCTTACAAATAAGCAATTTATTACAAAGAGTATTTCCATACTAAATGCAAATTTTTTTTAGATATTTCCTCACAGGTTTTCTGCAAGTTTTCTACTATTAAATAGTTTGCTTTTTAGCATTTTTTCTCCATTAAATCACATTATTTTTTAGCTTAAAGCCTTAAAAGTGAAACAATTGAGTTGATGATGTTATGCATTCTTCTTCAATATCCAAGATTCCATTGAATATGTTAAAGTCGTTCATTCTACAGATGAATTTCATGTCAGAACTTTAAAATTGAAGAATGTTTAAAGCTTTAGACTCTTGCAATAAAAGCGTTACTTGACTTTCAAAGTATGCTTTAATATTGTTTAAAGAAAATTATTTCTAAGTTATCTAGCTTTCTGTAACCTAAATTAAATCGAAAAACTTGATAAATGTATATAGGTCATGTACTTACAAATCTGTTATATGCTACTGTAAAGTATATTTTCATGTTACTGAATTAATTTTAGAAATAGCATTTGAAAACGTATGCATATCAAGTTTTATCAAGGCTAACGGTAATATGCTATGAATTATCGATATTAAATTGTATTAAAAGAATCAAAGCTTTTTGCCAAAATTTATGGACATTTAAATTAAACAAATTTGTCTTAACATTTGCAAATTTAACAGTATTTTATTTGCATTTTCACGCGAGATTTGTTGATTTAGAAGTGCGAATTTTTTGCATTAATATTTATAGCTATATGTAGGAAAAACAAAAACAAAAAGCAATTTTTTGAAGGGGAAAAAAGTCAAGTTTACTTGTAGGCCTGTACTTTCATGTAAAATTCAATTTTGTATGATAGTATTTTTTACCCAGTTCAAAGAGGTTCTCGCCAAACTGTTACTCTTTCAGTGAGTTTGGCATCAATCTCTTTAAAGTATTCCTTTGCAATTGTGCCAATCCAGTGCCTATGTTGTAAATGTTTATTGTTGCAAAACTCAGAATAAAACAGCTGTTTGCTAGTTGTCGTTGTTGTTTTTCTTCATATATAAACTAGAAAGCTACGCTATCACCTACATCAATAAGAAATTCCATACGAGATAACGCACACTATTGGTTTTTAGTTATAAATTTAATTCAGAAACATTAAGGTAACATAGCAAAGCAGCGTAAAGGTAAGCGATCATGCTTAAGTAAATGACCTTAGAAAATACGCTTTCAAGAAATCGATTTTCCTCCCTGCCCAAAAGTGGAAAACAAGTACAGGGTGGGACGCGGAAACTTCTTTTTTTTGAATTTGGCGCGCAAAAAGGGTAAACGTCAAAGACTGATGGGGAGAGATTTTAACCCGTTTACATGCGGAATCTACATGTACGCTTTTACAACTTAAATTTCAAAAAAATTCTGAGCAGCCCTTCCTAATATGATTAAAAATATGAAACGCGCGTGAAAACGAAAGGTTCCCTTTCTTCGATCGGAATTGCATATAAGGTAATTACTCGTTATTTATGTATACGAGTATACTTGATATTTTATCATTGTACAAATGTATACTTGATGTATTATCACAGTCTAGTGATTATTAAATGAAACAGATTTCTTTTAACACAGTAACGTAATCAGTCACACTCAACACTAAATAAAAATTCTCTCAGGTGAAAAACTGAGTGGACTTTTGCCTGACTGCGATGAAGGTCCAGAGAAAGGCTAAAGTTTGTCCATCAGACTGGTTAGTTTGTAATTCAAGTGAACGATAACATTATTTTTGTTGGAAAATATTCATTGCAGAGTCGGCAATCATGTGAAACACGAACTGAAATTCTACTTGAATAGTCACAAAAACTTCTCAAAATAACTTTGGTAAAAATTTATTCAACTAAAATCATAAAACACGATTGCAACTAATAGGAACTGAAAAACTGGCCATCCCGGCATTTCTTGACAAATTGCACTTACGTGCCCCAACCCGCGAGTAGCATGAAAAGAAAAGACTGGAGAGAAGAAAAATCACTTCATCAACGTTTTATACCTTAAATCGCTACTGTGATTGCGCAATTGCATGAAAATCAAAAAGTATTTCGATTTAAAAGCGAACAAAGTAGTTTTAGCATATTAACGTAGATGCCAAACCAAATTTAGTTTAGAAAAATGAAGGACAGGAGGCACATGACCAGGAATGTTTCCTTATTTCCAGAAATTTTCCCTTTGAGCAATGCATTTGGGTTGTTTCCTTCAGTCAAAAGTACTACTTTTATCACTGAAATTGATAGAAAAAGCTATAAAAATAATATGGAGCGAGAAAAACTTTCATTTTCCCAACGCTTTTTTTTTTTTTTTTAACTGTCCGATTTTGAAAATAAGGCGTGGTCTTTATGACGTCACAAATGATGCACTTTGCCGCATCTTTCTACCGCGTATCCACGTTAAGATAATCAAGAAGTAAATTAAATATTGCGCTTTACGCTTGCTATCAACCATATCGTTGCAAGCACACGTGAGTAAAGGTGCAAATTAAATATTCTGCGTGAATGACATTTCATTATTTGTGATGTCATTGGCAGACGAGTAAAGAATGAAAGCGCACCAATTAAAATAAATTTTTAAAAATATTAAAATTAGTCAAATTGTTTTAAAAAAATAGTTAGATCTTATGCTTTTAAGCATGCTCTTTCAGAAAAAAAAAACTTTTAAAATTTCGGAAACGACCCCATTGGGAAGTTAAAATTCAAATATTCTTATTCAAACTAAGCTTGCTTTCGACGAGCTGAACCGGGAGCTACAGGTTAACCCTTTGAGCCCCTTGATCACGTGACAGCTAATGATCACGTGCTTCAATTAATCAATCAACAGCTTAAAACGATAACCGGAGCGACAACCAGTAGATGATAAAACGCTGCGATTAGTACCGGTTACTCACTGGTCGACCGGTTAGGTTCATCGAACGAAACCTAATTCTATTCTATTCAAGAGTCACAACTGACTACAACTGCATTTATGTCGAGGACTGCATACTAAGTGCCTTGCCTCCATTGTTTTTATATACCGATAGATGGCAGCACCATCACCGGATCGAGCAGTTAATGAGAATTTAGAACTAGTCCAAGAGCTAATAGCTACCTGGTACTAGCACCCCCAGAGGTATCGTTTCACTTGGAGGACATTGAGACCACGAGCATATTTAACGTCGCCCAGTCCCCTTTAATGACGACGGTGGGTCTTCGACCAGCAAGGATCGAACCCGAGGCCCTCCGGCCCCGAGTCCAATGCCTTACCGATCAGGCTACCACGGCCCCGAAACCTAATTACGTTGCAATAATGTGCAGTATATGGGTGCTCAAAGAGTAGATGACGTCATGTCGTGTTACATTCAATTCTTAAATAAGTTATTTTAAATGATTTAACCCATAACGCAGTTTTTTGTGTTTCGAAAGGTTTTACTTTATCCACGCAAGTGTGTACTTTTTGTAAGTTATATACAGTCTGTTATACAGTAAGTTCTATAAAACCTGACGTAAATGAAGATACAGTTTTGAGAATAACTTCTGAAAAGTCAAGACGCTGGTGTTTATAGTGAGCCTGTGAAAGTTTCTTAGATGGAAGAATAATCTGTGGAAGCATCGCTTCTTCCCTGGATCTCATTCGATTTAATCGGACGGTGGTGGACTGCTTAGATAACAACCTGTTAGCAATAAAATCAGTTCAAGTATTTGTATTTAAAAACGCAATGTGAAACAGAAATGTCCTATCCATAATTTTTCCAAATATCGTAGAAGTTATTTTTCCCTTTCACCTTAGACGATTTTAAAGGTATGTTCCTTTTTTTTCTTAACCCTTCAAAACTTGTGTCAAATAAAAGATCTGAGAACTTGTCGAAGAAGCAATTTCCGAACGCTGCTTATTTCCCTTAAAAATGTGTCTAAAATGTGTCTTAGTTCAAAATATTTCATTTAGTATTTATGCAAAACACCAAACAGCTAACAAATTCAGAGTAATAACAAATGATTAATTTGATGAAACAAGATTTTTCACTTCGTCGTGTTGGGGCGAATTCTGGAGAATTACAAAATGTGAATATTTCTTTCGACACTTTCAAAGCCGCAGACGATAAAGTGTAAACGATTTTTCCCTTTCACATGCCTGTTCCTTTCTCTTCCATTAACCTTTTTTTATACTGATAATTTCTATGTCTTAGTAGCAATTCAAAACATAACTTGCTGTTTTAGCAACTTTTTTTTGGCAAAGAAAAAGAAATGGCAACAAAAACTTTGCTAATAGCCTCCAGAAAAATGTTGAAACTTCATCTTTATTCGGGGTGCAACTGCTTTGATACTAAGACTCACACAAACATTGTAAAAGTTACTAGAAGTCACGTTGTACTTTACCTTTTTTAGGTCTATACTCTGTGACGATTCGGGATGAAAAATGTTGCTGTTGTTTTTTTAGAATCAGTTACGTTTACTTAGGTTTTGTGTGGTTCTATTGAGAATTACCAATTTCGCTCCCCCCCCCCCTCTGGAAAATATTACTAACCGCTAATTAGCTATTTTTACGGTATTCACCGTCGAATATTCATTTAATCATCTTTAACTTAAAGAATTTCCTTAAGCTGTAGTCAATACCACGTGTAACTGACTGGCATTTTTAGAGCAAAGCAGTAAGTATTTTGTAATATTCAACGCAAAATATACGTTGTGCGAACGATATTTTCTCCTGGACTATTTACATTTTAACCTGAATTCTGTAGTTGAATTCTAGAAACATATTTTGGTTGATTTTTAAAAATTTGTTATAAACACGGTAATTGAGAGACATTTGAAAAATTAGCATGTCAATCCGTTACTATGCTTTTGAGATTTTTTTTTTTTTTTTTGAACAATCACGATTGCTAATTGTTTTCATTTGACCGTCCTTGATGTCCGGTTCCTTTTACAACCCCACCGTCCTCTGCAGGCGCGAGTCCTCCCGGTAGCCGCTGCTCCTGGTCGATGGCGTCTATATCCTACCCACACGCACGCTCATACACACTCGCACACATCCACAGATGCGCCTTTACACACATACACACACGCCAGCGTGCATACACACTAGTCTAAGCGCACACACAAGCATACACATACACAACTATAAACAAGTAACTGCCCAAGAGCAGGGAAAGGAACCGTTTCTAGAAACAAGCGTTTAGGGTAGTAACCACTGAGTAAGGTCCTGTCGCAACTCGTGCTTGCGAAAAAAAAATTTGAATTCAAAATTTCAGAATCCAAATTAAAAGTTTTTTTTTTTAATCATTCCCAAAATGTATTTCTAGAATTCAGTTATACCATTGAATTCAGCTTCAAAAATACAATAATCCAGGAGAAAAGATCGTTTACCCAACGTATATTTTGCGTTGAATGTTGCAAAATATACATTATTTTGTTTTAAAAATGTCAGTCAGTTACCCGTGCAATTGCCCATGCATAATTTAAATCATTTAGCGCAAGTATTTATTTCCATTGTTCTTGGTGTAAAAAAGATATATAATTTTCATCTGTTAACTATATTTTATTGAATATTCTGATTGCGCAACACATATGTCATCGCCCAGAAAGGTCATTTAATGACTGTTTTGCGCATTATGAATTAAATTTTCAACTGTTCGAATTTGTAAGTTTGCTTTTGTATGATATTTCTTGTGTTAATTGACAAAAAAGCAATCCTCTAGCTTCAAACAAAGCATTGACTTTAAAATAATCTCACGTTTGTAGATGCAATAATTTATGGAAAATGGAGTCCTTGCTTTATACTCAAGAAGAATTTCATCTCCCAGAATTAAAACGATTTGTCTTTTTGCAGAAAATGAAATTTGAATCCTGACTAAAAATGCTAGTATTAAAATCGGAAAGCTTAAGACCAAATATTTGTCGCTTCAAAGTATTTTAGAATTTTATTCTTCGCAAATAAATCTGCAGCAATAGAGCAATTCTGTAAAAATAAAAATCTGCAGCACAGGTAAGCAGAACTACGCGCAGCAGCAAGGAATACGTTAATTTTTAATTTGGGAATTAAGATCATACTTTAATTACAATAAAAACAGAAAACGTTTCGCATTTATGGACGCATTTTTTTAACTTCATTTATTTTTCATCTCCGTGGGTTGAAAACAAAAATGCAAAACTGTTCGTTGCTATTAAAATGCATAGTTTTAAAATACCATAATATTACGTAAAAGTAAAATATTTTAAGACGATAAATTAAAAAATATAACTATAGATTAATTTTATTTAATTGGGATGTTTCCATCAGTTTCAAGTACTACTTTTAGTCAGTGAAGCTGATCGAATGAGCAAAAAAAAAAATAACACGGAGCGAGAAAAACTTTGTTTCAAAACGCTTAATTTTTAATTAAATTTTTAAACTGTGCGATAGTTTAAATAAGAAGTGGTCTTTATGACGTCACAAGAGATGAACTTTGGCGCGCTGAATGCTTACGTTTGCTGTCTATCGCGTTTCCAGATTATGATAATTAAGAAGCGAATTAAATATTGCACTCTGCGCTAATGGCATCAGTGAATGGCATTTTATCACTTGTGATGTCATGTGCAGAAGCATAAAACATGAAACTGAATTTGTGAACAGATTAAAGTAATGGGGTTGTTTCCTTCAGTCAAAAGGTGTACTTTTAGCCACTGAAATTGATAGAATAAGCAAAAGAAATAACATGGACCCAGAAAATTCTTTCGTTTTCCAAACAGTTATTTCTTAATTAATTTTTTAAACTGTCCGATTTTTCAAACAAAACGTGGTCTTGATGACGTCACAGATGATGCTCTTTGGCGCATCTTTGTACCGCGTTTCCACATTATCATAATCAAGAAGCGAATTAAAATTGCGCTCTATGCTTGCTAAGAACCATATCGTTGCCAATACACGTGAGTAATGATGCGAATTAAATATTTTGCTCTGTGAATGGCAACACAGAATGGTATTTCATCATTTGTGATGTCATCGGCAAGAAATGTTAAACAATAAAAGCACACCGATTTAAGTATTTTTTTAAAATATTAAAATTAAACAAAATATTTAAAATAGTTAGATCGCATGTTTTTAAGCATGTTCTTTCAAAAAAAAAAATAATTTTAAAATTTTAAAAATGACCCCATTGTTAAAAAATATTAAACTTTGTTATTTTGTAAAAAAAAAAAAAAAAGATCAAATCCTATGATTTCAGCATGCTTTTTCAGAAAAAAAAATGCTTTTAAAATTTCCGAAACGACCCGATTGTCGTTTTTGAAAAGAAAATTACTTTTAGCTATCAGACGATATTTTTCACAATATATTAGATTTATATTTTTTTAAGAAACGCGGAAAACGGAATACGAATGTAAACGTACTCACAAGAAACGTAATGAAAAGCAGTCCCGGTAGAATTTGCATTTACTTCAGAAATTATTCAGAAACTTTAACAAACAATTCATGAATATTCAGTTAGAAACAACGTTATTTCTAGATTTATGCACTGACGGGCTGGTTATTTAATTTTACCGCTGATGAAGCAGTACGATGTTCTTCACTAGAGAGAAAGATAAATATTTAAATAAATTCAAGCGAAAGTGCTTTATTTCAAGAAATTTTCGATCTAAGTCCACTTCAAATGCATTAGCGCAATCATAACGTAAAATTAGTAAATATTTCAATAAAGAGTAAATGTTAAAAGCTCATAGTTTATGAATAGACGTTCGTAATCTTTTAGGCAAATCTTGTTTTTAAGTATTATATGAAGGAGCTATGTGTGTCTATGGCCTATGTTATACGTTGAAATGTCTTTTGTGCATAACGAAAAACATTATTTATTGAAACGTTTTCACTTTAATATGCCTGATAATTTTCGTAAAGGAATCACCAGTATTTTTATTCAATAATGGAAACAACTGAAGCGTGAAATAAAATTAGAAGTTCCTTGCTTTTCAAAAAGAAAAAAAATGAAAAGAAGAAATAATTTTCATTCCGTTAACTTTAGATAGATGGAATTCAAACTTCAAATTCACTGATCGAGTAACCCTCCTGACGTCATCAACAATGAAATTCGCTCCACGACGTGATAATTTGATAATATTTTTTGATAATGTGTGACATGCAAGGCAATCCTTTATTTTCACGAGGCTGAACTGGATCCGGTAACTTACTGTATTACCCCGCAATATCCAGCATGCCGAAAAATAGCAAAATTTTTAAGTGAAACGCTATGAGTTTGCAAACAACAAAGCGCGAGTATGAAATTTATTTTATAACTCCAGTACAAAAATCAACTTAACTAAACACCCAGTTATAAAATAAACACTGACTTTGATTACTATACGATGAATTATTTCAATACCTAACTAATTATATACGATCTCTTAATTTTTTATAACCTTTTGAAGTCGGGGCCTCCTTTAAACTACTACATAACGTAACTGACAACCCACGTGAGTTGAACACTAATTTAACTAAACGCGAAATTAGTCTTTAAATCTATCCTCCCCCTCGATTTCTCCAGGTTCCCTTATACCCGGATTTAAAGTCCATTAGACGACAGGGAGAAGTAAGTATACCGTTTCAAACAGAAAAAGAATTTTCCTAATCTGTACAGGCGTCTTCTAGTAATCGGGGAGTATAGTACATAAAAACATTCCAACTGAGTCTGTAAATCAATATTACCCTAACTGTAAATTAAGCTGACGGCATCATGAAATATTAAATCTAGAGTACTAGTCAAACTTCAGAAATCGGACGCTAGTTACGATATATTTATTAAGGAACATAAATTTAATCTTCGAGGGGAGCGGCGGAGGGATTTTTATCTGAAATTCCCCTTGAATTTAACACTAAATATATTTCAAAACTGAAATATAAAAAAAAAAAAAGCTGATGACTAAATGAAGTTATTTATTATCAAAAAAAATAATAATAATAAATTAATTCAACTATTTTCGTAGCAAAATGCATTTAATTTACTGATTTGCTACATGAGTAAGAAATACATTAGTAAGACAAAATTAAAATTAGCAGGCGGCGCCGTGAAAATTAAACCCCGATGCGAGAAAATTATATACGTATTGTTCAAAACAAGATACCTCCGTCAATAACTAATAAAAAAAAAAACTTCAACCAATTAGAAAATACAGTCTAAGAATGTACGAATTAAAAATTTGTGACTTATGTGAGCATCATATTTTGATATTTTTGATCCAGACAAGGAGACGAGCAGTCCCTGATCCCAAAGCAACGCCTTCAGAGGCATTGCTTTGTCAAGAGATTTGAAGGACTTAGACACTACGTCAAATTTAGCGTGCACTAGTACCCAATAGCGTACACGGAGAGTCTTAGACTAGCTAGTATTGAACATGTAGTTTTAAAAAAACATATCCTGTTGTAGATCATGTGTTTAATATTTTTTCAGTCAATGTTAAACATCTCTTTCATGTATCAGGCATAAAGTGGATCAAATTCCACTTCAACTTGTCCCACTTAAGCTCTGAACATAGCTGATTTGGCAGCGAAATATTGCGCTCGTAAATGAGGCGTTCAGAGCTAAAGTGGATTAAGTCGAAACGAACATGATCCACTTTAGCTTTGAACTCCACATATGAGGCAGTGAGAAGCAAAGGGATGTAAGTGGACATTTTCAAGTTTTAAGCAAAACACGTTTAAAAATAACATTCTAGGTAGTCTTTCATTGAAATTTTTTTCTAAATCATGCTGTATAGCAGCAACTACCAGGGCTACTAGTACTATCTCTTGTCCCAAGACAGAGAGGTTCCCCTACTATGTGTACTGGTTATCTCCAAGTTTTTAATTTTGCCACTTACATCCCTTTGCTTCTCAATGTCTCATATGACTATTTGAAAACGTCAAATCAGACTAAAAATCGTTCTAATAACGAAGCAATTTGCATAGGTCTGACATTTCTAATACCTTTTGGGGGGGGGTGCAAAGGGTGTTGTATACTCAATGCAAATTTGGGCGGAAAACAACAAATACCACGTCCACTTTTATGAAAAACATGAATTTTTCAAAGCCGAGCCCGGGAGGGGGGAGAGGGGATTGATTTCCCTAAACCCCCTTAATGACGGACTTGAATTTGCACCCCCCATGGCATGACGAGCGATTATCTGGTTTAAAATAGCAGCCATCTGTAATTTTTAACGACTACTCTAAATAAAGACAATGCAAAACTAGTTTTTTTTTTATTTGTATGGGCATAATAAACTGAAGAAAACACCAACATTAAAAGTCATAAGCCATTCCACCGTGATTCGTTTGGAATTTAAAACGTTAAAGTCGAATGTCCCAACTTTTAAAGCACTTCTAGCAAGGTAGAAGGTATTTGATTTCCAAAGAATCGAAAAATTCTTGCACCTGGCGTCAGGATGCATTTTATATCGTGAATAGGAAAGAAAGGATTTATTGACGTTTGCAAACGTTTCTGTAATCCTGAGAAGTATTGATCGAAAGTTTACCAGCAGCGACAGAACATAAAAATTTTAGAGTTTTTGTTTCTTTTAAACGAATTTGCAATTTGTTTTGAAAATGGTTGGATTTATTCGATCGGCAAAACTCTTTAATGGGATTAAATTCTTCATACACCTAGATAATTGAGTTTTTGTTTAGAAAATTAAATGAATAAATAGTTAAATAAAATGCAATATTTTTTAAAATCGTCTGCCTCTTAAAAAAAACGAAGTCTTCAACTGTCAGGCCAGGGGCACAGCGTGGGGGATTCTGGGAGTCGAAACCCGCAGAACCTCTGGTTTTAACCAGGGCTCTATCTACATAGAAGCTCATGGGAGCTCAATTACCACACTTACAAGTTCATGTGGGTTTTCCAATTACTAACGAGATTCAGGTTAGTCACACACTAAAATAAGTTCTGAAGACCAAAAGGCTCCCAAACATTTTTTGTTAGAAATTAAGCTCTGGTTTTAACACATAATATTGCCTTTTCAACTTTGTAAAAAGTTAGCTCCCACACCCCAATTTTGTTTCAATGGACAATAAAATGTTGTGTGTAAAATATTAGCTCAATCGGAAAAGTTTAAAGGGTGTCTCAAATAGCATGTAATTATAAAATTTTCCCCGAAAAGACATTTTTTCAACTTTTTTTAAGTTTAAAACAAATTTGTAGCAGATCTGGATTTTTGATGGCCTTATTTCCTGTCACAAGTGTTATTTTATTCAAACTGCTTTTTCCTGTGACTTTGTATAGCTTTCCCGCTTTTCATCTGGTTCCTTTTCAGGTGGCGAAGCTTTTTCGCCAAGACGACGCTCGCGTGACGTTTTTGCAATCATTTCTACAACAATCTCCCAAAGGCTTCTCTGTTAGTTATTTTTTAACATTATCTTTTAACATTAATTTTCACTTCGTGCTGTAATTTTTACAAAAGGTGCATCGTTTACTTATTTTCTAACCAAGCACAGCATTGTATTTTTCACTAATATTCTCTTAAGAGCGGTTTGTGCTGCTGGTAACTTTTGCCTGACTATTGTGACGATACAACTAGGCTTGTAACGTAGCACCAACGTCTACCGATAGCTGTTCACGCAGGTTAAGAAGATATTTTCATATCGATCTTCTTGATCACATCAATCCAATCAAATTGTTGGAGTGAAAATACCATCAAATAGGCAAGTATTCAGCTTTTTTTTTTTTTTTTTTTTTCTACTACGACAAAAAAAAAAGGCAAGAAGTGCAGCTTTAAGAATTTCTGGTTTCTGGCAAAAAAATCACGAATTCCTATAAGAAGAAAGACACTGATAAATTAGCCTAACTATGTTGCAAGAAACAATTATAGATTTTTTTTTTTTTTTTTTCAAGAGTTCCAGGTTGAAAAAAGGAAGAGAAAAAACCTTTTCGAGGGGAGAGATCTGAAATTATGGATCATTTCTCTGACATTGCGCGTGCAGATGCTTTAAAAGAGATCAAAACTGAAAAGGATAGGAAATTGTGAATTCTTCAGTGCGAAAAAGGACGCCCAAACTCTATGATTGGTGCTGACAAAAAACTAGCACAAAAAGAGGAGAGAAAAAAAGAAAGAACAAAAAAAGGAGTTGTTCGAAAGAAAAGAACTTATGAAGAAATGGAATAACAATATGTCTCATCAACAGCATATGATTTAGCTTCTAACTTCAAACAAACCAAGCAACGATGGTTTTGACGATAGTGACAGAGAACCAGGAAAAAATTTGACAGTAAAGATATGTATCTGATAACCAAGGAAGTACTTGATATATTCTCAATCATGCTCGGATTTCTTGAACAACACCTTTCTATTCAGAAACAACAGCGTGATGATCATCGAGACATGTTAGATTTAGCTATAATACTCTTACCGGGATTCTAAAGAATTTGCTATCATTTCGTAAGCCAGGAACTATATAGTCATGCTAGGTGGACTTATGTATCTTCTCTTTATGTAATTAAGATTTAACTACTTTAGGGTCAGTTTCAGTTATAGTTATCTAAAAGAGAGAGGAACTGTTGAAGAACTTTATGTACTTTTCTTGTGCTCGAGTCTACATTCGAGCCTGCTTTCTCTCCCCGGAAGCTGTTAAAACTCCCTATCCAGATTTTCTATTCATGCGTCAACTGATCAACGGGATTTTGCTCTCAATCCCACGGCATTCATCATGTTAAATATCGTGCGGGATTCGAGATCGAGATTGGAAACCCTATTGTGGAATCAGAGCCGGAATCGGATATGGATTTTGGATTTTAGGGTAAACACGTTGTAGTCAAAGAACTTTAAATTCTCAGAGTCGGACATTTTCCATTTGACTCCGTAGCCCTGCTTAAAACTTAAGCGTGCCTAGTAATTTCTCCATCTTCATAATTCAGTCACTCCCATTTAATCATCCTCAGATAAATAATAACCGATGATCGAGTAACCCGCGTGTTTCAACAATGAATCGCGCCACGGCATAATAATTTGACAATATGTTTTGGTAATGTTTAACACCCAGGGAAAGGCTTCATTGTGAGAAGGCGGAACTGGATCCGGTATCTTAGCTGTTTTACTGGTAAGACTGTCATTTCAGGGGAAAAAGAAACAAACTACTGGGGTTTAGGGTTAATCCACTGGAGTTAGGGTTGCAATTTCAACTGTCAAAATATCACCGAACAGGCAATGACTTCGTTCAAATGTAGAAGCAATTTTCACCCGTCGTACGCCACATGAAAAATTTTAAGGGTGGGGCTCAAAAATTTTCCCCATGGTTTAGCAGAATATTTTCCCCATGGAAACCGATTTCAGAACAGATAAGAGATATTAAAATTTGATATTTTTATTAGCTTATTCATTAATGGCTGGAAAAGAAATTTTTATACATTTTTGCAATGAAATAAACACTTAAGCAAGGAAATTCTCATTTCTAACGGGGGCTTGCTCCCCTATATAGGCGTCTTGCATACGTTGACGGGAGACTTTCTAGTTTAAAAATAATTTTGAAAAAAAAAATGGAACCGACTTCAAAATTTCTCAAAAAATGAAAAATAATTTTATTCTTTGAACACGATCGATAGTACTTTTAAACGTAATTTTTGAAGTTGGCGCAAGAACAAAAAGTAAAATCAAGTGTAACCATGCTTCGTTCATAGTTTTCCAGAAAATCATCTGAAATTAGGAACGAAACATTTATACCGTTATTCAAATATGATGTTATCAATGCATAATGTATGCGAGAGGTATTGAAGAAACTGGGCCCAGTTAAATTTATAGTTGTACTAGTTGAATTATGGCTTCTAACGATTTTATCTATAGTTTTTGCGCCAACTTCAAAAATTACGTTCAAAAGTATTATCGAAGGTGTTCAAAGAATTAAATTATTTTTCACTTTTCAGAGTAATTTTGAAGTCGGTTCTTTTTTTTTTTTTTTTTTCTTTTTTTTTCAAAATTATTTTATTAGACCACTTTAATTTATTGTAAAATCTGTACAGGAACTTTACATTTAAGAAAAGAAAAAGCGAATATTTGGCATATGATAGTTATCTTATTGCTAGCGTAATTTAAAATTGCTATTTTTGTAAAGATAAAAATGTTTTTCAGAAAATTTGATCCGGACGAACGAGGGACGGATGAACGAGGTTCTGCTGGAATTTCCCACACATAATACATTTCAATAATCCTCGATTAATATATTTTCTAAAAATAGTTCCTCTCCGAAGTCCATAGTCTGGATCCGCCACTGTTTATATTCAATCATTTAATAGGAAAAGCATGAAATTTACTTGTTTTTACCCATAACTTTTTTTTCTAACGACAAATATCGTCATGCAAAGCAATGGGACCTAAGTTGAACCATTCCCTATCCATTAAAAAAAGAATCATCAAAATCAAAAAAGAATCATCATCATCACTAGGTAAAACGCTGTGAGTGGACAAACAAAAAAAAAATTGAATTCTGAAATTTTGAATTCAAATTATGTTTTTCGCAATCACGAGCTGCGACAAGACTTATCCATTGGAGTTATTGTTTCTAGAAACGGCTCTTTTCCCACAAAGCCTGCCCCTCCTCTTGGACGGTTACGTGTGTATAGCTGTGTATGTGTTGGCTTGTGTGTGTGCGTAGAGTTGTGTGAATGCACGTTGGCATGTATGTGTGTAAAGGCGCGCGCGTGTGTGAGAGTGTGTATGTGTGTGAGTGCGTATGTGTATTACAGTGTGTGTGGGTAGGACATGGACGCACAATTGGTTTATTGAAATTTGCTACTTACTCTCATTCATCTTTATTTTCACGATAAAAATGGTCTTTTGAGCTTTGATTTTTTTTTTTTTTAAATGAACAAAATAACTTAATTTACCTCAGAACATTTATCCCATAATTATTTCTCTTTTGTAACTCGTTGCACGCGTAAAATATACATTTTTAATTCTCCCTCCAACAAAACAATACTTCAAACTTTAAGATCGATTTTCTTACTGAAATCGTCTCTTCAGCAGCAAAACAAAGTTCTAAAAATCAAACGATATATTTTTTTTTCTAAGAAGTATTAATAAAAATTTTAAGTGTTAAAACTTCTCTCCGCTGCAAATTGTAATGTAAAACTACTTTTAGAAATACTTAATCGCATTTACAAGAAGTAAAGGCAGAAAATTAGATTTTCTTGCTCTCTTCGTTTTCGTAACGAATTTAGAAGCTTTTGGGATTAAACTATTTTCAGACTTAGCATTACATTGAACGTTCGATTACATTTTCAACTCGAATATGTTTACCGAAATCGGGCACCTACTAGGTGACGAAACAAACATTTTGAAAAATTTATTTATTTATTTTTGGATTCAAATGGTTATAGAAAAATTGTATTAAATTTAAATTGAAATATTTACTTTTTTTTTTCAATCTATCGTTTTTTTTTTTTTTTTTTTTGAAAAGTATATAACTGTCCATGTGTTTTGGCATCACTAAACCGACCAAGTAACATGGCTTGCTGTCGAAAATTTCAATCGAAACTTTAGCAGCTCAGTTTTTATTCATTATTTCAGTTATCTTACATAAGAACGACTCACAAAAACTAAATATGGATTTTTGACAAAAATATGATTTTTGTGTTCTTTAGGTAGGGGCCGGCTTACAGGTGACATATTACTCGGAAAGGTACACTAAATTCAGAAGGTTTTCCTTGATATTAATGATTTGCAAAACATTCGGACTAAATAAAAGCTTAAAATACATATATTATTATTGATTTAGCCTTTGAGTATACATAATTACTTGCGCGGTGTGATTTAAAAACTGACTATTTGTAGTAAATCTTTCTTATTCAAATAGCTTGCTCGTTGGGATAGGTCACCTATTTAAACAATTTACTTTTTCAAATAACTTTAACGTATGTATTATTATTTAAAAAATTGCTAGGTCGCCTAGGGCATTGAATATAACAAAACATACTACAGTAGAACCTCCATAAGTTGACAAACACTGAACTGGGTCAACATAGGAAAATAGCCAACAATGTAGAATTAACAATCGCAACAAAAGATCATCGCTATTGTACCACTAACTGCCAAGGAAAGACTTCAGATGCGAAAACAAATGAAAGTCGCTAGGAACGAAGTCGAGGGCGAAGGGTTCCTCATATAGTTATTTTAATGTTGCCAAATACAGTTTAACACTTCCATCCCCTAAATATACACGATTGCAAAACATAAAACTTTAAAAACATACCTATCTGTTTTTTACAAAATTAAAATTACAAGAATATATAAGTAAGATATAATAACTGTAAGTAAAGGGAAAATTTAAATTTTATATTGTTGGTTAAGTATGAATTCTTTTTTTCGGGAAAATAAATTCTGTTCCGTTTTTATAAAATTCTTCCTATCCACAACTTTATCGATGAATTCTTTAGTATAAATTAATAAATATCACTTTTCCAAAGAAAGTAACTTGAGAACAAATTTCAAGAAAAAAGCTCTCTTTTCGCAGAAAATCATCTTTTTCAATGTTTCGTAATTCTTTAGCTACGAATATTTTCCTAGTTTATAAGTATAAAGTTACAATTTCTAGGTTTGATCTCGTTTTCCAGGTAAAACTTACAACTGTATTTCAGCGAAAGGTAATCTTTATATCCGGTTTGAGTTTCATATGACTCATATCGGGAACGGAGATCTACAACTAAGTAGGTAAATACAAAATCGGTAAAATAGAATGTTTTACTTACAAATGCTTCTTATTGAATTAAATTTAGATATGGTATTTTAATAACAGTAAGATCAAGTTTTCACATTCTCTAAAAATCGCGAAAAATATTTGTTGAATTGAATTTTTGTTTACTTCGAAACAGAATGAAAAAACCTTAATTGACATTCCAGTTAAATTATCATACTTGGGACAGTACCTTAACTCAGAGGTTCTCAAACTGGGTGCCGTAGAAAGAGGTCCCCCTATTTTTTTAAGGAGCATAATAAAAGTTCGCTACATCGTGTCTTCATCGTTATCATAAAGCCTAACTGATGATTATGTCTTTTCAACAAGCAGTTTTTGATTACCAGGCATCAACGTAGCAAAAGTTATAACAGAAGAGAAATATCAAAACTATCTTAGCTTATTTTACGGTAGGTTTTGTTTCTACATGGTTAACTGTAGTTTACTAGCAAAAAAAGTTGTTTTTTGTTATTGAAGCCTAATTTATGTAGTTGACTCATTCAAAGAGAGAAATGTCTTTGTCATTTCTTCCTATGATTGGATATTCTGGAAAAGTGGATAGTAGCCCAATAAGGCCCTCTGATGAATATGCAAAAGTTGGAGCCAATGGGGTCGTTTCCAAAATTTTAAAAGCGTTTTCTGAAAGAGTAAGCTTAAAAACATAGGATCTGACCATTTTTTAAATAATTTGTTTAATATTTAAAAAAAAATACTTAAATCGGCGAGCTTTCAATGTTTACGCTTTTGTCGTGTAACATCACAAATGATGAAATGCCGTTCAATGTTGCCATTCACAGAACAAAATATTTAATTCGCATCGTTACTCACGGGCATTGGCAACGATATGGTTGATAGCAAGCATGGAGCGCAATTTTAATTCGCTGCTTGATTATCATAACGTGGAAACGTGGTAGAAAGATGCGCCAAAGTGCATTATTTGTGACGTCATCAAGACCACGCCTTGTTTGAAAAATCGGACACTTTAAAAAATTCATTTTCCCTACAGTTTTTTTTTAAATTAAAGTATTTTCTGGGTCTATGCATTTTTTTTTCTTTTTCATTCTATCCATTTCAATGTCTAAAAGTAGTACTTTTGATTGAAGGAAATCACCGCATTTAGTCATAAATGAGCGTGATATTTGAATATGAACTTTTGGATGGCCTTATTTAACGCGTTTACCTTATAACAGAGATGGACTAGGGTGCCGCAAGAAAATTCTGTTTCGTCAAAGGGTGCCGTGAGTCGGCAAAGTTTGAGATCCCCTGCCCTAACTAGAGACATTTCGACAAAATTTGTTTTGAGTGCTTGTTCACCTGTCCTAGAGATATGCGAGTAAAATTTTGATGCTTCAACTACACCTATAGGCTTAATTATTTTGAAACTTTCTAGAAAATAAGGGATATTTAAATATGGAAATAACTTTTTTTACCTACGTTAAGTGAGTAGCACAGGCAGGGCCTGATTTTCACATAGGCTGATAAGGACCGGGCATGGGGCCCCATCTTCCAAAGGGGCCCCAAATTACTTGAAGAATTAGCATTACAACTATACGAAAACTACATGTATTTTTTAAATAATAATAAAATAATAACTTGTCTACTGGAAATAAACTTCCTTTAAAGGAGAATTTTTATTCATTTTTCCAGTAGAAAATTTACCATGTCACAATTATGAGGGGTCTTAAAGGGCATTCATAATGCACATGATACAGGTTGTTCCAAAAATGACTGATACATTTGAAAAATCAATAAAAACTAAACAGGCAGCGACAGAAATATACCGTTTGTTGCATTGTTCTTGGGACAACAGTAAATTTTCAGACAGACAAACTTACAAAATTAGTTACAATGTTCCTCAACAGATGGCGCTGTAGGTATTTTAAAAGGTATAAAAGGAAACACAGTCTGTAAGATCGCCAAAATGACCGGCATATTTGAAAAATCAATAAAAACTAAACGCGAAGAGACAGAAATACACTTTATTTGCAATATGTTTGGAAAAATAGTAAATTTTCAGACAGACACACCTGCAGCCTCTTCTAAATACCTGCAGCGCCATCTGTTGAGGAACATTGTAACTAATTTTAAAAGTTTGTGTGTCTGAAAATTTACTGTTGTCCCAAGCATAATGCAACAAACGGTATATTTCTATCGCTGCTCGTTTAGTTTTTATTGATTTTTCAAATGTATCAGCCAATTTTGGTACACCCTGTATGAGGGTCTCAAAGGGGGATTCATAATGCACATGATAAATGATTTACATAATTCTGTGATAGAAACAAATGCCTCAAAAAAACGCATGCAATAAACCTGTAAATCAACCCCTGTATTTCGCTATAGAGTTTTCAGGGGACATCCAAATTAGTGTGGGCCTAGAGCATCCCTTTGAGTTAGTCGGGACCTGAGCACTAGATTCAATTTTTGTCACTCTTCTTCTCAGTTGTGTAACTGGGGGCGGCGAGGTAAAGTGAAATATTTACCCCATTTTAGCACCACCTATATGGTAATATTTCAACTATATAGTAACATATGTACTACATAGTCACTAAACTCCAGTCACGAAAAAGTTATCTCTGAAGATCTAAGCATTTGACAAAACAAGCAATTTTCAAACATTGATGCAACCCAAGTTGTAAAATTTTCTGTAAGTCAAATACTATTTTTTTTAAATAAAATGATAAAGTTTTTATTTTTAACATTTTTAATATCAATTGACACCTGCTATTATTCCCTGCAGTTTAACTAATAGTAAGCTAGTTTCTATTTTAAATGTGTTATCCAATTAGTCAAGTGCATGCGGGACAAAGTGGATGGGGCCGAGCGAAATATTTTATTTTCGTTTGCTTATTCAATCATTCATTAAAACACTCAGGGATGCCCCCCCCCCCTCCTACGAGCAAGGGCGCCCCCTCTAAATATCACGAGGAATACCCCCAAAATCAAAAGCCCTCCCCCCTCCCAAAAAAAGGTGAAAATTCCCCTGAAAACAACCCCTTCTAAAAATTTCAATGGCACATTCTGCGCCATGACCCCCTCCCTCCTAGGTGGGCACCCCTGAATCACTTATGTATCGATTTACTTATTAATTCATTTGCGTACTTCATTTTAAAATTATCTTATTTATTTATTTAGTCGTCTATTTTCTTATTCGCTCCTATTCTACTCATTTATTAATCCTCACATATTAGTCCATTAATTAACTTATTTATGTGTTTGCTGCTTCATTATGTATTCATTTATTCATTCATTATTTTAGTCACTCATTCATTTGATCAAAAATATTTCCAATAATCAAATAAAAAAAACATCATTAGAAAAATATTTTATTTTTCACTTCGCCCCATGAAAAAAAAAAAAAGAAAAATATCCACCTTTTTCTGAATGTACGAGTACAAATCGACTGTCAAAAGTAAAACATAATGTTTTAATGCTAGTTTCATTAAAAATATATTGCTTTCTTTATGTACTGTATTTTTCAAAACAAATTTCTAACTTGTTCATTTTGAAAAAGGTAAGTAATTTTTAACTTCTCACCTTGCCCCGCAACCCGTACTTCTGCTCTATTTGAGTTCATTCATTTCCACTTAACTAATTCAGTTTAACATATTTATTCATAAGTTTAAGAAATTAAAAATACTTTCCCTACTTGGAACACTGTTTCTAGTTTGAGTACGTAGGCTAAAAGAAGTGTCTAAGAAGAATATCGGGTGAAAAGTTTCTAATTGTATTGCGAAAAATATATATATATATATATTTTTTGATGATATAAATGTGTCATATCGTAACAATACAAAAAGTTTGTCATTGGTAAAAACTCGGAATCTGTCGATTTTTGGACAGATTCATTAGTTTAAAATTTTACACATCAAAAGCGCAAATGATCTTGGCGTCAGCACAAATATTCGTATTTGGACTGTAAAACTAATGGGATAAGAATCAAAACTTTTCCTACTATCATTTGAGTATAGTAGATGCTCCATTCTGCATTCTCAGATGTATATCATAAGTTTTATGGCCTAAAAATGATTCTTTTTTACGGTAAACTAATGATGGATTTTTGAGGAATTACTCGAGGAATTCCACCCTCTATTGAACTATTTTTAGATTTGGATAATAAATACATATACTATCAGTTATTTGCAGCAGATCTTGTTGCGATTTAAATATTTTTACTTCTCTTGCAAACTATTAAGAATTTTTTTGAATTAAAGTGTGGTGTTTAGCGGAGAATTAGAAATATAATGTTAACTAGTATTTACAAGAGGAAGTATAATATAAAATTTCACTTTTTTTTTTTTTTTTTTACTTTCATTGCTTTAGTTTCATTTGGCTCCCATAAGTAAAATTGGAAAAATTTAGTTTTTGATTTTACCTTTTATACAGTTTTAAAAGAAAATACATGTTGCAGTGTAACAAACAAATGCCTTTACTTATATCTTACTTATAAGCTTAGTGGATGACTAATTTTTCTTCGTGTTAATAGTTAATACTGCCGTGTGCAGCTAAACGGCAATATCTACAGAAATGAGTTTTCGAGATATTTGAAGAAACGCGTTTTGGATTCAATGCTAATAATAGGAAAATGTTGGAATTAGACTTATTTTTTGTGCCTTTTTTTCAGCGGAAACCAAGTAAGCGAGCTTCTACAATAAAGATAACGTACAGTAGATGACAAAAATGCTAAAAAATGAGAAAATTGCAGTTACTGCCCTTTACCTGCACACGGCAGAATAGGGGTTGAGGGTTTTTTTCTATTCTTTTGAAACTACATTAAACCACGAACTACCTGAAGCGGATATTTTACTGCAAAGAGGAAACGTAAAACGGAATGTTTTACCTTTTTCGGTAGTTTCAAAAACCACCGCAAGGTAGCGTATTCAAGCTCTGGAATTGCGGATTAAAGCAAGGTATATGTAAAGCACAGCAGAGAGCAGACGATAATTTACAAATAGCAATAACAGAGATAAAATCCAAAAAATAAGGAAAATTCAGTGACAATAAAGATTGTATGCAACTCCAACAAACTATAGGGGGCACTGCAACCACCGTCTAATGCCGGATGAAAAAGGTAAAACAAACGCAAGCCGTAGCGTAGAAAATGCTAATAATAGATTAATTTTCAAAGTCTTGTGGATATTCTGGTCCACGTAGAAAGAAATGAGAGTTCAAGAAGCATTACTAAACGTTAGTAATTAATGCAAAACATGTAGTTTGTTGTTCTAAAGCAGCCATTTCCACGGTATTGAATTCGATATTTATCAATTCTTGATGGAACTACATTTTCATTGTGGCCATAAGAACACTATAAATATTTCATGTAACAAAACCTTTGTTTACCAGTGTTGTCAAAAGAGGAAGATGATACTTCTTTGCCTTGTTTGGCTCGCGCTAATTGTTTTACATTTGTAGCTGAGTTATTTCTCAAATTGCCGAATCTGTTAATTTTAATTTTTTCTGTTTCTTATGCTTCTAATTTCTGAATTATGATTTAATTCTGTCATGCATCATCAATAAAATTCTCACGAATATATGGTGGTAGTTTTCTTTAATTAATTGATCTTCCATCATTTCTTTAAACTTATCGAATTATGTAATCTTTCTACCATTTTATTCCACACATGATAAAAAATAAAAATGGTTTACAACTGACATGCGAAAACTCGCCAAGGGTTCTTTGCTCACACAATACTAAAACTATAACCCTTAAGTATAATCCCACTATTTTGACAATGAAAATTCTCAGCGTTAAACATTTTTCATTTCGTTCTACGATAATATAGTCAGGAAAATATTTTGCAAACTGTCCATTCCAACTAAATGCTGCAGTAAAATTAGGTTAGTTAAATTAATTATTTTTAAACTAGGCGGAGATGAAAGCCCTAATTCTTTTGCTAATGTTATCAAATCCTTCTTTCGTGCTTAAGATTAAAAAAAAAACCCATATTCTTACAAATTCACACAAAACAATAAAAAACAAATTACCTGGTATAACGTTATCCTCTTTCAAAAAAAAAAAAAAAAAGAAAATGCATCGAACAGACGAGAATTATATGCTAATGCGAAGTTTGTTAATCCAGAGTTTTCTTGTGTTTACGCTTTCGCCATTTACGACAATCATCTCACTTTTAAGGGGAAATAATGAAAACTAACATTACTTTGAGAAGCTCGAGAATATCATTAAGGGACGAAACAATTCCTGTTGCTGAAAGCAATCTAAGACACATCGAATGCGTTAATAAATACTCATAACAAACTGCCCATGCTTACCAACAGACACACGTGGAACGCAATGTTTTACCCTTTTCTTTAAATTTATAAATCACCGCAAGGTAGCGTATTCGAACGCTGGACTTGCGAATGGAGTTTCCTGAAATTTCTGAAGTTAACACTTCCTATATTTAAAAAATAAAATAAAATCACTGAAAATTTTAAAGACATATAATAATGTTTGTCGCTAATGGTAAGTATTTGATGATAGCCCACTTTATATAGATAAAAACAAATGTAATCAATTAATGCCAATTTAGCACTCCTTCTAGAAAAACTAGGTTTATTGCTTGCTTAACGATTTAAGTGAAAGTTAATCGTTTCTAATAAAATTTTCCAGACTTGCAATATTTCCACATTACGGATTAAAACGACCTTCCTAGGGTAAGACGATTAAAGAAAAAGTTATGACGCGTGTTGAAGGTTGGAGCTAAATTGGCTCGTAATCTTAATTACGATCGTAAGTTTCAGTCGTATCTTACGCTCCAGGTATGTTTGCTTGCTCGTAAAAATTGACCGATTCTGCTGTTAAATTTGACCCATCGAATTAATATACCATCTATATCTTGACGAAGAGTTTTTTTCTGATTGTGTAAGAAAGGTAAATAAATAGTTTTTATTTCACAAACTAGAGGGCTCCGCCCCCTCCTCGCTAACGCTCACCAACCTCCGAAGATTGCTTCGCAATCTTATTTGATTCGCACAGATTTAAATCGTCAATTAAAAAAAACTGATTAAAAATGCATTATGAGCTCTCTTTGGAACAAAAAGCACCCCTTCCCCCACTTTCAAAATAACTTGTACCAGCTTGCAGAGTCATAAGGGCTAAAAAGCTCCTAAGCATTGCAAAACTGCAGTTTTGCACGTTTGAAAAGTCGCTTTCAAATTCGTGGTCTCTTGTAATATATTTTGCTCTTTAGTTCAGGGCTTGAATTGAATTGAGCCTAAGATTTTCCTTTAAAATTGAAACCCTTAAATTTTTTGTGAATAAGAAAGAAGAAAAAAGCGAATCGAAAAGACGTAACTATGGCAACGCCAAATAAAACATCAAATAATCTCATATCCATTAAAATTATTGAACTTGATTTATAATGTCTTGTAACTTTTTTTTCCTGTGGAGATAGAATTCTATTTTTTCGACCAGGTCGAATTAGATCTGAAGTAAAAAAGCCGCTCTTTCCAGTGGAGTCAAAAAGAAAACTGTGGGACAATTCCTTCGCTTTTTACTGATAGATTTAATGGAGAAAGTAGTGCCTAAATTTTAGCTAAGCCTAAAAAAGTTCGAGGTAAAAACGAAATAACTCCCGCCATATTTAAGTTAAAGCATTGAAACAAATTGCGTAGAACGCGGAAAATTCCACCCTTTCCAACGATACATAATATCAATATGTGCAAGTTATTTTTCACCCGTTTAGTTGGCAAAATAGGCAATTAATGCGAAATTTGAGCTAAAAAAATTAATTACGAAAAAACTAATTCGAATTTAAAAAAAACAAAAGCCCAAGTGCAAACCACCGGGGCTCGAAGTAATTTTGTACAAAATTTCAAGGCTGTAGGTGCTATCGGGTCTCCAGGACGCAGGCCTGACACAGACTTCCTTCCAGAATTTCTTTGAAACCTTACTTTTATTTACTACCAGCCTCCTGCGGCGACCAGCTGGTTCGCCTTCTTACGCCATTCGCCTTTCTATGCAAGCAGCCACCTACGGCGGCTGTTTGACTAACTTGTCATTTACCCTTTTACATCAAGTTTTCCGCCTTCGGCGGCTGTTTAAATAAATTTGGCAGCAGTATTAATCGACCCATCTCTATCTTTTTTGTGCCATTCACATTTTTACGACAAGATTGCCGCTTTCGGCGGCTATCAACGTTTACGATCTATCTCTAAATTTTCTTATCAATCTCAATTTATGTTAACTCCCCGCCCATTTACTAATAAAAACAAAGATCACTCAAAAAACCGCTTTTTTTATTTAAGTAGAGCAAAAAAAAAAGTTATCTCCAAAATTCCCCGTAGTGTGCAAAAAGTAGCATTTGACAAAGAAAAAAAAATCTTGCTGTTTTTATTGAATTAAATGGGCACAACTATGAAATGTGACGTAATATAGATACAGCAAAACGTCCAGCTTGGGGGGGAGGGGAATGGAAAAAGAAATAAATGCAATCCCTAAATAAAACAAAAAAGGAAAGAAAAAAAAGAAAAGCGCTGCCGGAAAAACACGTGGTCATCATGTCATAAAATGTAGAAGTAAGCTATACAGTAAAAAAAAAAAAAAGATTAACATTGTTTGCGATTAAGATTCCATCGTAAATATCAAATCGAAATCCAAGTAGTGACGTCAGAGGCACAAAAGATTGAAGAACGCTTTTTTTCGACCGATGCATGGAAAAAGATGATGTGTTCAGCATTAAACAAATTGTAAAAAAAAAAAACTATTGCGTATTTTTAAGAACTTTTTTCTTCTGAAGAGGGCAAAATATTTTTACTATTACCAACTTAAATTTTAGAAATGAGGCTTTGATACTTCTCGCAGGATGATATTAGAAAAAATAAAACCCAGGAAAAAAAGGCAAATTAAAGGTTTGTCAAAAATTTATAAAAAATACAAAAATTGCTCTATCATCAAATTTTTCATTCATCATATTTAAAACTAGATTTCCTGCACCATAATATAAAAAATATTTGTATGGTGCGATTGATTCGGGGTCTGTGAGGTAAAAAGTGCTAAAAAGCACATAAAACATTAAATAATTTTTTTTCTAATCAGAATATCAAAAATTGAAGCCCGAGGTGCGCATCTTCTGCAAAAACTGTACCTGTATGCCAAATTTCATATTTCTAGGCGTTACTGTTTTCCCGGGATGCACACCACAAACACACACACACACACAGACATGTTATTTTATTATATGTACTAGTCGCCTTCGGCGACCAGCTGGTTCGCCTTCTTACGCCATTCGCCTTTCTATGCAAGCAGCCACCTACGGTGGCTGTTTGGCTAACTTGTCATTTACCTTTTTACTTCAAGTTTGCCGCCTTCGGCGGCTGTTTAAATAAATTTGACAGCAGTATTAATTAATCCATCTCTATCTTTTTTTGTGCCATTCACATTTTTAAGCCAAGATTGCCGCCTTCGGCGGCTATCTACTCTTATGATCTATCTCTTAATTTTCCATCTCTATTTATTTTAATCTCCCCGCCCATTTCCTAATAAAAACAAAGATCACTCAAAAAATCGCTTTTTTTATTTAAGTAGAGCAAAAAAAAAAAAAGTTATCTCCAAAATTCCCGTAGTGTGCAAAAAGTAGCGTTTGACAAAGAAAAAAAAATCTCGCTGTTTTTATTGAAATAAATGCGCACAACTATGAAATGTAACCTAATATAGTAAGAGCAAAACGTCCAGCTTGGGCGGGGGGGAGGGGGAATGGAAAAGAAATAAATGCAATCCCTAAATAAAACAAAAAAAAAGGGGGAAAGAAAAAAAGCAAGCGCTGCCGGAAAAACACGTGGTCATCACTTCATAAAATGTAGAAGTAAGCTACAGTGGCTCCCAAAAGTATTCGTACACTTTGAAATTTTTTAGTAAAATCGAAATAACTCAAAACTGAATTTGAATATGAAGTCCAATATTTTTTCACATTATTCCTATGTCATTCTAAATAAAACCCTGTAATGTTTTCAAAATATTGACGGATCTTCTTTTTGAAATGGGTCAAAAAACGAAGAGACAGAGAAATAATACGCCACAAAAGTCTTCGTACGCCCAAATATTTTCGAATAAATTCATGATTAAAATTTATCATATGTCTTTTTTTTATTATTTTTGCATTGTATTGTCCCTTAAAAGTCATTTGGCTTTAATTTCTTGTTCATTTCTTCCATAATATTGTGCTTATTACTTTAAAATGGCTGGTATTCGTAAAAAACCACAAACACCATTCGAAATTTGATTTTTTTTTCCTCATATTAGCGGTAAATTGGTTTGAAATGTCTCTAAATTAGTTAATTTATTCCATTTTATAGTAAAGTACTTGATAAAATGCTTTAAAGAAAATAATCGGACCGAAAACAAAGTAAGAAAAGGTCAACTGGCAAAGTTAACAAAGCATGATCGGAGGTTTACAGTTAAAAAAAAATTATGAAAAATACACATTTGAGTGCTAAAAAAGTTTCTGCAGAATTGAATGAAACATTTTACGTTTAATTTTCACCTAAAATTGTTCTCTGATTAGCTGGATTAAAGGGGACCTCTTCCCGCAGAAATTTTCTTGTTAGTGCGAAAAACAGTAAGCTTACGCTTTCCGTCGTAATATCAATAATAAATAAGCTCAAAACGTTTTAGAAAAACGTCTTACTTATAGATGAAAACAAATTCAACATTTTGGGTTAAATTGTTGTATAATTGTAAATAGAAGAAAAAATGAGGAATTTAATCTTAAGAACTTAGTTGGATCAGTTAATCAGAACGGTGAAGGTGTTCGTGTGTGAGGGTGCATTATAGCACCAGATCTTGGAAATTTGGAATTTTTTGATGAAATAATGAATCATGCTGTTTATTTAAATATTTTGAAAAACAATTTTAAACTATCAGCCCAAAATTTGGTAATCGGAAACAACTTTGTTTTTTATCAAGATAACGATAAGAAGCACACGTTTGCGTTTGGTGCCTCAAAAATTGTCCTTAAGCTTAGAAATATCTTCTCAGTCGCCAGAAAATGAATACGTCCTTTTTCACAAAGCATATACATTTTTACTTTCTTTTACAAAGGAAATACAGGGTTAACTTAAAAGAATAATCTGATTTTAAAAATTTAAATTTCATAAACTCACCACTATGAATGATACATAAAAATAAAGATAAGCTGTCCAAGTGTGTTTTTAACGTAGCTAATTACTAAATAATGCAGGTTCCGCCCTAGCGCAGCCAGAAATTCCTTCTGGAGGGTGTTTTAAACACGCTTTTATTAGCTTCACTTGTATGTTTGTGAGTAACTCTCCTTTGGACTAAGAACTAGTGGCTTATTACTGTTAGTACATTCCACCCCTTTATGAGCGTTTGTAGCCGAGTGGTCTGAGGCGCGGGTCTTCGCTGATGTCCACCTCCGGGAATCCTCGAGTGTGCGGTTCTAATCCCGTGTATAACGAAATTAAATGTATAATCTTGCAACTCAATTTTCGCTTACTTTTTGTGATCGGATTCTTTTAAAATTTGGAATGCAACCTCAGACCCGACGACGATGCAATATTCTATAATCAAATTAAATTATTAACGATAAGTTATTAGTTTATTCTAATAAACACGATTTTATTAGCTTAACTTGTATGTTTGTGGTTATGTTTGCGGGTCCAACTTTCCTTTGGACAAATAGCCAGTGGCTTATTAGAATTACTTACTACGTGCAAATCAGAGCTACGGTGAGTAATAATGTTTGCACATGAATTTACCAGAAAACATTCAAAATGTCTGATGCAAATAATGCAATAGAATACTAAGATACATTCCATTATAGTAAAATAATAGTTTTAAAAACTAAAAAAACACGCTTTAGTAGCAAAATGAACTAAAAAGTTTAAAAAAAATCTTTGGATAACAAATATGTAAAGTAATTGACCGAACGCTTAATTTTACTGTAATAGAAAAAAAGCGTGGGGAGCTTCGTATCAGTTGTCTTAAATTTCTTCCACTTGTTATCCATGCAAAAATGTAAATAAGCAACCCCCACGCTTTTTTTTTATTATTATTACAGTAAAATTAAGTGTTTGGTCAATTACTTTATATACTTGTCATCCAAAGATTATTTTAAACGTTTTAGTTCATTTTGCTACTAAAGCGTGTTTTTTTAGTTTTTAAACTATTACTTTTTGGTCAGTACAGTCATACGCGTATTAACTACCGTATAACGAGGTTAAAACTAAGACCTCTGGGGGGTGCTTTTATCCTGCTTTTTAAAAGTAGTGGGCGTAAAAAGGAATACAATGGACTCTCACTATCTGAATACTCCCTAATGTGAACACCCCGGTATTCTGAACACATTTTGATAGTCCCGACGAAACTGCTTAGACTTAACATAGGCTGACCTCTCTGTACTCTGAACATCCTGTAATATGAACACCCCAGTATTAGGAACGCTATTTTTTCACCCCGTTCAATTACTGCCTCTCTATATTCTGAACATGTTCCCAATCGGTACTTGGGAATTCCTATGAACCAAATTGGAAAACCTGAAAAGCCTTCACAATTTTATCACAATGATTGGAGATTATTAAGAAGAAGATAATGAGAAGAAGAAGGCAAATTATTTTAATGGATATTGATAAAATCATTCAGCTGAGCAATATCAGCACGAAGTTTCTGTCACTGAACTTCGTATTTCAAGAATCCAACCGTTGTATCATTTTTCCCCCCTCAATGGCAGAGAACTTGACCACTTAAAATACAGACAGATCTAAAACGAAAAACAAGGGTGGGGGGGGGAGTCATTGTCTCATTCGGCTTCTTGCCTTCTCCATCGTTCTACCAAGGAGCTCGCTCGGAGTACTCTGCAGTGAAAAATGTGGTGGTCATCCATGAATGTGAAATCTCCGCAAAGGGTACAGTTTGGAGTCGCATATACACCAATTTTAAAGAAATATCTAGCCACGCAGTCATGTTGTACACAAAGTCTAAGCATGGCAACCGTTTCACGGCGGGGCCATTCGCATATGATTGATCTTTCCAGTACTTTCCAATGTTTGGAGCTTCGTGACTTCAGTTCCGCCTGATGTTGAGAGGAAAACGAGCTATGGATGAGTCTTTTCCTGATGCGGAATGGGACGCTGCTGCGTGATATTTGCGAGACAGCTGAACCACTCTTTGCTAGCTTGTCAGCTTGTTCATTACCACTTAAGCCACAGTGGCCTGGGATCCACTGGAGAACGATAATCTTATTATTTAGTTCCAACTTTTTGATGGTGAGCTGGATATCCAATATGTCCCAGGAGGATGGGTCGCAAATGGAGCAAATGCTCTGAATAGCAGATCTGGGCGGTCATTCCAAGCTCGTCAGCTTGCGAGATCGAGATTCTCGCTCACGTGATCGATTGTGACGTAGAAATGTCGCAAAGTAGTATTCTAATCTATTCTCTCTCTCTCTCTCTCTCTGTGTCTCTGTCTCTTTCTCTCTGTCTTTCTCTCTCTCTCTCTCTTCCTTTTTTTTAACCTATTTGTTATTGCAATTAATACGTCCAGCATTTTCTCTCTTTTTAAACTCATTTTAGATTTAATAATCATTATATCTTTATGCATAGATAAATTCCATGCATTAAAAATTCATAGATTCAAACAAAATGCACTTCTAATGACACGGCTTACAAAACGAAATAGTTGAGGCTTAACATAAAACTCTCCTAATCGCTTTGTGGAAGCCATTACGCCCAAGTGCCCTTCTCTCTTTAACCCTTTCTTTGCCCCGGCCGATACAGGATCGGCCGCGCAGTTTGTGTTAATACTGCCCCGGCCGATTCAGGCTCGTCGCAAGAAAACGGTTCCTAACTGCCTTCGACGAACCTGTGTCGTCACGGCGTTTCTAGCAGTTTTTGCCTCGGCCGAATATGTGTCGGCGATCCTTCCAGGGGCAGAACCCTGTTATTGCGCTTCTCTGTTGGGTTCTGGTGCTTTTAGGGTAGCGGTAATCGAGCTCTTTTTCTTAGACAAAAGGGATGTAACTTATAGTATTTCACGGAACTTGTTGTAATTCATTTTATTTTACTAAGATATTAACTTTTTAAGTACTCTTTGATGGGACACATATAATGCTTCAAATAATCAGGCATTATATTTTTATCTTTTCGTGGAAGCTTTGTTTCTTTGCATTCTGGCATTTGAACTCCTGATGAACAAGTGTGAAAATATTTCCTTGCATATTTATCAATATTTCTATGCCTGAATAAAGCAAATAAACAGAAATATGTTTTTCTTGTTATCAAAAATCCACCTTCTTACGCAAGTATCCTTCACTAAATTGTTCATAATCCTCAAATTTTATAATTTATTTTACACAATATTATTTTTTTAAATTATCTTACATATCTTAATTTTGTACGAGTATGTTTTTTTTATTATTATAATGTGTTTACTACGCTTTTTATTTATTTGTACACTATTATTATTTTTTATTACTTATTTATTTTTAAATCATGATATTTTGAAACGGAAATTATTCGCGGCACCATTTGATGGATTTTTAGTGATACGGTTTTGAATATTTTTTATTTCACGAAAAAAAAAATGACGACCGCATTGACTATACGTAAAAGTTGACTATGCAAAACATAAAATAGATACGACAGTACGAAGGAAATGATAATATCTTGAGTTCTTTTGTTGTACGCTTTACTCATGAGAAACGAAACATTCCTTTTCTCCCATTTTTTTTCAGATTTTATTTATTGTCTTAAAATAGCTCCAATGTTTTAATTGCACCTTCTTTTATGAGATTTTAAAAATATAAATTAAATATTTGGTTTCTTTTCAATAATCAAATTGCCATAATTAGTAAATAATCCTATGAAACTAAATAAAATTTATCCAAGTATGTTTTAAAAAAAAGATTTAAAATCCGACTCGATTTCAAGCAAGATCTCCTTTTTTTTTCCTTTTGAAGACATGTTCCGTCATTAAAGCATAAAAGCTTGCTTTGAAATTCCTTTCTGAGCTATACTATTTTGTTGTAAGAAAATAATGTGGAAGAGTTGACCACAAAACACTAAAACCTTCTGACCATTCTTTGAATGGAACTAACTTGCTCGGATGTTCGCAAAGAGGGTCCTTGGAGAATACAGACCTCCCAGTCGGTCCAGTTACTCCTCTCTCAGCTGGGGGCTTTTAGTTGCATGCACAAAAGTATCCTTTAGGGAAATAGGGGATTAGCCGGAAGTTTTGATCTTTTGTAATCATTTATCTTTAAAATACTTCCCACGCTTGAGCAACTGATATCTGGGCATTCAGAAGGGATTTAAAAGTCATCTGAATTACGATAAAAGTCGACCATAGTCCTGCCATCAAAGGGATGTCTCTGTGTTTATTGGTCGTTTTGAAGTGTCACAATATATCAAAAGGCACCGAAGAATACTTTTTATCCTGTTAGAAAATCATTCCCACACTTAAAGCGTTTTTGTCTATTCAATTCGCTTGCTCACACGTTGGATCGATCAGTCAATTGTTTGAAGAATGTTTTGTTGAGGCCTTTTGAAAGATAGATCATCTTACATTTAACAGTAAAAGAAAAAAAAAAGATATACTGAGATAAAAGCAAAAAGGAAAAATAAATCAATAAAATAATTAGTGTTATGAAAATAATTTCTTTTCGTCCAATCCTCTATTGTTTCTTATTTTCCTGTTATGTACTGCGTAAATGTATGAATATTTCAGCACATATTAGCAACCTTGTATTTTATTGCACTGTTTAATTCAGTGCGTAAAAACAAATAAAGCGAAGCGATTTTCGAATGCAAGCTGAACAGCAAAAACAACATTAAAATACCGATAGCAAAATGGGGAGAAAAGTGTTATTACAACGTAGCAAAAAGCAACTCCATTTCGTTATCTGCGGCATGCGAGTTAAGGGTTTTCGGGCTGGTCATCGAATGGGTTAATAATCTGAAGGACGCTATTGGAAGATTACAAAACCTTCGAGAAATTGATTTCGACAGAGGCTCGAATATTTGTTTTCAAATCTTATCTCTTGTTGACTGAGTCGGGGATTTTTAATTGAGCGTTATTAATTACCCTGCTTATTTAATATTCATTAGAGTTACGGAAAGTAGGACATCCCGATAAAAGTTCCCTCATTTGCGAGGATATGTTCAGATAAGAGTTAATTCCGTCGCCGCCATTTTCCTTTTACAAACATTCTGCAGTTGATATTCATTGTGTCGTGGGACTTTTGGTGCTTATTCATTGCTGGTTCGGTTTTAAATCGTTGACTAGTTTTCGAGAATAATACCTTTAAGTCTCGCAAATTTATAACAAATAGTTTCGTTTCTCCTAAAGTGCTCAAAGGCATGTAAGTGAAAGATTTCTATAAAAGAGAATTGAATTCCTATTCTTCTGCATTTTATTATTTAACAAAAATTTTAGCATTGAAACACTGGTTCCTGTGTACAAATCGTTTCTGAAAACTGAGCATGCTATTTCTTAGTGTCCTGTGTTAATCTCAGCTTTCAGAACAAGAGTAAAATTTGGAGATATTTTATTCATTGTAAGTCAATATATGTGAAATTTTAGCGCTGAATAAAGAATTACAAAAAATTATATCAAGGATTAACAAAAAAAAAAACAAATACACAAATTGTGTACCTAGTTTCAAAGCTGTAAGTGCTGTGGCGCTCTTTTAACTATCACGCGGACATACACCATGAGCCGAAATTGCTACCAGACGCTTCAAAGATTCCGAGGATTTAAGAATTGTAATTAAAGTAGTAACTGCTTCGCCATTTCGGAGCCCTTCATTTAAGGGATCCTAGATCCTCAGAATTTGGACCTCGGAAGTCGGAAGTTTGCACATGCTGATTTCAAAGGCATGTCTACGTCTCTATAAAATTTCGTTCAAATCGATGATCGGGTGGGGAGCTAGTTCACTTGACATGGAATACACAAGATATATGCTATTTTTGCGAGTTTTTGAGCATCTAGCAGTAACTTCGGCTCATAGGAAGTGTTTGGCAGTATTTTTATGAGCAATCACGGTTGCTTATTGCTTTCATTTGACTGTTTTTGGGGTGCTATCATTTTATTTTCCCACAAGCATCCTCCGCACCATCACCGTCGACCGGCTCCTCACGATGCTGTTCCTATAGCGAAAGCCGTCTCCAGGTTGCATCCATGTCCTACACACACACGCGCATACATGCACAACTACACGCACGCACACCCACACACACACACACGCACATACACACACACGCACATACACACACAACTACACACACACGCAGACAAACACATACATACACGCGTACATACAGACACCTACACATACACACACACAAAACATACACACACGCATACACACAAGTACTCACACATTCATGCCTGCACACAGATACAAACACATATGCCTACACACACATACACATACCCCGCCCCTACGCATACACATTCATACACACCACTACCCACACACTTATGCCAGCACACAGACACAAACACACATGCCTACACACACATACACATACCCCCTACATACAAACACACATACCCCCCACACACAAACACACATGCCTGCATACACACACTCGTGATTGCGAAAAACATAATTTGAATTCAAGATGTCAAAATTCAAATTAATTTTTTTTTTATTAACTACTGGCAATTCTCTGTAAAACATACATAAAAATCAGCTCTCAGAAAATAAGTAAAGTTCTTTGTTTTTTGCGCACCTTTAACCCCTTGTACCTGTAAATTATCCCACGGCCTAAGTTAGCAGGCATGCGTGTGTTCAAAGTACATATTAACTCAATTCTGTCCCACACAATTAGTCACACTGAAAATAAATAAGGTCTGGCGGCCCTGGGCTCTTGGACTATAAGTATACAAGTATATAATGTAATAATAAGTGTACAAGTATGTAGTGTTGTACCTTGGGACACTTTTCATATTTTAATTTTTAACGACAATTATTTGAATCAAATTTCAAATTTAAAAGTCACATTAAAATGTCCCAAAATACTTCTACGCAATATATTTTTTAAAATTCAGACAGTTTGGAAATAAAATATTGCCAGCCATTAAAGTAAAAGTTCTAAGCTGTCCCAAGGTACAACATCCTATTGTACTTTTGAGACACACCCTGTTGTGCTATGGGAAAATCTTCATAATTCTGGAAACAGCCGTATACTTGAACCAATTTTGCACCAGAAAAATAAAAAACATATGTTTTTCACGGTAGTGAATTAAATAATGAATAATTAATTATGTTTTAAGAATAATGAATTATTATCTAACATTAAATGCGTTTAAAAGACTGCATAAAATTAAAACATCGTTCCATGTTCCTAAAACATATCTTAATTATTAAGCACCATGCGTATGTTGTACCTTGGAACGCGTCCTAAAGTACAAAATGTTTGGCTGTCCCAAGAAACAATCAAAACGTGGTCTAAGAAAAACCATAAAATGATCAATCAAGATGCACTATCATTATTTTCTCATAACCAAAATATTTAATGTACTTCTCCAAAAACAAAATAAACTCACAAAATCATTAATTTTACTCTTTTGATGCTGATTTTTACTTTGGCACCATTTAGTGGTGAAGGTTACTATAAGAGATTACAAAAACATGACTGCTATTAATAGATTCTTAGAAATTAACACTGTCCCAAAGTACAACACTCTCCCCCTAATGTAATAATAAGTATACGAATCTTAATATATAAAAATCAATGTCCTGAGATAACACACACACACATATATATATATATATATCAACGCACAGCCGAAACCGCTGAAGCTTCAGACTTGAAATTTAGCAGGCATGTCCGCATGATTACAAAAGTAACCACTAAGAAAGGATTTTTCGAAATCTCAATTAGTTCGGGAGAAATTAATTAAAACCCCTTAATTTCTGCGAAATTAAAAACCTGTCATTGAAATTCAAATCCCTTATTTCGAAGGCTTTCCTCCATTCAAATCATTATTCAGTACTTCATCTCAACTTTTGGTCGATAGCGAACTATAAATTTGATATTGTTTTTGTTTCTCACGTGATTCTCGAGGCTCTTCTCAAGTCAAATCATAATGTTTCTGTCTTTTGCTTTTATTTTTTCAAAACTAGCAACGAAGTTTTTAAGAACATCATCACAGGCGGACTATCCTTTTGAATTTAGAAGAGTGTAGTTTCCTGTTAAAGTTTGCTTTGCAATAACCATTAATAAGTCACAAGGACAGACATTAAAAGTAGCAGGGATCGATTTAAGAGAAGACTTTTTTTTCACACGGTCCAATGTTATGTAGCTTGCTCCAAAGTCGGTTCATCAAGCAGCTTAATAATTTTAGCACCAGAAAAAAAAAACTAAAAATGTTGTATACAAAGAAGCTCTTGCTTAAACATAGGTATATCAATAAAATGTGGATGGCCTGTGTTTGCAAAGATAATCAATACTTTAAAAGGATCGTTAATAACAGTTAAAGATCGGTTAAGGACAAAGGTATATATGTAAGGAGTCCAGGGGAACCGGGATCCTCCCCAAATTAGAAAAAGTTATAGGTAATAAGTAATTATTATAGGGAATTTTCGAAACTAGGTGCACCAAGCACTGTTAACCCCTGCTAATTCCATTACCCGAGCAACGCCGGGTACGGGAATGCTAGTATATAATAATAATTAAGCAAGTATATTATAGTAAGTACAAAATACAATAATATAATAGTAAGCAAAGAACTACTGAGAAAAAATAATTAATAACGGCCGAAAGACTATCGCAACTAGCCTTTATATATATATATATATATATATATATATATATATATATATATATATATATATATATATATATATATATTAGGGTGCATCATTTGCCCAACTAGTCTAAAATTGTTTTGTCCCTAATTTAAAAATGTTCTCATACTACTAGATAGCATTCCTGCGAATTTTTATGAAAATCAAAATTAATTTAGGTATCCCACCTCAAGCAAGTTTCTTTTTTAAGGTAAATGAACAATTATAACATCAAACGTTACTCAAAGTGCAATACTGGGAAATATTTTTTTAATTATTTAATTTACATTGTACCTGTGTTAACTTTAACTGTTACCATATTTTCAGTAACTCTACATAACATCTTTTGTAACTATTCACTGTTCAGGTTCACTATTTGTTTTCAACTTTCTACCATTTTCTTCTATCATACAACTACTAATGCTAGTTCTTTAAGTTTTCTTCTTGTTATTCTATGCATATGTGTGTCGTAAACCACTTAAACAAGTTAATCTATTCTATTTTAATTCATAAGGTGTATGAATTTTTGAAAGTAAGTAACATATTTTGAAAACTTTTAATAAACATGAGTGAATCAGCTGCTGTTGAATCAGTGACATTTTCTCCACAAAGAAAGCCTTATTCATCTGTACAAAAGGTAAAAGTCAAAACCAGACAATCTTCAATGGTATTTGGACTTGGAAGTGGAATAACTCAAGAGGACTCAGAATTTAAGAGTTCACGTTTAACCACTAGCTTGCAAGTGCTTCGCTGCTTGATGTATCATATTGAGAAAGGTGCCGATCATAATCTTACCAAATGGGAGTCTTCTAAACTTGTCTTGTCAAAAATATCCGATTTCTATGCAAAAGCAAACATTCCAAAGATTACTAAATGTAAATCCTGTGAGAAAATACTAAAACTTCATGAAGACAACACAAAATTAAAAACAATTCCTCTTCAAAGAAGAAATACAACAAATTCCATTAATAAAGTAAAGAAAGTGAAAGAAGAAATAGCTAAAACATTTTCATTATGGCTTAAAAATGTAGAATGCCTTATAAAAAATCCAGAAGATTTAGCTTTTCTTCAATCTATGAAAAGTTATCGTCTAGCAACCTTTGGCTCACATGATAAAACATATAACTGCAGCATGTGTAGTTATTCAAAAGCATTTGGGTAAAGCTATCCTATGGTCAGCTTGCCATCACCACATTGGAGAAATTATATTGTCACATGTGTTTGACGATTTAAAAATTGAAGCATCGAAGTCACCACACATATCTGTTTAAAAGATTTCTCAACCATTATACATTACTGCAGTTTATGGAAGAGAGTGACGCTGATATACCTATAAGTTTATTCAAATTTGATGACAGTTCATTCAGTGAGTCCGCAAAAAGATTAATTGACAAGTGCAAAAACAATGTTATCACATTAGCTAAATCAAATGTTATGTTTTGCAGAGGTGACTACTTAGAATTTGTTCAAATTTGACTTTTATTCTTAGTAAACGATCCAAATGAGATAACTGCAGTCGACTTTAAACGCCCAGGAGCTTTACACAAAGCATGATGGATGGCAAAATTAATTTATTCAATCAAAATTTGCTTATTTCAACATCAAATCCAAGAACTGCCAACTGGAACAATAACTACACATTAACAAGTTTTAAAATTTAGAAATTTTGTTAATTTCGTCACTTTGGTATGTATAGTTCATGGTGGATGACGTGCACTTCTGTCTTCGATGCACCATGGAATGACTTGAATTCTTTCATTTACTTATAAAATATAGTAAATTCAGAAATTTCTGGAAGTGCAATTAATGCTTTTAAAAATCACCTTTGGTATCTGACAGAAGAAACTGTACCTCTAGCACTGTAGAGTGATATAGCAAACCGAGGTGCTCTTGCTGACAGTATGTTAGCCATTAGACCAGCTAATCTTTCTAATCTAAAACACAGATTTGGTATGGGATTTGGAAAACCAAAGTTTCCAACAGAAATTCGTTCATCATCAACACTGTCTGATTTTGTTGGCATTGATTCCTGGTTTTTATTTCTAATTTTGAACTTAGATTCAGAAGTCACGGTGGAAGATGTTAAACAGTGGCCAAATTGTATTTCATTTCAGACTTCAAAAACTAATTTGAAAGGAATAAATGTAGTAAACGATTGTGCTGAGCGAGGAATAAAGCTGAAGAATGACTTTTTAATATCAGCCAAAACTGAAGATCATTACCAGAATATATTACAAGTAGTTGAGCATGATCGAAAACAACTCCCAAATCTTCTCAAAAGGAGGAAAATTGATTAAAAACTAACTTTCAAGCCAAACTTTAATAATTAACAAAGTAATATTATGAAACATACTGTAAATTTGCTTCAATAAGTAAAATAATTCTTTCAGTAACTAAACAAATGTAAAAAAATGCTTAACGTGTTATTTTTCTGAGTTTTCATAACTTTCAGTTGGCAGGTGGCACACATAGATATTGTTCAAAGTGTGAAAAATTTCACACAAATTGTTAATTTTGTATGTAGAATACAAATAGCTTAGGGACAAAGCATTTGTAAACGAAAAAAAATTTTATGGGGCGTATGATGCACCCTAATATATATATATATATATATATATATATATATATATATATATATATATATATATATATATATTTATTTATTTATTTATTTATTTATATATATTCATGCACGTTGTGCATAAGTATCGAAATAAGTCCACATGAAACTTTTTTTCATATGTTTATCTGTCACTAGAATGAGGTGTTTTTAATCTATGGAACCCAAACCCTTTTTTTAACAATATCGTTAAACCTTAATTTAAATGGTTTTGATTTATGCGGCATTTTCACGGAACGTAACCCCAGCGTAAGGCGCTGGTCTAATGTATTTTAATACTTGTAAGGAAAAAAAACTGGAGATGCCTATTTTTGCAGTGACACGCTTCAATTGTCTGAAAAGAACGACTCATGAAGTTTTATTCATAAATATTTTTTTTAATTAAGGATTTTTGTAACTAAACAAATGTTTAAACAAAATCACGTGACAACACATGAGCTTTCAATAAACCTTATTTGGGAACAGGGAGGCATTTTTATTCCTTGATAACTATTTCACGCTATTCGCGACCAAACGACTTTGTTTCGAAATAAAATTTTCAAAATATCGTATGCAGTTTTCTATGAAATTTTAAAAAAATCACGTTTTTGTGAAGTAAAATATTTCAATACAGCGCTTTTGTTCGGAGATTTCATCGCACTTGTTACGCTAAAAGTTGATAATATTTTTTTATTTCATCAAAGCACGTAGATGATAAAAGTGTTATTCTTTACTGGGTAAAAAACTATTTCCCAAAAGTTGTTAAGAAATGCTGCTCATGTTCAGGGGTATCACGTTTTCCCATTTCCACGGCCGTAACTGAATAACAAAGTATGTTGCCAATGTTGCCACCGGCTTAAGAATAATATTGAGACATGTCAGCATTTTCAGTTTTAATAAAGGAATGGTAATCTGTTCACTCTATATTCTTCTTTTTTAGACTACTAGTTGTATCTGCATGGTGATGCACGTGCTAAACATATAAATGAAATTTACTGAATTATTGAAAATCCCCCCCCCCCCCGAGGTAATGGTTTTTTTTAAAAAAAAACCTTGTTTTTAACTGAAGCACACATTATTTAACCTAAAATTCAAGTGTATTACGTGTAGTAGCACTGTTCTCCCTATTAGAATAATGACGATCTTCCCTGAAATCCCGAAAAAAAATCAAATGTATTTCAGTTAGAACAAAACAATAATCCCACTTTCGTGGACAAAATAATTTAGTTACAGTATGCAAAATGTGCGTTACAATTGAGGGGCTGACATAAGAAAGACAGTAAGTCACAAATTTCGAGTTTTTTTTTTTTTTTCTCACGGAAATAACATTTAACGCTCAAGTCAATATCATGGAATAAACAGTAATCCAATAGGCAAAATGATTTAGTTTCTACGAGCGACGGAAGATGGCATTTGGTTCTAGTCCTCGATATTTATAGCCAGGCGTTTTTTGCTTCCCTAGTAAGGTTTACTTTTTGTGACGTGATGTCTTCCCCTTATCAGACATTGGATAAAAACTCAGCCCTTTTTTATTCAGATGTGCACTACATTGGGGTTGTGTCCTTCAGTCAAAATTCCTGCTTTCAAACACTGAAATTGATAGAATAAGCAAAAAAAAAAAAAAAAAAAAAACATGGAGCGAAAAAAAACTTTCATTTTCCCAAGGTTTAATTTTTAATTCATTTTTTTAAATGTCCGATGTTGAAAACAAGGCGTAGTCTTTATGACGTCACAAATGATATACTTTGCCGCATCTCTCAACCGCATTTCCACGTTATGATAATCAAGAAGAGAAATATTGCGCTCTACGCTTGCTATCAACCATATCGTTGCCAGTACACGTGAGCAAATATGCCAATTAAATATTACACTCTGTGAATGGCTTCGGTGAATGGTGTTTTATCATTTGTGATGTCATCGGCAGAAGCATATACAATGAAGCGCACCGATTAAAATAATTTTTAAAAAATTGTAAACTTTGTCAAATTTTTAAAAAATGGTCAAATTTAATGTTTTTAAGCATGCTCTTTGAAAAATAAATACATTTAAAATTTTGGAAACGACCCTATTATTATGCAAAACAAATATTGTACTTTTTCTTAGAGAAAAGGAATTAAGTTTTTTGGGCTTTGATAGAGGAAATTTTATAATTTATAGGGTAATTGTGCATCATAGAGTTTCGAAGGTTCGTTTAGAATAATAATACAATACAAATAATTTACAGTTGAAATGAAATAAACGGCAAAATCTGGAGTTTTTCTAAGTAAAGATGAAATGTGATTGAGTTTTACAAAATAATTTTGGTTCAATTAAGAAGTCAACAATAAATAGAAGAGTAGAAAAAAATATTTTGCACCATCCGAAATCCTAAAAAACTGGAAATCTCACAAAAATATCACTTGGGCTCCACACCCTGCTCGTTTCGTTCACCAGCCCCAGTTCACCTACTTTCTCGCAGCCTATGGTAGATCGCTTCGGCGGGTTGGTGTACACCGCCTCCACCACTTTTGATGCAAACCAGAGTGACAATTGATTATTTTAATGGTATATTTATCACTTTATGTCTCCGGTCCGTGAGACAAAGCGAAATGGCTTTCTCTGGATATCCTGTATTTAACGTACCATGATCGGCCAGGAAGACATTGACAGACTGGATAAAATAGAGTTAAAGACACACAGATAGACAAACGCACAACACACACAGATTTTAATAGCATAGATGTATAATTATTTTACGCTTCTTCACAAAACTTGAAGCATTTCATTAAATAAATGGCAAGTTTTTTCATGGTTATTGGCTTGTGACACGCAAAAATTTCCGTTAAGTGTCACTTAACTTACAGAAAGCCTCACAGCATACAAGGAAAGCCTTTGCTTGTGATACGTAGCGCAATTACTCAATATTTTAAATGATAATAATGGGGTCGTTTCCAAAATTTTAAAAGTATTTTTTTTCGGAAAGAGCATACTTAAAAACATAGAACCTGACCATTTTTTAAATAATTTCTTAAAATTAAAATTTATAAAAAAATTACTTAAATCGATGCTCTTTCATCGTTTAACGCTTCTGCCGATGACATCACAAATGATGATATGCCATTCAGTGTTGTTTCACGGTCCAAAATATTTAATTCGCATCTTTACTCACGTGTATTGGAAACGATACGGTTGGTAGCAAACGTAGAGAGCAATTTTAATTCTCTGCTTCATTATCATAACGTGGAAGCGTAGTAGAAAGATGCGGCCAAAGTGCATGATTTGTGACGTTATAAAGACCAAGCCTTGTTTGAAAAATCGGACACTTAAAAAAAATTAATTTTAAAAAAACTGTTGGGAAAATGAAAGTATTTTCTGGGTCCATGTTATTTATTTATTTATTTTTTTGCTCATTCTATCCATTTCAATGACTAAAAGTAGTATTTTTGACTGAAGGAAACCACCCTATTGTTATTGTGCTTAAATAGAAATAAAAACTTTGATCTTTTATAATTTCTTAACAGAAATACTTCGGTAACTTATTTTTTAAAGAGTAGCGGCTAAGTAGAGGACAATTTTTTCTGAAAGTAGAGGCTCCTGATCGCTATCGCTCAACAACACGCAAACAGTTCCATTCGGATTGCGTTCCCGTGCGGTAGGAAATTATCTGCTCCTCGAGTTTAGGTTGCGTAACGCTTGCAAGGGATTCCATGATTTATAATTGAGATTTCCATGATTGCGTAATGGGGCTTTCCGCAATCGCCTACTGCGCAGATGCTAGAGAGAGCCTGAGGCCATAGGAATATAGGCAGTCGTCTAGTAATGATGATACAATCATGACCGAATAGCGGGATAACATTCTACGAAATATTTCTTGACGGCGATTCGGGAGGAAGCACAAAGTGGCTGCCCATCTTGTAAAAATGTGTCATTGCGTGGAACAATAAAATACAAGGTCCAGCTATTAATTTCCAGGACTGACGTAACTGCAGGAGAACGAAAAGCCGGAAGATGGCGCTAATGATTGCATATTGAAGAGCGTTTTCTTGCGCATGTGCAGTGCAATTGGCGTCAGTCTGAAGTAAGTGGTTCTCGTAGAAAAGGCGCATTAAAACGTAGCGCCACAATTCCTGTTGTCACCCCTAATGCGAACTTCCAGCGTGCGTACGGACTGCGGCCGACCTATGTGTGAATCCTTATCGACGCTTTCGAAGTGTTTAAACCATTCAAAAGTTATTGAGCGGGATAACGCTTACTCGCTGTAAACTTGTTTCAACATTTTGTATGTTTCTGCAGCTGTCTTGCCCAATTTGAAGCAAAATTTAATGTTGATTCTTTGCTCCATTTTCACTTTGACGAGAAGAATTTGAGATCTACGTTTTCATGCGCCCTTTTCACGAGAACCACTTACTTTGGAATGAAGCCGATTGCACTGCGCATGCGCAAGAAAACACTCTTCAATATGCAATCATTAGTGCCATTTTCGTTCTCTACACTTACGTCAGTCCTGAAAATTAATACCCGGACCTTGTAGTTTGATTGTTGTGAATATGATTCTTTTTTCTCCAATATTTGTTTGATGACAAGTGTGAACAAGAGAAGTGGAAAATCCGCTTCACGAGCTCATTGCTTTCGTTCACCCCAACTTTTTCCTCAATAGCATAGTTTGAATGCAACATATAGGAATGGTTTATTTTCAATGAAAATGCTTTTTTTTTTTTTTTTCATGAAAAAAAATTTTTTTTTTTTTTTTTTGACTTTTTGAAAAAAAGTAATTTCAAAATGTACACAAAATTTCTCTTTAAATCAGTAACCCGTTTCGAACAAGATTTTTAGGTTTTACTATTCATGATATGAGTGGTGGCCCTAATATCAAACTTTATGGATCAAAGTTGCTTTCTCAGATTAGGTTTAGAACAAAGTCGATTGTGATCTGTGGTGGATTGTGATCTGTCATAGGATATACTTTATGTACGCCATATGCTCTCAAACATTTTTTAGACATATAGCGTATACCCTCAAGCTTCAAAAAATTTCATATTATGCATATGGGTATGTCCACGGTGACTGACGTTACAATTTGACTTTACTTTTAACTTATAACTTCAGCACTGTCTCGAAATTAAATTTTGTTTCTTCTGAAATTGATCTAAAATATCACGATATGGTACATCACTACCCCCGCACTTGTTTTCAGAGTTGAGAAAAAAAAATTGTATGAAATTAAGGGCAATAAAAAAACATGACTGATGTTACGCAGAAGAGACATTGAGAAAAGTGACTTGTATATAATTTGAAACTATCTTCAAGCTAATAACGTAAAATCTAAACAGATTTGTTCCCCTTAAAATAGAGATTTTAGACTTGATGAAAACACTTTGTTTCATTGAAATAACTTAAAAACTAAAAGTATAAAAATTATTTACTACGCGTGACTGATGATACAAAGATTTTGTGACCGATGTTACATTTACAATAAATTGCTGTAATTATGAATTATTTCTCCTTGAAAATAAAATTAGCATTTAAAATTGTAAAATTGTATTTAAAATACTAGAAAATTTCATTCATAAAGTTTTAAAAGTTATATTTTTGATGTATTTCGTAAAATAAAAAGTCTTCTTGCCTATACTACATCTAGTGCGCCAAACATTTTATTCCTTTCTCATGTGAATAATAAATTTCATCCACATACACAGGCTATTTCCAATGTTTTACTGGTTGAATCTTGATAGTTAATAAATAATCCCAGTTTTCAATTTCAATGCATCTAACTTCTCGTGATACGATTGTTTGTCATATTCTTCAAGAACCAGTTTTCCAGTCAACAATTCTGGAACATGTTCTGCTGGAAGTGATTCCCTCCTGTACTGTAAAAAAGGGGTTGTTGCTAAAACCTGCTACAGCTTCTGAATTTAAAAAGAAAAAAAACATATTACTCAAATATAACTCTTTATAACATGGGTGCAAGCCGGATGGTGATAGCTCTGAAATGTGCATGAAACTGTGACATTCAGAAATATTTCTGTATCGATGATGTAGAAATTTTTTTAAACGTAATGCATGAAGAACTAGGAGTATCTGCTTATCAAATTTCATGCCCAAAATTTTTTTACAGCAGCAGTTTTTTCTTTTTGGGGAAGATATAACAAAGAGCGCTTTGAATGACTGATAGATTTTACCCCAAGGTTTCATTATTTTAAAGAGGGGCAATGCAGCTGCTAATTTAAATCTGGGACTTCAATACTTGAAATTTGTTCTATACTTGCTCTATTTATTCACCTAATTTCTCTTTTAATTTTATTCTAAACTAACTGGTAATTATGCTAGGTTTTTAAAAATTATTTATTTCTTTTTTATCATCCGCTCTTTTCAGCTTCTACTTTGTTTTACTTTTTGTAATTTTCATGTTTTCATTTATTTCCTAATTTATATCGCCTCCTTTTCTGCCTTTCTGCAGCAGTCAATGCTATTTGTGCAATTTGTTTGAGGTTGAAAAGAGAAATGTGACTGATGTTACATATTTTAAATAAGTTTTAAATAATTAAATTCAACTATTTCTAAATATTTAAGGGATTAATATTAAAGATTTCATGATAAATGAAGAGAATTTGACTTTTAATAAACTTGAGTTTGTTTAAGTAATGCAAACTTTTATACAATTTTGTGACTGATGTTACATTAGAGTATGGTGTTGGTCTAATCTCTTTCTAGATAAACCACATTTCAATAAAAAAATAAAATTGTATGCATAGCAATTAATTCCCTAAGTGAAAAAAAAAAAGATTAACTTTTAGAATCGCTAATGCATCGACACATGGGCACTGAGTAGTGTTGTCAAAATTTGCATATAAAACTTACAAAAAATGTGTTTGTAACTTTTTTCGCTTAGTTTTTATAAAAATAGTCTTTGTTACCTCATATGAAGGAAAAAAATTACTGATACAATGAAGTTTTTTTTTTTTTTTTTCAATGTGATGTCTCTAGTTTCATGGACATGCCCATATAATCACATACACATATTGTGCGTAGTGATGTGGATCGGGTAAATACCCAGCGGGTAGATAAATATTTTTTGGGTATTTACCCGGGTATTTACCCAAGGCCTGGGTAAATACCCAAAAACTGGGTATTTTACAAAAGAATGCAAAAAGTGAATGAGAATTTTTTTTTTAAATCTAAATATGAAATAATTGGTAAAACTGATACATACATATGTATTACACAGTTTATAATATTTTTTATTGAAAGACTTAATGAAATTATGAAAGAAACATATCGTGAACCAAAGAATCTTTCTTTTCAATGCTATAATCGGAGAAGATGTTTGCTTTTTTTTTTTTTTTTTGTAATCAGTTAAGCTTTTTACTTTTTGTAGAATGGCTTTTTATATGTGAAATTTGGCTATCAACATTGATTAGGCATATCCAACACATTCAATGTGAATATCATATTAGATTGCTGAGTTGTTTCACACAATAATTCTTTAAATATGTGATCAAAATACAAATTTTAGGGAAAAATTTATTGTTTTCTGTATATGGTTGGTTATACAGGGTGTTCCATTTTAACCTGCAAGACCTTTATTTTTGCAACCGTTAGTCCTAGATGCATACTTCCAGTTGCAAAAATATTCAAAATCAGATGCAGAGTACAGATATTGAAAGTTTGAAGCAAAAATAAAAATAAGTCAAAAACTACAAAATTTAACTTTTTATACGGCCCTAGGTCCCCTAACTTATATTTAGAGAAATGATCTGCATTTAAAACTTACTGACACAAAATACTTGACATTTGTGCAATCAAAACTCAAGGAGATATTCCATTTGAAAGTTTTAAGGGACCACGCAGAAGATGAGATTAGAACGTATTACCCTTTCAGAAGAATGACAGGTTGGCAAAGTAAAAAACACAAGGTATTTACATTTTTCATTTCCATTCAAAAATTCATGCAAATGTTATGCCATGATACGCAAAACATGCTGCAAAACCTTGAACAATTTGAAAAAACCACACTCTGCACACATATAATTTTATATAAATACTCATTAACTGCTATATTTTCCCCCAAAAGATGTTACTGACGAGGAGTGCAAAGTGGTGTAAGTCACAAAACGCTGCGTTTCATATCTCAGTGAATATTGGTCGTACTAATGTGAAACTTTTTTTTTGTAATTGTTTTTCAATGGACATTATTTCCTTAAATATAAGTCAGAGGACTTGGGGGCCCGTGTACAAAGTTAAAATTTGTAATTTTTTACTCATTTTTATTTATACTTCAAATTTTCAATATCTTAAGTCTGCATCTGATTTTGAACATTTTTGCAATTGTAAGTATGCATCTAGGACTAACGGTTGCAAAAATAGAGGTCCTGAAGGTTAAAACAAAACACCGTGTATTATATACATAGTGGAATACATAAAGAAAAGTATTTTAAGTTGAATATAAATTTTTGAAATAAATGCCCGGGTAAATACCCATTTTGGGTATTTACCCGGGTATATACCCCTGGGTATTTACCCCTAAAAATAAATACCCGGGTATTTTACATCACTAGTTGTGCGTAATGGACTACTAGGAATACACCCTCTTAAAAAATTCATGGAAACATAACTGGTTATAATAATTTAATTTCTTTCGACACATAAGAACTGAGCATCTATTTTAATTACAAGTGGTAAGAGTGCTAAATGAAATTCCGTGACAATTGAAAACGTTCATCATTTAAATTGCACCAGAATTTCACTGAATTAGCATCTGTTTAAATTTCTGGTGCGAGGAAGGATCAAGAGCGAATGTTCGTAATTTTTCCGAAGGCGATCCACGGAGGTCTGCAGTTTGGGAACTTCTGATACATTCAATAGTCTTTGGAATATATTTAATGACCTCGGGGACTATATTCTAACAACCTTAATACAAGAATTTACTTTTCTGATAGCTTCCAGTTTAATTTCCAAAGTTGAACTGAGACACGCCTTAATGTTAGAGAAAATTCAGTAATAAAAAGACAAACATCGTTAATTGCTTTCAAGCAATGTTTTTTTCTATTCATAGTTACTGATTTCTGTTATATTTTCAAAAAATCTAATATTATTTTTTAATTTTTTTTTTTCATTGGCCAACTTCGAACAACTTTTCCCCAGATGTAGAAAGTTCGTGAAAACTCTTCATTACTGTTAAACACTTCGTTCCATGTTTCCATCAGAACTTCTTTTCTTTAGGGAAACTTACGTGACAATATTTTCTGCGATTACAAAAGAAAACAAGGGAGAAAATGTTTTAAACGTATCGCAAAACATCTTTGAGATCGATTTGGGATTCATTGTGAAGATCACTGTCACGTATTAAATCTAGTCACGTTTTTGATTCTCAGAAGCGTAGCACGTACAATATATGTTCCGAAGACTAGAATGGAACAAGCTTAACAGAAGGAGACTAAGATATTCATAATTGTTTGCTTATTTATTTTAGTTACATTAGTTCTCTAAGCATTTTGTAATTCTTCTTTTTGTGTATTAGGTCTACTGAAACACTCTGTCCGTTTATCAGGATTGAGAAAATTCTGCAATAAATGTTTAACAATATGTACAGTATATTTAACAAAAATTTGCAATCTTTTTTGACAATATTTACAGCATATTTAACAATATTTAAAAATATTTGCAGAACATTTAACAATGTTTAGAAATATTTACAGAAAATTTAACATCATTTTGACAATATTTACAGTATAATTAACAATATTTATAAACATTAACAGAGCATTTAATATTGTTTAGAAATATTTACAGAATATTAAACAATATTTAGCAATATTTAAAGTGTATTTCATTCCTTAGTCTGCCCAAACTCCTTCATTTCCCCGGTCATAAAATATTGCAATCGTGCAAACTTATAATAAAAATTGCTGGCACGTATTTCGTGCTTTCATTTCAAGGAATCCCTTTTTCCAAAACGAAAAAAGCTTTGGTATAGTTGCTTGTTTAAGCTTTGGATGCAAAGTGATCCAACGAACTAAGACTGCGGTTAGACAGGGGTGCCCACCTATGGGTTGGGGGGGGGGGGGTTTGAGGGGAAGTTTTTACTTTTGGGGGGTGGAGGCTCTTGCTTTTGGGGAGTGAGGTCTTTGCGATATTTAGGGGAGTACGCCCTTGCTCTTAGGGGGCGGGCACACCTGGGTTACATATTTCTCATAAAACAGCATTTGCCAACTAAAGTTATCATCTGAATACGAAAACATCCCCAGAATCGGAGAGATATCCAGTAGGTGACCGATTACCCGATAGCCGATTAAACAGAAATCCTATTAACCGGATTACTCAAGAAACATTATAAATTTTTTTCCTTCCTTTTCCAGATTTTAAATGAGAACTGAGCAGTGTATTGCAAGTGATAATTTATCTCTAATAGGAAATTCAGAAACATCGTAATACGAAACAAAGCACATTTGAATCGATTATTGCAGAAAGGGCATAAGTCATTTTTTTTCAAAATTGAGTTAGCTGTGGTTTTTGTATGTAGAGATATCGACTGGTGTAGCAGGGAAGTCAATTCTTGTACAACAAAGCACTTTATTTTTGGGGTCATATTTTTAGTTTGTTGCAGAAAAGGGCATAAGTCCCGGACTTATGCCCTTTCTGCACTAAACGAAAATCTTTTTTAAAAAATCAATTCTTAAATCTATTAAATTTACTAAGCTGAAGTTTTCAAAAAAAAAAGAAAGAAATTTCTAAAAGGTTAATAAAAATTATAAACGCTTTGACCGTCTACGAAAAATTCAATCTGCACCTTTCTTTTTTTTCTAAACGCTCTCATGATCATACATGTGTTTCACCTATTATTATTCTTCCTACCAAATTTTTTGAAGATAATCGGATTGATTCCTTAACGTAAATATTACATTAAGTTTGAAGAGAATTTCTTTTATGAGTTTTTTCCTCTTAAGATAAATTGAGCTGCGGTCTTTAAAAGTTCATCCAATTTTGAAGTTTAAGCTATCCAGCAATTGCGAGAGTAAGTAGAAATTTGTTGGAAGCTTTAATAAATTCTTTGCAGTAGAAATTGTTCCGAACACTTATCAAACATTTCCATCAACTCTGTTAATATCTCGTGGATTATAGAACTGTAGCAACTTTTAATCGGAATTACTTATGTGAATTTAAAAATGCTATCCTTTTAGATTTTGCTTTCAATTTCTTTAATCACAAAATGCATTTTGTGCTCTGCAATATATGTTGTGATGTGTTATTTCAGGACATTAAGTTTCCGAAAGATAAAACAATATCTCGTAGGGTGATTTTTAAATCACTCTCCATGCGATTAAGTTAAAACATAATCGCATACATATACATACAAACATAAAGTAGTTGAAACATAAGTAGTTATTCTTCTTCCCCCCCCTTTAATGTACTCTATAGATGTCCTTTGCTCCCCCCTCTTCCTCCGCGGAAAATTTTGAAGAGGCGAAGTGAGTACATCTACGTAGTATTATCTAAAAATAACGAACTTTTAATTTAAATCACAGGCCACGTCAGGTAATATAGCAGGTGTTTTCAGCACCAGAAAGCTACGTTTTTCTTCTCTTGAACGCAACTAAGTTTAAACCCACTGCTGATACGTTGCATACTTTATTGTTAGACATCGTTACAGGGAATCAATTTTGTTGACTTTTGGACGACGAATATAGCGTAAACCAGGATTCCCAAACTTTATAGCCAGCGGACCCCTTTCATAAACGAACGTTCAGTGCGGACTCCTGTCATTAGAGTGAATAGATACTTGTAGTTAGAAGTGTTTGAACTTAATTAAATTAACCATTACTAAGTAGAGGGAAATATCACTATTTTTTTTTTAAAAAAAAAGGTAAGTAATTTTGAACGCCTAACTTTATTTATAAACTAGAAAATCGCCCGTCATGGTATGACGGGGTGAAAATTGTTTCTACATTTGAACGAAGCAATTGCCTGTTTGGTGAAATTTTGATAGATGAAATTTTAAATCTAACACCAGTGGATTAACCCTAAACTCCAGTAGATAGCGTTATAATTGTTTTGCTTTCTTCGTTTTCCTAAAATGAAAGTCTTACCAGTAAAACAGTTAAGTTACGGGATCGAGTTCAGCCTTGTCACACTAAATCCTTCCCATGCATGTTAAACCAAGGCTTCACTCGATACGCGTATTATCAGGCTCAGTCATTTCAATAAAAGTTGTAGTATGAAATCAATTAATCAAACAAAAACCCGGTCAGACTTCAGCGACATCTTTTGGATTTTGTGGCAACTTTCAACTGTATAAATATCAGGTAAGTTTAATTTTAAAGAGAATAAATAGTCAAAATTTAGTTCGAAAGTATTTGAGTTAATTTAAAAGCAGATTTTTTAGGTAGAATTACGGTAACACACTACTATGTAAACACACTACTATGTGTACTACAATGTAAACAAAGGAAATCATCCAATGAGAGTTGATCCAAGGAAAAGGCCCGGAGCTTCGGATTTCTCAAACTATCACCTTGGTAACTACAACTGTTTATTAACCTTTTTCTTTCTCTGATCGCAACCGTAAAGAAGAAGAAAAAAGCATTAAAATTATTTTCCTTCCTTTTTAAAATATTATAAAATATAGAAAGAAACAGATGGTTAAGCCTTTTTTTTTTAAATAGAACTATGTTATTTTTCTTACTTTGAAATTAAGTTTGCAGAAAAGACAAATGAGAGGTAACTTTTTTAAAAATATTGGAGGCGTTGAGAAAATACACATAAAGGAGAAAGATTTGTTGCCGTTTTTGTTTCTCGAATATGAACAAATAAAATTCTGGGTTTGTTTTAAAGGCTTTTCCTGTAATCGGGGGATTTAAAATGTTTACTTTTTGGTTATTTTTTCGCAATCTGCAGCAAAATTTTTTTTTCTAAGCCTGAGTTTTGAACTCGCGTCGCTTGACATAACTTTCATTTTCGAGGTAGACCCAGCAAAGCCGGGCGACGCAGCTAGTAAGTACTGGAAAGATTAAACGCATTTTCCCAATTCCTCTTTTGAATTAACCCCAGAGGTAAAAGCTGGAAGAAAAACTATTAGGTAAATGGAGTGAAAAGGTTGATTCCGAAGCGTGTTTCTGAAATGATACGAAAAATTTATGAGTTAGTTCGAGAATATACTGTCACCCGTTTCCTGTTAAATCATCATTCTTTTCATTTTAACTTCCTTCCTTTCGTTTTCACATTGAAAAGTTAAATGGAATGAAGAATAGAAGCAAATCGAATTCTAGAATCCGTAAAGTAATATTAATCGACGTTGTAACTCTTGATCATCTCAAACTGTGTTTTAGAACTTGTTACTTAATCAGTTCTAACATAGACACTGTGCTTCATAGCAGTTGGCAAGGGGCTGCTTTTGCTCTTCTGGCTTTTGGGGGGAAAAAAGATTTTTTCCATGAAAAAAAAAAAACATAACAATTTGACATTTTTAAATTCTTAATTTTTATTTTAATTTACACTTTACAACAAAAATAATTATTAAATAAAAACAAAAACCCAACTACGTAAAAACCAAAAAAAAAAAACTAAAAAGAAAAAAATATAAGCCCAGTAGTTTAGATTTTTTTTTTTTTTTTCAAATATCCTCATATAAATAATAGCTGATGATAAAGTAACCCGCATGTTTCAACAATTCGCAACTCCAGAGCTCGAATACGCTACCTTGCGGTGATTAACAATACTAAAGAAAAAGGTAAAACATTCCGTGCCAAGTGTTTTCTTTGGAGAATATTACAGGCTTCAGAGAGTTTACAGTGTAATGTAATTTCAGAGGAATATAAAAGAAAGATTCCCACAAACATGATGAAATATTACTGTCATTCATTAAGCTTCAAAGCAAGTTATAAGTTACGGCATCTGTTTGTTTTACCTTTTTCATCCACCATTAGACAGTGACTGCAGCGCCCCCTATAGTTTATTGGAGTTGCGAATGAACCTCGCGCCACGGCCTGATAATTTGATAATATAATTTGGTAGAGTTTGATGAAGGTTTCACTCGATACGCAACATGCAGGGAAAGCCTTTATTGTGACAAGACTGAACTCGATCCGGTGATTTAACTGTTTTACTGGTAAGACTCATTTCAGGAGAATAAAGAAACGTAAAAATGGCCAACAATTACCGCTATCTACTGGAGTTAAGCGTTAATCCACTGGAGTTGGAGTTAAAACTACCAAACTATCACCAAACAGGCAATCGCTGCTTTCAAGTGTACATGGAAGCAAATTTTCACACCGTCATACCAAGACGGGCGATTTTCTAGTTATTGATAACTAGAAAGTCGAATAACTATAATTGAAATACTATTCCATTGAAATAGTTGAATAATCAATACACACATAAGACAAATCATAAATTCAAAAGCAGAATAGAGAGATCAACAGTCTGGGCCCATTCCTTTTTGACCAGTCAAAGAACCCAGTAGAATTTGAATGGGTCCCGACTGTTGATCCTTCTGTTCTACTTTTGAATTTATGATTTGTCCTATGTGTGTATCGATTATACAACTATTTCAATGGAGTAGTTACTCAGTAGGGTCTGGTGGGGGAAAGTGGTCAATGGGGGTAAAGTGGTCATACGTCAAATAAATGACCATAGCTTGGAAATAAATGTTCGAATGAATGTGAAAATTTTATTTTAGATTCGGGGAGTTAGAAACTACATTTTTAATACAAAATTTCCAAACCTGGAAAAATTTTATTTGGTAAACAAAATATTTTGTGTAAATATGAAAATTTTAAAAATCTAAACACCTCTTTTAACTTCTTTGGGAAATTTTGTCTGTTAGAATTATGAACAGATTGACGGCACAGGAAGCTTCCTACATGTCTTAAGATCGCTTACTCATTAGCAGTTAGCTGAATATATTTTAGATCATTTTTTAGAACAATTTCAGTAAGATGGGGTAAAGTGGTCATAATATTAGGCTTAACGAATATTGTTCTTCTAATGTCACTTAAGAGTTATGTATAAGGCAGATATAAATTAAATATTAATTTCACTTAATATGTATTGTTTTTTCCGTAAATGGGGTTAAATATACGAGTATATACGTATGCATACGCATATACTCCTGTAGGCACGTATACAAACGTATTCACATTAATGCACCAATAAATACGTATATGGGTATCTGCGATATGGGTATTTTTTATCTATGCAGACTTACATTCGACTATGCAAGTATATACTTGCTTTTACCTCGTATGTATACGAACACTTATATACTCAGGTAGACACGTATATACACGTACGTACTCGAGTAGATACTTACATACAAGCATATGACATACAAGTAAGTTTAACTCTTGTTTAAACTTACAACAGAGTTTAAACTCTTGGTAAAATTTTTACCAGGTGTTAGAGGGGAGGATAAGAAGCAAGAATCCCAAGGAACATATGGTCACAAACACAATGCTGACGCGCTACATGCACGCAAAGCCAAAGACTGATGGATGCGAAACAGGTCACAAATTTGTTACACTAAGACAATTTTGCACAACATTTTAGGTTGTAAGAAGGTTTTAAAGCGGTTGAAGAAATTTGCGGCCTGCAGCTGTAATGCATGCGTCGCAATCACAAAGCACTCTCTGTTTTAATAACGAGACTTTTGAAAAACTTTCATCCGTCGCTGCGCCTTTGTTGCGATGCGTGTATTAGAACTACTACGGGCCGTAACTTTTAAAAAGTGCTCTAAATATTCTTAAAAAACTAAATTTTGAGTAAAATCATCTTTGTGTAAAAAATTTGTGACCTGTTTTGCATCCATCAGTTTCTGACTTTGTGTGCATGTAGCGCGTCAACGACCATAAACTCCTTATTATTCTTTGCTTTTTATCCTCACTTCTCACACCCCTTAGATTTTTGCTCAAGAGCTTGGATTCACTCTGTAGGCATACATGTATGTAAGCGTATATACTCGTGAATACATATATGTACTGGTTGACGAGTATGTACGGACACATAAATGTACGTATATACGTTTTTTCAGGTATATAATTGTGCTTACACGTATACATACGTATATACTCGTGCTTCCATATATACGTGTATATACGTGAGTAGACACGTGCAAACACGCACTGGATGAATCCACGAATTAACTCGTGTATACCCGTATATACATTTATGTACAGTTATGTTATATACCCACATGTACGCTTGTACATATATGCGTATATACGTCTACTATACACGTATATACTCAGATATGCACGGTATCTACTCATATATGAACGTGATTACTCATGTTTACACGACACGTATATACTCGTGAATACACGCATATATTAGTGCATATACTTGTTACCATAAAAATAACTGAAATATACAAATATTAGGGTTATTTAATACGGTTTTGCATTTATTTTTAACTATGACCACTTTACCCCCATGCTATGACCACTTTCCCCCATCCCATGGGGTAAAGTGGTCATAAATACAAAGGGAAAAGAAAGTGTTATAAAACTAATTAAATCAATATTTTTTTTTCTAAACTTCAGTGTACTGTGTTTTCTAATAATGCAATGTAAAATAACAACAAAAAAAGTTGAGGTGTTTAAATTATTTGTTGTATTTATTATCCACCAAAGTTGAAAACCTCCGATTTTATGACCACTTTACCCCACCAGACCCTAATACTTAAAAAAAATCTAAACTACTTGGCTTATATTTTTTCTTTTTAACATTTTTTTTTTTTTTTTTTTGGTTTTTACGCAGTCGGGTTTTTTTTTTGTTTTTATTTAATAATTATTTTTTATTTTACCCCTTTTAGTTAATTTTCATTGACTTAGTTATCTTACTAATATTATATATGCGAAAGTTTGTCTGTATGGATGTATGGATGTATGGATGGATGTATGGGATGTTTGTTACTCTTTCACGCAAAAAACTACTGAACGGATTTTGATGAAACTTTACAATAATATAGCTTATGCATCAGAATAACACATAGGGTAGTTTTCGTCCCGTTATGGGGGGCAAAACCCCCTTAGGGGGGCAATAAAACACAATTCTTGTATAAATTCTCTAATATTGGGATGAAAAAATACTTGCACATATTTACATTATATGTCCATCGAAAGCTCTGATTTTTCTGCTGAAGATGGCACCTGTTCGAAATTTCTAAGTAGAATAAAAAACGAGTTATGAGCTTTTTAGATCCATGTTCGAAGGCTTTCCTCAACTCAATACAGTATTTAGTGTATCATCTCAACTCCCTGTCGATAGCGACAATTGTTGTATTGTTGACTTTCTTTGCTTTTCGTGATTGTTCAAGGCTTTTCTCAAGTCAAATCTTGAAGTAAGATTTTTGCACAAGATTGGCAAATAAAACATGATTTGGCTGATGATTTTCCATTTAAACGGAACTTTAATGTAATTAATAGTTTTTATTATTATTTATGCTGATTGAACACTTACTCATTATCCAAACAACCAGCAGATCGCCAAAATTTTTGCAGAAAGATTTCCGTAGCTGATGCATTTGGCAGTTTTTTCAACGTTGCTGTTTTTGCAGCCGAAGACTACGTCATAATGTTTCTCAGCTTTCACCATGTAAACGAAATATCGCCAATCAAAGAATTTTCAAAAGACTTTTTTTACTGTGTTAAATAATCCAGCAACTAAATTAGGCAAATCCATAAACAGCGCAAAAACTTCCATTAATTTTCCTTTTTGCACAATTTCAAACAATCACCAAATTTTATTACTTATTTTGGTAACATTTCGGATGAAACTGTTTAGCGCCATTTTATGGTGACCAAAAATATCTCAGCATCTGGCGACGATATCTCTGTAACGAAAATTAATATCATACCGTTTTACAAAGTAAGGAAAGAATGGGGGAGCATCATCGAAGGTACCTCGAAACGACTTTCGCAAATTCGGCAAAATCGCACCAAGAGCCACAATGATTGAAATTTCCCGAAATAACTAAAGCAAGTATAAGGGGATTACGAGCGCAGCTACTTTTTTTTAATCACTTCGTACTTCATTAGCCATACAGAGAAGGTTTTAGACTCCATGTTAAAAAAAAAATATCAACAGATTAATCTTTTTAAACATGAGAAGATTAATTTCATGTTTTTTAAATTTGTATATGCTTAAATATAGTGCTTTCGGTTCTAAATCAATACTACTTTGTTCTTTATACTTATTGCTATTTTAGTTTTATGGGTAAGGAAGAAACTCGATTTTTAATCACGTCAAAAAGATGTGTTTTAAATTCTTTCACTTAAAACAGAAAATAAAAGCAAATAACGATTTTTTCTAATAATTATTACTGACCCAGGCAACGCCGGGTACTTTTGCTAGTTATGTTCATAAAACGGCAAATTTCGCAGTCTTGTCATTTTATTGAGAAAGTTTATATCGTGAGGATTATTCAGTAACTTTCGGTGGTGGTCTAAACTACTGATTACACAGGGAAACAAAAAAAGGTTTTTTCTTTGGTGTCTAGAGTTTGAGAACTGATTTTAGATATGTTTGGGGCTCTTAATCGAAATATTAAATTAGTTTTTCTCTGACAGCTCTACTTTTTTAGATAATTGCTGCTGTTTTACCCAAAATGTGCAGTTTTAACTCCATTTTGCGCGCTTCTAAAGCAAGTGTAGGCTTCTTAAACAAGGATTGTTTCTGGCATATTTACCTTATTGTCAGCCTGCAGTCTAGTAACTTAAAGGAATATTCACCAGATGCAGTAAAAGTTTGACAAGTTTAGTAATAACGATTCAACAAGTTAAGGTCAATTTATAAGTTCTTGGTTTGCATATATTCGCATCGCGCGATGTGCTGGATCTTTGTATACAATATTTTTCGGGGCCCGATTAATATAGTGGATCACTCGAAATAAACATTTTTTGGGGGGTCCTCTGAAGTCAAACCTTATAAACATAAACCTTAATGGGGAACTACCATTTCAGGGGTGTTGAAGTGTTTTTACTACTCATTCAAAACATTTGTTGGGAAGCAGAGTATCCTACACTTAAGTACAACGTAAAAAAGGTAAATAAATAAAGGAGAAAACTTAAGAAAATGAAAGAAAATTAAGGTAAAGTTTTCTTAAGTAAAACTATTATAATTTTAGTCATTTTGAGGCTCTTAAAAATTAGGGACCCATGTCCAAGAGCCTAATTGGGACTGTTTGGTAATCAGTCTCTTATTATTTGTACAATACAATAGGAATAAAAAATCCCTGTTTTGTGTTTTATTTGATCTATACATGTGACATAAACCCATTTTATGCATATTTTAATGTTATATCTTAGAAATATGAGCTTCTGGGCAAAAACTGTTGTCATATTTGAACTCAGGGTACCAAGTTCATACGAAATCAATTTCAAAAACCCCAGCACCAAAATCACTGTTCCCCTGTGTTATTAGTCCCTTTAGGGACATTACTCGGCTTAAAGCTACATATGCTTGATCTTTAGTAAAAATGCGCGAACTTAAGTCAACCACAGCTATATTAACAGCGCGGAAAAGTCGACAGTCAAATCTTTCTCCCAAAACTAAAAAAAGTCCGTCAAGAGAGCACACGTAGCGAAACTCAGTCCCGTGAATCACGACGAAAACAAATGCAACATGTTAGAGATGAAAATCGAATTAGTAGCTTTAGTAAACAAAAAATTCAGACAGTAAAAACGCTAATTTTGATTACTGTCATGTGTTTAGTGACACTCCCAAGGTTAAGACAAATCGATTGACGTAAGATTTATCAAAGACGGCCAAGGGGTTTAGTCTGTAGAATGCCACATAGGAACAAACATATGTACATAGATAGAAGAATAAACACATTACCCTCCTTTGCGTCGCGCACGTGCAGTCGAGTAAAAAATCGACGCACCAAGAAAGAATTACTGGAATGGAACGAAATTTTCCATATGTAAGCAGAACATTGCCACAAACAAGTGCTTACAAAATGAAAGCAAAATTATCATTTATGGCAGGAAAATTCTTAAATGAATTGCGGTTTTAGCCCACCTGTAACATGAATGCACAAAGCGATACTGGCAAGTATTGAGGCTTAAAAGAATCGCACGATGTCCAATTTCATCATGTTCCAAATTTACCGCAAAGGCGCCACCAATTCGTTCAAACTCGTAGGCCGTCCGTCCCTAAGCCCTAGATCGTAGCTTAAGTAGCGACGCGTCCGCCATCTTGGGGCTAAATGCCGCTTTCCTTCCGGTGTTTGTTATAATGAAGTAGCGTGTTTTGCTTTTTGATTGTGGTGCTTCTTGATTGTGGATTAACATGGAGTTAATAAGAAACCACAATTCAAGAAGGAAAACATGCAACTTCACCATAGCAGACATATCAAGAAAGCATCGTTTAGGCCCAATATGGCGGACGTGTCCGCTCCTTATTCTACGATCAGGGCTTTAGTCCGTCCAACTTACCGTCCAAAAAGATCCCAGCTATGCTCGATCTGTGACAAAACAGAAGATCAAACATGCCAGAAAAGATAATAAAGTGGGAAAGGAAGTTCCATGGCACCCTTGCTGTGTGTGACTGAACCTTGTCCTGTTAAGAAATGGCTCCTGGAAGTCATGAGTACCAACACATGCATCTGAAGCATTCCACGAACATACCGTTAGACTGCCATGATGTTGTGGATCAATATTGGGGATGACCATGTTTCGCACACGATACAACCCCTGCTACAGGGCCTGATTTAGAAATTTTAGGATGTGTTCAGTTGCACATGGCACATCTTTTTGTCTTTTGTTATGTGTCTCCAAAAATGTTTTCAAATGCCCCAAATTATCCTTGGAAAGGAAGTTCTGAAGCTATTTAATTTCTGAATCAATGTCTTTGTAATTTGAAACTTACATAAATAAACAAATACAAAAGATTTAAACATCTTGAAATATTGTGAATCAACAGAAACAGAATAAATGCCTTAAGCAGTAATAGTGAACTCCGTACCAAAGCGAAATGACATCTGAGTGGTCTCATTCTATGCTAGATGTCACTCCAGATAGCTTTCTCACTCCGTGGAAGAGAGTTTTCCGCTGATTGTTAAAACAGAGCCGGCAAAATTTATAGTGCAAAACAAATAAAAAGATTCATTGTGAAAAAAAAATTGTAATCTTTTGGGGGACCCCAAGCTAGGGGGCCCCAAAGCCCGTGCTTCACGGGCTTACACTTAAATCAGGCCCTGCCCAGCTGTGTGTTCGATGAGCAGTTAAAACGTAAAGAAAGTATAATGGAGTTTACAACAGGGTGTCTACAAGCGTACACGAGGGTGTCATCCTTGTCCAAATTAAATCTGGACTCGTTGCTTAAATCGATCTGGAGCCATTCGGTTGCAGTCCATATCCTGCTGAACGTGACATTACTGCAAATGCAGGCGAGAATGTGAAAGCCCTAATTCAGCCTTTGTTTTCAGTGGCACATAGCATCTGAAGCGGGCTGATACTCTCGGGTGCCATGGTATATGATACATCCTCATATTAACCCACAACACTATAACAACCAAACGTACGTACTGTTGATCCTCATAGCAGGGCTCCCAGAAACCATCTTTTAATATGAAAATGCTCGGTCACACATAGCAAGGGTGTCAGTCGCTATGTATCCATAGATATTACATTGTACCCCCAACCAAATCTCTCTCATTTTTTTCTCTAATTCCGAGTTTTTGTTAAAGCGGGTTCGATTGTATTATACTTAAACGAGTTTAATCCAAAAGTTTAGGGTTGTCGTACTTCCCACAAATTTTTACAAGCCGCAAAATACTAAAATTGAGTTTTCACGAACCTTTTTTTTTTTGAATGAGACCTTTTTACCACCTAATGTTATTAAAACACAAAGTTATCAACCATTTCGCATTAATAAAAATTCCAAAACGTACATAGGATAAGCAAACATTGCTTCTAAGTGCTTCTTCAAATAAAGAAGATACTTTATTCACGTTTCTAAACATACTCAAATCTCCAAGATTTTACTCGAAGATCCAGATTTTGATGAGATAGTAAATATAGATCTTCAAAGAGAGAAGTTAAAAAAAAAAAAAAAAAACCGTCATTAAGTGCTTAAACTTGACTAAGCAATTTTCTTCTTCGACAAATTGATTGAAAGAAGTGAACCGTATAAAATATTATCTCGCAGCTCAGCTGGGAAATTAATAGATCAACTATCATTATCAAAAAAAAAAAAACTTTCAATATAACAAACCACAAATGTCAGCAAGATTTTGTGCTTAATGCGCAAACATGTTGTACATGAATGGCTAGTTTATAAGTTGATATTTTAAAATATTTTTTCATGAATAATAACTCTTCATAACTGTTCCTTTTCAAAGATTTTTTATATTTATTATTTTTTATTATTCAATTGAGATGCTTCAGGGGCGGCATTTCACCATTTCATTTGGGGGGTCGAGTTTCTTAAATACGTATAACCCCAAAGCGAAACCAAACACACATTAGCTAACAAGAGGTTGTCATAAAATCGGTTTAGTATAAATAAAATTAGTGTTTAGGAACAATTAAAATTTTGATTCATTGACTAAAAAGTTATAATACAAAACATCCCACTACTAAAATTTTATACCTTTTGGAAAAGTTATAATGCATGATTTTTGAAATTTGGAAGAGCAGGGGAATCGTGTTACTAATCTATCAGTGCCCAATGTCGTGCTGTTTTGCCAATTCAGCTAAATGGAAAAAGTATCCCCCCCCCCCCCTTGTGTTTCGAAAATATTTCTCTAACCTCCTGAGATATAAAAAAAAAAATCTTTCTGTATTAGCTGAGCTGATTGTAATAGTTAAAAAATAATTGAAGTAACACAAAGTTATGCATTAAAATACTTTTTATACCTTGCTCTTCAAAATCACTTTGGCTACTTCAAAAACTGTGAGGGGCTTAAACTTTTCATCACTGAATAATCTAGTCATGTCGGCGCTCTCAGATCAATGAGATATCATCTAGCTCTGTTATTCACTATTCCAGACTTATGAGTCCATAACAAGGACGAAACTGCAGTCTCTGGATGTGAAAACCATTCTTTCGGTATATTGCTTGCAATTTTTCTTGCCTCACGCTAAAAATTTTACTCACTCTTGAAACATTTTATTTTTCGTTTTCATAATCCAATCCAAATAACCATAATCCCAGTCGACCATACAAACAAATAATTATCATCAAATCTCATTATCGTGTTAATTTCATTCGAAACTGAATCTATTACTTCATACAAAATATTTAAAAATCAATGTTTGACTTCACATCATCATGTGGATTTCTTTTTTTTTTTTTTTTTCGGCTCTTTAAAATTGGCTTAGAGGAAGGATTTTTTTGAAGAATTTCACGATTGATTGCAATATACATCTATAAAAAATCTATTTTCAGATTCAATTGTAGATTGAACTGTGGTAGAATGGTGCACAGATCAATTGTAGATTGAACAGTGGTTTGAATTGTCGAGTAGCGGATTGTAGATATAGATTTTGATAGAGTAAAGCATTTTTCAAAAACTTTTTCCCGATGCAAACAAACTGGATAAAAATCCAAACAAAGTCATACATGCTAAAGGACATGAGCTTTTCCACCATTGAAAGAATCGTTTTGCAATAATTCTTCCAGTCGCCAAATCACTGCTTTGAAGTTATAGAGAAATGTTTTTATTCGTTTAACTCTTGAAGATTATCGTGTGTCACTCCGCGATTGCATAGATATAGAGCCCCATAAATGGTATTTGGTTGATATGTCTTTTTTTATTCAATAATCATATGCATTTTTAAGAAGTTTCTATGAAAACCTTATAATGTATTGAGCAGCTGAAACGTGTTTCTAGCAGAAGAAAGCAAAAAACACTCATTAAATAATTATACACTTAAAAAATGAGCGTAAAAGTAAATGTAAAATATCAAGGAATTTTTCTTGTGAAAACCATGCTGCCACACCACTTTTCACGAGCCTCTCATATTGGACATACCGTCGTTACACTGGGCACACAAGTGTGAAATATTTAGCCTATATGAAGCAATGTCTTCATTAGTTAAAATTAACCATGGTTCTCTAGTTTTCTACGTTCTGAAAAAGCCGAAAATACTTCATGAATTTCAAAGTCATCATCCAAATAACGAAAAACACTTTTTCTAGTGTGAGGATGTGTTGAATTTCATCAAATAGTTGCTGAGAACCAGCGAGATTTCCTTTAATGAACATTGATTTCCGACTAACATACTTTGAATTCACCCATTTTCTATTATTCTGCTCAAAAAATTTGGGGGTGCGACCGCCCCCTCTTAACCCCCCTATTTGCCGCCCCTGAGATGCTTGGTTGTATTGCGAAAAATATGAAACATGTTTGCCTTTAGTCACAAATTATGCGTTCCGTTGATAAAAAGTACTGAAAAATAATAAATTGCTTTATTTCACCATTCTCTTTTGGTCGTTGAAGCCTCTGTCTTTAGGCATCAGTAATTTCCTGTAAAAACATCATTTTATTGTTTTTTTTTTTTTTTTTTTTTTTTTCTAAAACGTATAAGGTGGTTGATATTTGGTACTAAGCAAAAAGGTTTTTTGCTTGTAGCTTCCGTAGCTATTTTTTTTTTTTTTACATTTGAAATTAATGGCACATAGAAATATTCACTTTCTAGACCAATAATAGCATAAAGTTTGTTTTGTTTCCATAATAAATAATTTGAGGCAGTGAGAGGCAAAGGGATGTAAATGCCGAAATGAAAAATTCGGAGATAACCATTACAAATACTATGTGAACCTCTCATCTGCTATGAGACCTAATAACCCTGTTAGGCGCTG